>NC_137620.1:31856581-32250261 GCF_963280865.1 Gymnoscopelus braueri | reverse complement strand
GCTGTCTAGAACAGGGTTGGTCTGTATCTCGGTATCCCCACAAAAGTATATTACTTGTTTGTACCGCTTATCACTAATCACAGCACAGCTCACTCTGCCATGCAACAAACCACACAGCTCAGCTGATGTTGCTACGCCAATCGCAGTTAGCTGACACTGCTACAGTATGTCAATCACAGCTCAGCAACGTTAGCACATAAAGCTCAAATTAGCATGCCATTGCGATGTTGTTCAAGATATAGCCCTATTCATATCACAGCACAATGCAAAAGGCTAAAGGGAAGCAATTCTACCACAATGTTTTATTTACATCTTAAGATGTAGGCTACTGTATGCTACCTATTAGTATATGAAGGGGGATTCAAGCCAACTAACCGAGTTAGCCTGAGATAACTGATAATTAATTTAGCTAACTACTGAAAGACTTTTCAATTGCACAGGCAAGCCACACTGTTATTCGATTCTGTGTCTTGACTGTCTCTGTCCATCTGTCTTCTATCCTGTGTTGCCTCTCTTTCTTTTTATGCTCTCTATTTCGTTTTGGCCTACTCTTTTCATATTCATTCATTTCCATATCATTGTTTATATGGTCATATTATCTACTAGCACTCTGGTTTTTACTGCTGTATGAGTTTGCTACTCACAGTCACAGTGGACCTCTTGAAAACCCCATGGTTTATTGAGCAGAAGCAATAAACCACAAATAGTTCCTGTAACCAAAGATAATGGCACTTAAAAGGGTAAGGCATATTTGAATTTCTATGAGGTTCCTTCAACAGTAAAGGTACTGGGAAAATGTTCTAAATGATTCTGACAGACTATAACATGTCCTGTGATTTAGTTGATTAATACAGATTGGGTGCTTCAGGACTGATTTGTAAGTGAGAGGACAGAGATTGTACAGGTTGTTCTTGTCAAGGACAGCCATTTCGTTATCTCTCTTTTGTTCATCTTTGCTAAAGCTATGAGTACTTTGAATGAACTGTACGAAAGTGTTCTTTTTCTTCTATAATTTAGAGTAGCCAAGAATGTTTGAAACCTTTTTCTCCCAAATTAAGTTATGCCAATTCATTCCTCCCCACACACATTTCTGTGTGTTGTCACTGCTGTTGTACCGCAAAGCAGCACCTGCGTCCTACTCCTCCCGCCCAACAGGTCCCCCCCCCAGCCCATAGGACTACGTGCAGTGACAATATCACCCGCCATGCCCGGCTTCCCTCCCCCGAACACGGGCCAATTGTGTTTGTATAGACGTTTGACAAAGGCGGATGTACAGTACCGTGGTAGAAACGAAACAGTTCTGATATATCAGTGGCTCTCAACGTGGAGTCTGCGGACCCCCAGGGGTCCTTGAGGGGGCCCCCACCAAATGTTCCCTACCCAGTCCATGTGGTTCCATTTGTACATCTCAGAGTTCCGTGGCCTGATGCATACGAAACTGGGGGTCCTTGAAAGTAAAATGCTTGAGAATCACTGTGATATACTGTATAATAAAGTAAAGGATGTTCTTGTCTTTCATGTAATAGTTAGATCTACTGGCCTTTTATATAGAGAATTGTTGTGTCATAATCATGCAATATTAGATTATTATATCAAATTCTCCAATATGACATATTTCATATTGGACCACCACAGAGAAAACAGCAATGATGCTACAGAAGGGACAACAATGACGGTAAAGACTACAGTCTCTATTGTACACAAAATTATTGAACTACCTAAAAATGTAATAAAAATAGGCATAGTTATTTAAAAATCACACCCAGTGTGAAGTGGGCGGTGTGGTCATCACAGTGATGGAAGCTCACTTTTAAAAAAATGTTTTTTTTTAAGTGCATAGTCCTATTTATAGGTTATTAATGTCATCATGTGTCTCGCTAGCCAATCACAGTGCTGAATAGAGTCAGCCGATAGAGTCAGCCAATCACAGTACAGCTAGGGGTGTACTAATGCTAGGGGTGTACTAATTATGAGCCAATCACAGTACAGCGAAGGGTGTACTAATGAGGTGTCCCAACCCCACTTATAGGGGCGGCTACACTGCCCAAAAATAAGATATTATGTTGGTTGTGTTATAAATAAAGCACAATTTGGAATAACAGGCCTTTGGAAAATTGAAGATGACAATGACAGTGGACTCTTATGTCATCATGTTAAATATACAGTTAAAGTTATGGAAGACTTGAACTGGCTGGTCAAGAAAAAATCCTGTTGGTAAGAATAGAAAAATAAGTTAGCTAATACTTTCCTGATAACTTTATGTTACCACTGCAAAGTCATTGGGGATGGGAAGAACATTACCTGTAGTTTGGATACAGAGTGTGTGGATCCCCAAGCAGAGAGTGAGAAATGTATCAGGGACCTGTGCACATCACTACTTGAGTTCAGCTAAAATGTGGCAGTTGATTTACCAGCCTTCTCGCTCCAATTTGAAAGCAAACCTGGGACCTGAAGTTAATTTACCCATAATAAGCTTTGGGAGTCTGACAAAATCCCTGCCTTGGTTATACATTGCCGATAGGTGCGTACAATATTCACAATTTCACTGTTGCAAGATAACTTGTTAAATGGGAGATGGTTCACTGGCATCATAGTTGAACGTGGGGATCATACTAAGAGTTTTATAAGGGATGCTGAAATGAGGACATCTCATAATACATTGTGACATGTTGTGAGCTTATCTGCTATTTTTCCTTTTTTATTTTGGAATAACCAGGTTGAAAGTGGTTAAGGAACTTTGCATGTTCCCATAGAAAGCATGCAAAGAGTCAAACTCATCTGCACGCACACATTTTACTTCAGTCTCTGCGCCTCCACAGAGACCTGCTGGCGACAGCTTGTGATTTGCAGCTTTGTCTTCCAGGTCGTTAGCCACCAGCCCCAATCAGAATTGACCAGGGCATGGGTTTGTGTTAAAAGCAGGACCCAGCCAATAACTGCTGTCCAGATTAATGTCTCTGCTCACCGTTTTAAGAGGTCATGGTGGGTACAAGGGGCCTCTATACCTAGCTGTGGTAAAAAGCAGCAGTATTGTCTTCATGCTACCACGGAACCACAGTGGCCTCCAGGTACTGTGGATCTTGTTTGGGTCACACTTCATTGAAGTTGCACTTAATCGATGGTAGAATCTATGAGTGAGGGTGAGGAAAGCGACTTTACAGTGGATCAGAGTTTTATTTGGCATGAATGGATGTCGCCTGTATTTACTAGGCTATGTGAAATAAATTCCAGTGGTCTTGTGGCCCTGAGTTTGACTCAAGGGGGCTTTAACAGGAAATATTGGTTTCTATGGCCTGGTGGGTAGAGGCGCCATACTTTAAGGGATGGATCGTTATTTACCAGCGAATGCTATGATGTAGAATGTTTAAAAAACATTGTTTTTTTATGTGTTTTACTTCCCTATCTATATTTATAAGTATTTTATAAGTTTACCCTGTATGGTGACTCAACTTGGTATCTCCCACTTCTGTTTATGTCCCACATTTATTTATTAAAATTAACACCCAAAAATAGCCAAAACTGAACACATTCTACACATTTAAAGGCCAAATCTCATTAGATATTTTTTTTGAGTATATCACGCAGAGCTGCCTGAAAAATATATTACTTACCCTACCTTTAATGGCTTCATTTTTATTTTTAGCTACCAAACGTACGATTATTCAGTCCAAATCAGTCCAAGCTTTACAGTGCATTAAAACACTGGACAAAAAAAATATTATTTGGACAAAAAAATTATTAAGGCACCATGAATGAAGTTCATTATGTTTTACCAATCACAAGCAAGTTTCAAGTCTCGCTTAAAGCTGATTGGAACTGGAATCAAAGCTTTCCAAGACTTCCTTGAAAATGAAACAAACTACAGTGTGCGTTGGAAAATGGTCGGTGTGTGTGTAATCATCAACCCCCCTCTGTCTTGAACTTTGATTGTGATTGCTGAGGAGATGCAAAGACTGCCTTTATTCCCGTGTGACAAAGCTTCAACTTCAACGGACAGCACCAGTCCTTAGAACAGTTTACTGCTGGTCTAACCAGTCAGATACCATTTTACCAGTGGCTTACTAACAAAGTACATTTACTCAAATACTGTACCTAAGATTTTTTTTTAGTTACTTTTACTTTTCTGGAGTTTTTCCAGAGTGACAAAATGTGGACAGACCGTTTTGTCAGGGACTATAAGCGCTTAGCTATGATTCTGCTCATCAGAATCTTTTTTCTTCTTCTCAAAAGTGCGGGGTACCAAACCATTATTATACTAGTCTATTTCTGTCTTTTGTTCATCTTTGTTATTAGTAGTTATGAGTGTACTTTGAATGAACTGTACGAAACAGTTCTTTTTTCTTCCACAATTTAGAGTAGCCAATTCTTTCTTACCCCTTTTTTTCTCCCCAATTTAGTTGTTATGCCAATTAATTCCTCCCCAGACGCGGGGACGAGACAAAGCTAACAAGAGCTGGACAGGTGCCATGGATGGCGTCACCACGCCGGTCGTTGATGAATCAGAGGTGCGCAAGGTTTAGGGGCCCGATGGGATTCCAGGGTGTTTAGAGCATGTGCTACACAGCTCTCAGGAGTATTCACAGACAATTACAATCAACCCCTTTCTGAGGGAAGGGTCCCCTCCGGCTTCAAATCTATTCCCATAGTCCCAGACAATTAGGACAAAAGCAAGGTAACTGGTTTAAATGACTGGTGTCCCATATAGCCTTCACCATAGTTGCTTTGAGAAGCATGTCATAGCCATTACAAGAGCGTTGATTTGTAATTATTGTGCATCAATGAAATTGAGAATGAGTTCCACTTTGTATTGTCCTTTATATCAATGAGTTGCGTCATTTTTTTTTTAACACGTGTCAGAACTCAGACTTCATGTGGTTAAGTGACTCTGACATGAATAGCTTTTTGAACACAAGGTATTTGCGTTTGCTGATTATTTAGAGAAAGCTTGGTGTATATATTAGCCTGATTATCAGCCTGAAGCTGCGTGGAGCTTCAGTCTGAAATTGGCGACAGTGTCGGCGATTACAAGGGGGAGGGGATTCGAATTTCCCTAAACCAATCACAAGAGATCCACGGATCCGCCTACATCTGACGTCATCGCACAGCTTGTTTAAGCAGCTATTCGCTGATTGGCTTGTCGTTAGACCCACCCCCACCTCCGACTCTTATTGGACGGTACTTTTTGTATCGAAGATATCCTAGGCTCACATTTCAACACCAGACCAAGACAAGAGGCAGTACACTCAGAGAGTGGGCGGGGTCTATGGTTTGGAACCAGGCTATGTATATATAGCTAAGTGAACAAAGAGAATATACGTGATATATTTATTTAGACTGTTGTGTTATAATTACTTCAATACATTTTTCTGTGTAAACTGTAAATTGTGTTCATCTGGCAGCTTTCAGTAATTAAAAAGTGAATGTAACCATGTCTAATTATGTTTTGTGGTGTCTTATAATCCCATTAGGTATAGGTTTTTAGACAAGACACAAAATAATACACACACACACACACACACACACACACACACACACACACACACACACACACACACACACACACACACACACACACACACACACACACACACACACACACACACACACACACACACACACACACACACACACACACAACCAACCAACACACACACACACACACACACACACACACACACACACACACACACACACACACACACACACACACACACACACACACACACACACACACACACACACACACACACACAGATATTTAGAAGTAAGGACCATGCACAGTGCACACAGCACCTTCAAGCACCTCAAAGTGTTCAATGTTACTATATACTTTGCTTACTATTGTTGTTGCTATTCTTAATTTCTTTGTTATTGTTATTGCTACTACAATGTTGTGGAACCAAATCCAAACAATTTTACTCTTGTGTACTCTTATAGAAAATGTAACACACAAAAATCTTGAAACTTGAATGTTGAACTCGAAATGTCTTCTGTGCTGTCAACTGCCAATACACGTGAAACTAGGTTCATAGTCGAGCACATTCAGGCTACAGCCTATACTGTACTTTATGAGAAGTTGGATTTTGTAAGTGTAGAGATTTCAAGGCCAGTTTTGAAACTTGAGTCGTTTCCTCACTGCTGCCTGCAGATGTAGCCAGTAATTTGCATCCAAATAATTACACACAGTAAACAAAAGCTCAGAATAGAGTCAGAAAGCAGCCAAAAGCGGCAAGCGCATCACTGCACCACTATCAGTGCAAGAATGAGAATGTGTTGTGTCTTTTTGGAGGCATTCCCATTCTGTATATTATCATGGTGTGGGCTCGGTGGTGAAGCAAGTAGGTGTGAACTAGTGTGTTGAAGCTGTGGCTATTTTTATCTGCAGGACCCTGGCAGCACAGAGCTAGGTGGAAGCAAGCCTCTGCCTCTACTTCAGCAGCCTCCCAATCTTTCCCTCGTCAAGGTGACAGAGATGCACTAAAGCGAACATATACAGTACAAGCAGGCACATGCAAAACCCTGCTCTCCCTCCTACTCCTGCTCTCTGTTTTGTTGTTTGTCTCCCTTTCTTCCATAACCCTGTGTCCTCCTTCCAAGTACCCCTCGTCATGCAACATGTTCGTAATAATAAACACGTGCAGTCCCTCTCTGCCCACTGGGCCGCCGGCCCGAATGCATACATGTGACCGTCGGTGTTGCCAGATTTTGCGAGAGAAATGAGCAACCAGGTCTACGAAAACAAGCCCAAAAGAAGCAACTATATAGGACACATGAGCACTTTATAAAGCGATATGCAGCGGCTATTTGAAAATAGCCGATCTACAAGCTCACAACGCGTTGCGATGTGGGCTTGTAGATCGGCTATTAAAATAAAGAATCTTGAAAAAAAGGGACTTAATGTGGAATATTTTTTAAACACAAATCTGGTACGGGGGTCCCTGGCACAAAATATTTTCAGATGGGGGTCCGTGGACAAATACATATTAATTTGGGGGGTCCTTGACATAAACAACATAAGCAACTACACTTTAGAAACAAGCCCCCAAAAAACGTAATTACCAATATTTACAAGCGACTTTACAGAAGTCGCTTATAATAAGCAGACAAGGCAACCCAGGTGACGATGACGATGGAACCCATGGAGGGTGTTCTGAAGGAACGGGCAGGTGGGGTGGTGTGTGCCCACCCTGTCGCATTTACAGCTGCAAGATTCTCAGCCACCTGGCGTCTATCCAAACTCTATAACCCCCCCCCACCCATGTCTTTCATCCTGCTCAGAAAACAAACACCCTGTACTGTATCTGGCTAGACCACATAACTGCCATTTAATTACTATATCGGAGCTGATGTGCCTGTGCTCATTAGAATAACTCTGAACTGAACGATGCACGTTTGTTTAACCACACGGACGCTATAGTCCCTGCTATGGGACTGAAATAATCGGTACGACATTCGGCGAAAACATTAATGAAGATAGCAGATCTACAAGCTCACGTGTCGCAACACAACGTGTTGTGAGCTCGTAGATCAACTATTCTCTTTACTTTTTATTCACGTCCACACAGAGATTCATTGTGGACTGAGTTTATCTTTCCGTAATGTTCGAAACGTGGAAAACGACGTAGGGACATGATTGAGAGCAGCCGATGATGAATCATTACTGTCTCTATATGGCTGTGAAGTGGTCGTGATGTATGAGTTCTGGCCAGATTTCATAACAGTCATCAAATTTCCTATTTTCTCTGTCCACGACATTCATCTTGTCTCTGAAAATCCTGTGAAATCATTGAGAGGGATGGCCTTGTTGGTTATTATGTGAACAAAATGGGTGCTTTCATCAAGACTAAAACTTATCCTGCTGCCCGTACCTGCATTAAGTGAAGCATACAAAATGAGCGTGTGTCTGTCTGTGCCTGTGTGTGTGTGTGTGTGTGTGTGTGTGTGTGTGTGTGTGTGTGTGTGTGTGTGTGTGTGTGTGTGTGTGTGTGTGTGTGAGTGTGTGTCGTGTGTGTGTGTGTGTGTGTGTGTGTGTGTGTGTGCGCGCGCACGCCAGGTTATTTCAAGCACTTCTGCAGAAAAGGCTGTGAGGGAGACATTGCAAGAAATACTGTATGCTTCTCTTATGCACAATTACTGCTCATTTCAGCACCAATTGCTGACAATGGAAGTTTCGGATACAGCAAGGCAACCTATAATAGGAGCGCTGTCATCACAATCCGAACCCAACTGTGCCTGTGTACAGTTACCGTTGTGGAGGAGCAAAAACTAACTTGATTACTGAACGTCAGCCAACAGAGACAGTATTGATACACGCGTGATTAATGTTTGTGAACGCCGGCGATCAAATCCCAGCTTGTGTGGCCTTACTGATCCCCGGGTCGTGATTCTATTGATAGGTGTCTTTGGAGTCTAAATTGGATCGAGTTTAATGCCGCAAGGTCACTTCCCCGTTAACCATCTCCATTTGACCTTACACTTCAAGGCATTTAGCACTGGATCATCGCACTCACTCCATAAATGTACCCAACTGCTGTTGGTTCTTCTTTGCTGTTGTGTTGCCGTTTTAGATCGTGGTCACTCGTATCTGGGATTATGCTCCAGTGTTAGGGAGATGATACATGTAGGCTACACTTTACAGGAAAGCATGACCAAAGAAAAAAAACACAAGGCTAAGTAAGGGTATCTGCCAGATGCAATAAGTGAATAAGGCCAAGCCTTATTCATTGGGTAAAGTATGAACTAAATATGAAATCAAAGAGAAAGTGCGAAATCCTCATCAAAGCTTTGAAGGTATTTTTCTCTGTTTCACAGGTTTACGAATCATGTATAACGTGTACTTCCAAAACTATTGTGTCAATCTATGCAAGTTATACCTCATTGTGTAGCTCTGATCCTCTACTTTATTATCAAATTAAACAAATAAATTCAATGACCATCTAAGTGCCGTGTTCGGCAAGTCTTTAAAGGTCTCAGAGATGCACTGTAATTACTATTTTCTGCAAGTTCAACATGAATACAGTTGAATACAGATGAATACAGATGCAGGGAAAAAATACAAAACAAATGATTCAGGCAATGTCATACCTACCTCACATTAACTCTCCCCTGAATGTTGGAATCTGTTCTGGTTTATTAATGAGGGCAGCGGTGACTGTAGTAATGAGCCCCTGTGTCCACCTGTGGCCTTCAACTCCAGAACAAGTGAGAGAGGCACCATGGGAAATGTAGTTCTATGTGAGCAGTGCAGAGGCTTCACAGTGTTGTGAAAAGCAGTCCAATGTTGCCGTCCAGTAACGTCAATAGCACCTTGTGGAAATTGATCTCATCGATTGAAAGAAAACAAAGGTAATGAGGCACAGGTTCCCTCTCTCTCTCTATGAGGGGCATTATGAAAACAAGGCCTTACAACCAACCCGTAAATTATTAATTATTCACAAGTGTTTGGGCATGTATTTCAGTTCCATGGAACACTCTGTCAAACACCACACACACACACACACACACACACACACACACACACACACACACACACACACACACACACACACACACACACACACACACACACACACACACACACACACACACAAACACACACACACACACACACACACACACACACACACACACACACACACACACACACACACACACACGTACGGGTAATCGAATACAACAGGGCTGAAGACCTAAGGGTACCTTCTCCACACAGGTTGCCTTTGACAGCTGAAACGCAGCAGTATTTGGGCAAGTTATTTGGCTTTCTTTGTAATGCCAACAATGTTCAGACCACTCATGGTAAATATGTACAGTACATGGCCGAGGCCTGGTACTTTCAATATTTATCTTGCAGCGTTGGAAGAAATACTTAAGATTTTTAGCAGCTTGCTAGAGCTGCTCTAGGAACACATAGAAGAATGTGGGCATGTTCTTCATTCATATTATATAACCTGGCAGGCAAAAGGGGCGTGGCTTTAGGGAAATGGGCGTGGCTTTAAACAAAAGCCTAGGTCGCCATCTGGTGGTGTAAGAAACAAGTAAGACGCGCGAACGCGGTAAGCGAACGCCAAAAAATTAAAAAAAATAATGAAATAAAATATTTTAAAAAAAAGTAACCAATAAAAAAAAAAAATAATAATCAAAAAAAAATCTGCGTTAAAAGGAGCATCTTAGAAAAATACAAATTCCCAAAAAAAAAACTTTTAATGTTTTTGAACAATTCAACAAAGTGTTTGAAGTGCCTGTTTCACCCACTTCCGGGGGGCGGAGCCAAAATCCGAGCCCGAAGTATTTGTTCGTAGACCCCCACTTAGGGGGGGTAGAAAAAGTTTCGGAGCGATTCGGGCACTTTTCATTTAACATGGGGTTTCAATGGGGAGTTTTTAGGAGCCTTCTCCGGGGCGTGGCTTCCGGGGGAAGGGGCGGGCTTAAACGCAACCTTGACAGGTGTGTTCAGTTTTCAAAGACCTTTCATTTGATGTATGGTACGTCTAAATTGGACATTTACTTATCTCAGAGGAGCTGCACACAGGCAGTGCACACAGAGATACAGACAGACAGAGACACAACCCAAGCAGAGTTACATAGTAAGCTCCACTTGGTCGGAGGCGCCTCCTTCCGCGTTCGCAATAAACATCAGATTTTAAAGTTTTTTTAAACTGTCATAGAATGAAATTCGATATGTCTCACAAAGACATCGCCTTTCTCTGGTATAATTATTTTTTGATTTAACTGTAATGATACATTTATGCTCGCGTCGTGTGCCAAACATAGCCGAACTACAAGCTTGCAACGTGTCGCAGATGTGATGCGTACGGAGAAGTACAAATCGGGTGTACTGTGATGGTGTGATTTAATCAAGTTGGTGGGGGCGGTGGGGTATCTCATACCTGACTCGCACCGCTGGCACCATCATCAAACTGCAGCCCCCACTCTCTCTTCAAGGCATGTCAATTATATAATAGTGTTTAACATTCTGATTACCATTCTGAATGTTAAAATATGCATCCGTCTGTCTGTGCCTGCAGCCTTGTCCTTGGATATCACACACAACTCTGGGAACCTTGACACCCAACCTGACGAGGAGGGGAGGATACAAATAGAAAAGCATTAACCGATTTCCAAGACGAATCAATCTCCAGAGGTGGCAATGTGAACCCAGTTTTCCTGTGTCCCTCTTTCATCAATGAAAACTATACGTCCATTGTTCGCCATTTTCGGGGAAATGGATGTGGATCTTTATTACAGTGTGTTACTATTAATTCCTTGCACCCCCATCCCCTTCGCTATATTTTCTATGAACCTTTGCGTTGCTGATTTATTGTCCCCTGACTTGTGAAGAAGACACAAACCGTGGGATGGTGCAAAATGTTTAGGCGAAAACAAAATATGGATCCATTACCCATTGACTCAGCAGCAGTGAGGAGATCCAGCTGGAACGAATAAGGTCAGATCATTATTGGAGAACACAGGGCTGCTGACACGGATACACTAATGATTAGGTGTAAAACAAGGGCTTCCCATGATTCACCATAATAACTCTGTGTAAAGATGTTTCTGTAGGCCTTCATGTTGTGAGTGATTTCACCATAATTAATGTATTGTGGGGGAGATCATAAAGGCCAAGCGCTACAGTTAAAGGATGTAGTAATCTTGGAGACATAACTGACAGATACACAAAGTGTCTTCTTCTTCCTTTATTTAAGTTGTTTAGCTTTTTACCACTTTTTCTCTACAATTTACTTGTTATGCCAATTAAGTCCTCCCCACACACATTTGTGTGTTGTCACTGCTGTTGTAATCTCTCAAGAACAGATTCTGCTCTCCGCTTGAATCTGTCGGGGGGGTGTCGTATCGCGTATGCACTGGCCTACAAGTGGGCGTGCCTTCAGATCAGGAAGCAGGCCGCGCTTTACCCAATCAAATGTAGTGGGTGGGAATTGGGATTTACTTGTCCGCCGATCCTTCCCCACCAGAAACAAACCGAAACTCATTTAACAATAGCGTCCTCGGAGCAGACAAAACCACGGAAAGATATTCACATTTTAACTTGCTCTTTCATCATAGAAACAAGTGGGCTTATAACCAAAACGATCCATGTTCTCTGGGAGAAGTGGTGTTAGTGTTCCGTGTAGAAATATTGTTAGTGGGAATGAAAACATAGTCGCACCACCGGAAGTGAAAGGCTGAAGGCAGACCAAAACCCCGGTTTCCTTGCGCACGTGTGCTACGTCGACTTCTTCCCAGAGCCAAGTGAGATAGTAAAAAACAGCAGAGGGCGCTTTTTTTCCTTTTTATTTGGTGATGGGTTCCCAGATTGCTGCTGTTGTATCGACTCACCTGCCAGTGAGGAGCCACCACCGAGAGGACGTACAGTAGCAGCACCTCCGTCCTACTCCTCCCACTCGACACTCCCTGCTGACAGGTGCCGCCCCAGCCCGTAGGAGTATGTGCAGTGACAAATATCACCCTCTCCGCCTGGCTTCTCTCCCCCAAACACGGGCCAATTGTGTTCGTATAGACGCTCGACAAAACCACATACACAGAGTGATTAAACTGTTTCATAAGTAAGTTCAACAGGTTACACAGAATGACTAATAATGACCAATCTGTTCTCACAGACCTTCCCGCATGCATGGCTTTGGTCTGAAAAACTAAAAAATCTAATTGAAGAACAGACCCAAAACATGATTGTGTGTGAAATAAAAACATCAAGAGAATCAACAATAACATTTCAAGCACGTACTCCTACGGGCTCGGGCTGGGGCGGCATCTGTCAGCGGGGATTGTTGGGCGGGAGGAGTAGAATGAAGGCTCTACGTCCTCGCGGTGGGGGCCCCTAACTGGCAGGTGAGTCAGTAGGATATGACAGCAGTGACAACACAGAAATGTGTGTGGGGAGGAATTAATTGGCATAACGACTAAATTGGGGAGAAAAAGGGGTAAAAAACTAATTGGCTACTCTAAATAAAAAAACAAAACAAAAAAACAACAATAACATTTCAAAATCTAAATGATGAAAAGGCCCTTTGATAAAAGCGTTATGGAAGTTTTATGGAATTTCTATACTATGAGGTGATATGTACATTGTGTGTATGTACTTGAGTAAATACTCAGACATATTATGTTTATTGGTCAGACAGACTAGAGACTACTTATAGTATTGCGTCATCACTGTCTGCTTGAACCGCTATATTAAGAATGATGACACATGATGACATGATTATGATATCTGGCAGGGTCACAATGACCAGCTGCTGAACCAGTGTACTGGTCTGTGTAATGGACTCTGTTTAAATAAAGATGAGAAGGAGACAGCAGGACATACAAGGACACACATGGGCCACATACTACCCGAGGGTCGGACCCGGCCCTTTGACCATCTCAATCTGGCCCTCGAAGTCCATATTCCATCCGTATGTACTCAAATGTTAAATGTTTACAATGTAACAGTGAAACAGTCAGCCTTGAGTCCATATTTATAATGCATATAATGCAATATGTTTGATGTGTGATACAGTAAAGCTATTAAAAAAAAAAACATGTGTAGGCCCTATTTTAAGGTAGTCTGTCAAAATCATGTAAGATGATAAAAACCTCTGAACAATTATTTTTAATTGTGACTGAAAGTTTATGATCAAATAAGACACAGAGGTTCAGGGAACTGTCTTTGTGCCTACCTCTAGAAAAAATCACATATATACTTAAGAACAAACAAGAGATGTTTCAGGAGGTGTGGGGTCGTTTTATACAGTATATGGAAAACAATAATCTGCCGCATTTAATGGAAGAATCTGGAGAGGAGTAGTGCTGATGTCAATGTATGTTTTTCTTTTGTTTTTGTTTTTTCATTGATTGTCTTGTATGTTTTAATGCAATCTGGGAACCCATCGCCAAATGAAAAGGAAAAACAGCACCCTCTGCTGTTTTTGACTATCTCAGTTGGCTCTGGGAGGAAGTTGACGTAGCACCCGCGCGCAAGGAAACCGGGGTTTTGGTCTGCCTTCAGCGCATCACTTCCGGTGGTGCGACTATGTTTTCATTCCCACTAACAATATTTCTACACGGAACACTAACACCACTTCTCCCAGAGAACATGGATCGTTTTGGTTATAAGCCCACTTGTTTCTATGATGAAAGAGCTAGTTAAAATGTGAATATCTTTCCGTGGTTTTGTCTGCTCCGCGGACGCTACTGTTAAATTAGTTTCGGTTTGTTTCGAGTGGGGAAGGATCGACGGACACGTAAATCCCGCCCACTACATTTGATTGGGTAAAGTGCGGCCTGCTTCCTGATCTGAAGGCACGCCCACTTGTAGGCCAGTGCGTACGTGATATGACGAACCCCCCCGACAGATTCAAACTTAGAGCAGAATCTGTTCTTGAGAGATTAGTTTTAATGTAATTGTCCTTTTTTGTTTTCTGTTGTGTTTGTAATATAATGTTGAAATATTTTGTGAAAAGAAAGGAAAAATAAATAAACATATTGTTGAAAAAATAAATAAAAAATAAGACACCGAGGTTTTTGGCACATAACATTGTTAGATAAAGGACCAAGAGATGACTGACAATGTTTAGTGATCTGGGCCAATTATGTGATTTTTTTTTCATTTGTCAGAGTTCAATTGAAGGAAATTATTTGACATTCCAACTATATCTGCTAGACAGTTACCCCAACAGGACAAGTTTGTAGGGTTGTTGGGCTTCACCGGAAGATATATTTGTATCGTATGCATAACAAGAGAAGTCGTGTCTAAGTATAAAGTCGGGAGGTGAAGCATATGGAGAAAAAAAAGATTGTCTCTAAAATTGAACCTTGAGGGAGGCACTCCACAAGTCATTGCAAGCACTGTTGTGCTGCCATACCAGTCAGGATGTGTTTCAAAACCTCCATGTTTTTCAGCCACTGGAACCCAGAAGAACTGAGCTGGTCACCACCTGTAGTAAGAGACACATTTGGTGCACGCCGGTGATGTATCTATTTGCATTGGCTGCAATTTTGGGACTTCCTATGACGCTCGCCTGTTTTGCTGACAGAGAGACAGGATGTCACGTTGGACGTCAGCCTCGGAGCAATTCCGCTGATAGTGACAAGCTGGTGAAGTGTAATGAAACACTGCACATTCTGAAAGGGGATATGACCCACAAATAGTTTGGTTACCTTTTCCGAAATGGTTTCCACCGCTGCGCGGCATCCACCCATGAAAGTGTTCTCTCCTCTCGGCGCGTCAACACGGCTGCTATTGACAGGCGGAATGAGTTGCGGTGGCAGCACCTTGTCACGTCAGCTGCGGTTGGTTGGGGCATCTGACTTCTATTCAAACCCGCAAGCGGAAGAGGGCTTTTTTTCCCCTCCCGGATAAATGGCACTTTTACAGACAGTATGCGTCCCTTCAAAGGCCTATTATGCATAGCAGCATCTCAAGTAAGGCTGACAATTGTCCTCCTCCAGGGAAAAGGGGAGACGTGAAACA
The DNA here is from genome assembly GCF_963280865.1 of Gymnoscopelus braueri. Classification (NCBI taxonomy): domain Eukaryota; kingdom Metazoa; phylum Chordata; class Actinopteri; order Myctophiformes; family Myctophidae; genus Gymnoscopelus; species Gymnoscopelus braueri. The sequence continues at coordinate 32,234,789 of NC_137620.1, read as the reverse complement.
GAGGAAATGTGTGAAAAAGATGAGCGTGACCGTAAAAGGACAGCACTTATGTCATTGCTGTGTGTGCGCACGCGGGTGTGTGTGCGTGCGTGCGTGTGTCGAGGGAAGACAAAGAATTAAGAACAGATCAAGCATAAAGGGTAGAAGAAGTCAGACACTAAGACAATGGACACCAAAAAATAATTTGACTTCATTAGTGTCGTGAGTGACATTACCCTGATACAAAAATCGAATTATTGAAAGGTACAGTAGATGGAAGACATATACTGTACATAAGAGTAGGCCGATAATCATAGGCCTATATATACAGTATATCTTCCAGGGCAGGCGTATACTTTGCAAGTTAGCCCACTCTTTTTTCCCTCTATACCAAATCTGTTTTCCCAGATCTACAAGCCCACAACGTGTCACATTTGCGATGCGTTGTGAGCTTGTAGATCTGCTATGTTCGCCAAATGATAGCCTACGGTATTATGACATGCACAAAATACAATCGGGACGCAAAGGTTCACGTGGTTCAGGTTTGTAGTAGGCATGGGCGGGGTTGAGCATTGCAGGTATCAACAAAAAACAAAGTAGCAGACAGTGTGGTTCCTGAGATTTTTTTAAGATATACCTTTCAGTGGTGTAAAGTAACTATGTACATCTACTCAAGTACTGTACTTAAGTACTACTTTTATTTTACTGGAGTACTTCCAATTGTCTATACTTGTACTTCTACTCCACTACATCTCAGAGGCAAATATTGCACTTTTACTCCACCACAATTATTTGAAAAGTTTAGTTAATAGTTACTTTGCAGATATAAATTATTATATTATAAAACACACATTAACCACTTTAGCCCTATTTTATACCTAGGCTATTTGAAAATAGACGATCTACAAGCTCACAACGCGTTGCATCGATGCGACGCGTTGTGAGCTTGTAGATCTGCTATTTTCAAACATTTTAGTACTTTTGCTTTTGGTACATTTTGATGCCAATACTTTTGTACTTTTACTCAAGTAACAACACAGGCATTTTACTTGTAACAGAGTATTTCTACATTGCAGTATTGATACTTTTCCTTAAGTAAAAAATGTGAGTACTTTTTCCACCACTGTATATCGTGAATATGTATCTGATGTCCCCCCTGCCCCCCTCTCCACACACACACACACACACACACACACACACACACACACACACACACACACACACGTTGAGTGGCAGGTACACCCAAGCATTCACTCAGAGAGACTTGTTCACATCGTGAACATGGAGAACATGCATTTCATGAACATTTCATGCACCCAACAGCACCACACTACTGTACATGACATCATACACACCTCATACTAAGGACCGCAATGGAAACAAGCTGTAAGCTTTTTTTGCGTTATCCTTTTGATTATGGTGGGTTACTTAAGTTATAATCTCTCAAGAACAGATTCTGCTTTGCGTTTGAATCTGTCGGGGGGGTTCGTCATATCGCGTACGCACTGGCCTACAAGTGGGCGTGCCTTCAGATCAGGAAGCAGGCCGCGCTTTACCCAATCAAATGTAGTGGGCGGGATTCACGTGTCCGTCGATCCTTCCCCACTCGAAACCAACCGAAACTAATTTAACAATAGCGTCCGCGGAGCAGACAAAACCACGGAAAGATATTCACATTTTAACTCTTTCATCATAGAAACAAGTGGGCTTATAACCAAAACGATCCATGTTCTCTGGGAGAAGTGGTGTTAGTGTTCCGTGTAGAAATATTGTTAGTGGGAATGAATACATAGTCGCACCACCGGAAGTGATGCGCTGAAGGCAGACCAAAACCCCGGTTTCCTTGCGCACGGGTGCTACGTTTTCTTCCTCCCAGAGCCAACTGAGATAGTCAAAAACAGCAGAGGGCACTGTTTTTCCTTTTAATTTGGTGCTGGGTTCCCAGATTGCTTAAGTTAAAGTATCAATACTGCAATGTAGACGTACTCTGTTACAAGTAACATTCAGGAATAAAAAATGTACTTGAGTAAAAGTACAAAAGTATTGGTACCGAAATGTACTTAAAGTACCAAAAGTAAAAGTACTCAAATGTTTGAAAATAGCAGATCTACAAGCTCACAACGTGTCGCATTGCGACGCGTTGTGAGCTTGTAGATCGGCTATTTTCAATCAGCCTAGGTTTAAAATAGGGCTAAAGTGGTTAATGTATGTTTTATAATATAATAATATATATCTGCAAAGTAACTAAAGCTTTCAAATAATTGTAGTGGAGTAAAAGTACAATATTTGCCTCTGAGATGTAGTGGAGTAGAAATAAAAGTACGGAAAATTGGAAATAGTCCAGTAAAGTAAAAGTACCTCAAAATTGTACTTAAGTACAGTACTTGAGTAAATCTACTTAGTTACTTTACACCACTGGTCAGATGTATGTTGTGACATTATGTTTTTATTTCATGATCAATAGAAATATCAATCAATCAATCAATCAATCAATCAGTCAACCCTTTGGTACACATCGTTGCTGCTGTATGTCCAAAACTGCTACTTATTTTTTTGTTCCTAAAATAGGGAAAATAGACGATCTACAAGCCCACAATGCGTCACAGAGCTTGTAGATTGGCTATTTTCGCTACTTTTGCCTGACACATTGCATACGACAAGGTACAGTATAACACATAGGGCATTGATTTATGAACAAAATTAAATAAAAGGATGAAATATGGAGATACAAGGTTTCTGCCCTACAGCGATGATAAATTATAATTCTGTGTGGGAAGGACGGCCTTGAGAAGCAAGGCGCTTGTATTGAGCAAGCACTGTCAAAGTAAATCGTGGATACAATTCTTGATTTCACCGTCCTGAACAATTAAACGAATCAAATGTTTTGTGTGTATCCACAGCTAACATCGCACACCACAGGACCAATCAGCCAAGTCTTGCCACGGACACATTTTGTCCATGTACATTGATGTCCACTACATCTCAAAGGCAAATATTGTACTTTTACTCCACTCCACCATTACTACAGTTGCTTTGTAGATTTTAATAGACCGCCGAAGTCTGACGTCATTTACACATCCTTTGTTTGTCTACCTGGTTTGCAGTTTTCCACCCCCGTTCTGAATCCCATAGACGTATTGAATATGGCGTCAAATAAGAACTGTGTTCCAAAAATAAACACATGACCCCGGCGGGTTGACTCTTATGGATATGAAGCATCAACTGACGGTGAGAAAACGCTAATGTTACTTCCGCCGAATTAGTTACATTTTCGCCAGAAACAGACTGTATCAAATATAAGTGACTGACTATCATAAACGATACAGAACCTCCTCCCTGACAATAACGCCGACACGCGGTGTTTATTTTTGGACCACAATTCTTATATGAGACGATTCTAAGATGACCCAATGTTATTCTCCATAGAGAAATTACTTCCGCAAACCTGGGGATGAACGAGTGACGTCAGGACTTCGGTGCTCTATTGTTATTATATAACATACTTTCAGCCCTATACTGTACATTTTGGTCGTTTGAAAATAGCAGATCTACAAGCTCACAATGCGTCAGATGTGAAACATTTTGAGCTGCTATTTTCAAAAGATTTTTCTACCTTTTCTACATTTGAAAACTTCTGCATTCTGCATAATGAGTACTTTCTATTTTTGGTACTTTAAGCACATTTTGATACCAATACGTTTGTACTTTTACTCAAGTACGTACATTTTGAATTCTGGACTTTTACTCATGTGACAGAGTATTTCTACATAGCAGTATTGATACGTTTACTTAAGTAAAACAACTTTAGTACTTTTTCCACCACTGATCAACATGACCTCATCATCATGATCTCATCATCATGACCTCATCATCATGACCTCATCATCGTGACCTCATAATCGTGACCTCATCATCATGACCTAATCATCATGACGTCAGAGATCCAGAAGGAAGCCAAGCAGTTGTTAGATCCTGTCTTGTTTTGTTGTACGCTGCCTTTCACAAAACAGATACTTTACAAAGTGCTGTAAAAGACAGCAACATGGCATGAGCTTTAAATAGTTAATATAAAACATATGAGATATATATGTATGTATATACATACATATATATAAAATATATGATACTAGTATATGAAACAAACAGGAGTAGGTCCTATTAATTAATTATGTTAGTGTGGGTACAGTTTTCAGTACCCAGCATTGGCCAGGTTATTGCGTGGGTGTTAAATAGGCTCTCTCTCTCCCTCTCTCATTCTCTCCTTCCCTCTACCTCTCCCTCTCTCTCTCATACACACTCTCTGTGATTGAACTCTGGTTGTTTGACGTAACCTAGCGTCACCAGGCTTTCCACGCGGAGAAAAGCCTGGCTAAGCCGTAAGATCTGGTCTAGCCAAAAGGGGAAAAAATGGTTTCTGATTGTGGGTTCCAGTTGGCGCTGCATTGTTTTTGTTCCCCCACATAATGTGAATCAATTTGTTTAGTCTCGCAAGTCGCGTTACGAGTTAGAAGAATAAAAGATGGCCACACCAAGCGGTTATTATACCAAACAAAAGAAAACGATTATACCAAATTTAACACAGTGGCTGCTTTTGATTGTTTTGATTGAAATTTTTATTAGGCAAAAGAATGTAAAACAACACAGTTACATTTATAATGCTTTTGTCTAAAAGGTCCGGCCAAAAAAGTCCTTGCGGACTTGTTTCCGTTGGGGTCCTTGAATTAATTTCATAGACATATATAGTAGCAACCAAACAGTTCAAAAATCAACATGAAAATACAGATAATACAGAAAAAATACAACTATGTACCAAAAAAAGGAGCATGAAAAAAATTAAAATAAAAAATAAATGTACAAAAAAAGGGGGGGGGGGTGAAGCATGGAAAAATAACGATTATATACAAAAAATTCATGAGGAAATACAAAATATGTACAAAAAAGAGGAGGGGGGGGGGGTCGTCTGTCTACAGGGAAACTGGTACTATCTCCTCTTTCGGCCTCCAGAAAGATGAGTTTTTAGGGCTGTTTTGAATGAGCCCAGCGAACTGCATTTTTTGAGGGATGGGGTTAGACTATTCCATTCCTTGGTGGCTGTGCTATAGAAGGAGAATTTGCCCATGTTTGTTTTATGGGTGGGTGGTACCAGATTGTTGTTTACGCTCCCTCTAGTTTCGTGGCTGTGGGTGTCACTAACTTTTTCGAGGTATTTATACAGATATGCGGGTACAGGGGGCATTTCGGGCAAATCTGCATTTACAATTTTGAAGACCAGACCCATTTTTAGTTGTTTAACCCTGTCTTCCACCCTGAGCCAGCCTAGGCTGGCAAAGTGAGTGGGAGAGAGGTGGGTCATGGGCCCCAGTCCGAGAAGTAGTCGGATCAGTTTGTTTTGGGAGGTTTGAAGCTTAGTCTGCAGTGACACTGAGGTGTTAGAGTACCAAGAGGAGCTAGCATAGTCAAAAAGGGGCTGAATCAGGGCCCCCGAGAGGGTCCTGAGGGCCTGAGGGTTGACAAAAGAGGAAACTCTGCCCATAAATCTGGTTCTCTGGTTTACTCCTTTGACCACCTTTGTTGCCATGCTTTCACCTGACAGGTATTTGTCAAGAATACATCCCAAATAGGTAATCTCTTCTTTGCTAGTGATGATTGTGTCATCGACTATGACCTTGAAGTCATCTACCTTCATTTTACTGAGGGAATGTTTGGTCCCAAATAGGATGGATTCAGTTTTCCCAAGGTGTAGAGACAGTTTGTTATCGGTAAGCCAGGTACGGATTTTTGAGAGTTCAGAGCTGAGAGCTTCCTCAACTTGCAACTTGTCCTCACCCGAGATCAGGAGTGCCGAGTCATCAGCGAACAGGAACAGTTTGCAGTTACAGGCAGCATTCATGTCGTTAATGTATAGAAGGAACAGTAACGGCCTTAGAATGCTGCCTTGAGGAACCCCGCAGCTCACCGGGAGGGATGAGGACATGGTTCCGTTGATGTCAACCACTTGTTCTCTACCCTCCAAGTAAGATCTCATCCAATTTAGTGATGTGCAATCAAAACCAATCGCCCTCAGCTTATCAAGTAGAATTGCGTGGTTTACAGTGCTCACTGCTCCTAATGATTATAGGATGGGTAAAATGCAGAGGACAAATTTCACGTATGTGCAAATATACTGTGACATCATCTTACACATTTTAAACAAGGGTAATCATTTTGGAGGAGCACCAACACTCTTGGTTTATAACCGCTCTATAGACTCAGATTCAGAAACCCAAAAAAGGAGTTGATCCCAGGCTAGGGCTGACGCCACCTCCCTGCCCCACCACCCCATCCTCTCCCTCCCTCACTCCCTCTTGTGCTTAAGCTCTGGCCTGACGTAGAGTAACACCATGACAGATACTGATGCCAACAACAACGCCGATTTGCTCATTGGAGTCTGGGCACACAGGCAAACAAACACTGCTACAGACAACTTGAACTTTACTTTAAAGAAGATATGAGGTGTGTGTGTGAGTGTGTGTGTGTGTGTGTGTGTGTGTGTGTGTGTGTGTGTGTGTGTGTGTGTGTGTGTGTGTGTGTGTGTGTGTGTGTGTGTGTGTGTGTGTGTGTGTGTGAACAGAAGAAACCTCTGTGCCAGCACCAGGACAGCTCTGAAGCACTGCATAAAAGGGCCAAATGCAAGAGCACAGAAGCCTCCCCTGTAGGGAACAGTATAATATTATGATGCCTGGTGTGGTGTGGTGGCCAGCCTATTCTCAGCTGCCTTTGGCGTCCGAGGGAATGATCATAACCAGTAGTGGTCAAAGTACTCAACTCCAGTACTTGAGTCAAGGCATAGATACTCCTGGTCAATTATTACTTACTTGAGTACTGTAGTATTTAGAAATAGTATGGGCGGCAGTGGCTCAGGAGGTAGAGCAGCCGTCTTGGAATCCGAAGGTTCGAGGTTCGATCCACCGGCTCCTCCTGGCTACGTGTCGACGTGTAATTGAGCAAGACACTGAACCCCAACCCGATGAGCAGGTTGGTGTAAAGCGCTTTGGAGAAAAGTGCTATATAAAAGCAGTCTATTTACCATTCAGACATTTTTCCACAAACTTCAAGGATTTACCAGGGATTTTTTTTTTGCCCATCCTAGAAATGTGGAGGATTCAAATATAAGTCCTTGAAATGTGGTGGAGTGAAAGTCATAAGTATCCAAAAAAATACAAATACTCAGCTAAAGTACAGATACTCAACACAAGAACGTTACTCAAATAAATGTAACTTCCTTACTGTCCACCACTGATCATAACCGAGGCCCACACTCTCTGTATCCAAAAGCACGATTTGCACCCGATTGCATGCCCAGCTCGGGAGCGCCTCACTTCAGCTCAAGCTTTTGACGGCGCGCCTGCCTTGTTGTCAATGTTGATGCTGCATGTGTCCGCATTTCACCACAACTCGTCAAGTTTCACCTCGCAAGGTGTCAAATACAGCTGCTTGGTCAAATGTGACGAGCTGGGGTGAGAATATTGTTGTTCAGGCATGTTGTTCTGAACAACATGTTGTTCAGTCTGTCACTTGTGCTGACGCACACAACGGTGCAAGGGCCCAATCCAATCATCACTGCCATGGAGCTTTGATTCTCTTTATATTTCTTTTTTTAAGTTGTCGCTATAGGCATACATGAGAGTTTTGTCCATGCTAAGGTTAACCTCTTTTGCTGTTGACAAAGAACAAACCATAATGCGGCTCAGTGAGGGTCACAGGATAGATTCCTAATCCTGCCAAAGCTAACCCTTGTCAAGTAATCAAACACAGGGTGCAAATCGAAGCGCCAAAAATCAACACGTCAACAACAAGGCTGTCGGATACTGACCACGGGTTTAACAATAGAATTGGTCGATGCCGCCCCGGGTTGTCAACACTATGCAGGGAAAGAGGGCGAAACACAGACATAGACCTAGAAGTTCATGCATGCCCACAAACACTTGAAGGCACATGCTCATTGCACTCATGTGCACGTGCACACACATACAGTAGTAGTACACTCACTGGCCCTGTCGAGGGAAATGCGCAGTACTAATGGTACTTTAAACAAACAATGCACTGATGCAGAGTAAGCACAATGGCAAAGTATGCATGCCGCTAAGAGAGAACTCCCTTTGACCCAACCTCCGTTGTTCTGGGAAATGCTATTCGCTGCTCCAGCATGGTAGAGACTATGGACTTTTATTTTGAGCACTTACCTGGAATTGCCCCAGATTACACAGGCATACTGTATATGATATTAACATAATGACAGTTATTATTCTCGAGGCCGAGGGTGCAGGCACACGTTATAAGACGGCTCTCCGTTTGTGTCCTACCAGACAAGGTGAATCATGTGATACTACTGTAGGCCTAACCATCAAACCATGTCGGGCAGAAACCTTGTATATCCATATTTCAGCTTCAGAAGAAAGATTATGCCCTACTTTGTTGCACGACAGTGTCACATAAAAGTTGCAAAAATAGCCAATCTACAAGCTCACAACACATTGTGATGCAAAGCGCTGTGCGCTTGATATGCTATTATGACTATTTTGGAAGGTTTTAGCTAAATACATTTTTGCCCATAATGTCATGAGCAAAATAGGGACGCCAGGTTGAAAGTGGTTATAAACACAAATATATAGCGTGTGACTAAAACATAACCACATTGAATCCGAAGAATTTTCCCGTTTTCCTGGTTAGGTAATGGTTTCGGATATACAAGGTTTCTGCCTCACAGCAGCGATATGTCAGCTGCTGCAGGCGCTGCGTACAGACACGCTGCATCATTCTTACAAACATATAACACATTTCACAAGCATTCTGTTTTCGTCCCAATGGGCCGAGGTGATAGCCAGACAATCTTGGACCAAATGATCACTTCCACCACAGAGGTGGGTGCGGAAAGTACCAACCCCCCCCCCCCCCCACCATCTGATGGGCCTGATCCGACGATGTGAGGGAGTGCTCGCGGTCATTATAACGCACTGGAAAGTTAATCTCGCACCAATTAGTTCCAGCCCAGGAGGTACCACCGGGCAGCGCACTATGAAATGGCGGCATCCCTCTGGGAGCCCCCTGGCTTCTACCCCCTACCCCCCCCACACACACACACACACACACACACACACACACACACACACACACACACACACACACACACACACACACACACACACACACACACACACACACACACACACACACACACACACACACACACACACGCCTATCTTTTTCCATCCACAGATCGAGTTCTATACAATAAAGCGTGGCCTTGGTTTCGCTCTCACACACACACTCTCTCTCTCCCTCTCCCCCCCCCTCTCTCTCTCTCTCTCTCTCTCACACACACACACACACAGACACACAGATTCCCTCTGAGGTTTTGGTATTGATTCAGTCATCATGCTATTTTAGTACTGCAATTATGTCTGGTGATGTTACCACAGGGTGTTACATGATTCTTCTAATTGGCTTCTAATTGACACATGACGTCACCGTGGTTTCTGCCATGATGTCATCCGGGCAATGGGTTAATGTAGTTTCTGCCATGATGTCATCCGGGCAATGGGTTAATGTACTTTGTCGTAGTCTGTGTAAATGGTCTCACTTGTAAATGGAACTGAAATGGCTGTGGGCGTGGCGTTGTGTTGTTGCTTTAATTCGAGGTGAATTACGCTTAGCATTTTTAAAGCCCCCTATTTTGGGGGGAACATTTGCCAGAAACAGGCGATCTACAAGTCAACGCGTCAGCTTGTAGGTCGTCTATATCTGGCGAAGACAAGGAAACGAGCAGACCAAGTATAGAGCCAGCCAACTCAGGTCTGTTTCATTATATAGGTATGGTACCTTTATTAGAAGGATAAACCCCTTGAGACCATCTCATTTTCGACGAGGGGATCCTTAAGTGGTTAAAGGACCATTCTGCCTTACTTGCACTGACACGTCATTATTCATTGATGAGTGAGTGTATGCTTATCTGCCTGACCATTTATGTTCTTACCTATGAAGTGGTCATTTATAAATCACTTTGAAACAATTTACTGTCTAGTGCAATCTGCTGTATCTAAATGTGCAAAATCTCCGCGTGTGTGAGTGCGTGTCCGTGTGTCCCGTGTGCGTATCCCCCCACATATATTGACGCAAACTTCAAACTTGCTCTGTGTATCACCGAGGACCTGAAGGACTGATGTCCTAAGTGGGGAGGTGGCCGCATTGGCGGTTGTCCGGAACTATACAAATTCACAAACCTCCCTATTGGTCCCTTTTATGCCCAACAATTTAGATGTCTGTCTGTCTGCCAGTGTCCCTGTATATGCCCATATATGGAGATCCCTGATGTCATCAAAATGATGTCATAGTGCTGATGTCATAGACTGGCCTACGAGTACGACGATAATAGGTACTGGCACAAATCACACTCTCTGACTACAGGTACAACGGGTACTCTCTCTGACAATGGGTTTTACATTATTTGGAGGGACATGCGTTCCCGACAGGCATCGTTCCCAACGGGTACTGTTACCAAGGTGCATCAGCCTGGTTATTTTAATAACAAGTATATAGTGCCCTATTATGAGATGCTGGCTTTTCGAGGAGCTGTCAAAGCCTTCATCAAAGTGATGTTGATGATTCCGTTTGCTTGCTTCCTGTGCTGGCCTTGTCACCATTTCATTTTGCTCTCCCTTTATCACTCTCCCTTGTTTTCTCCCATCGTTTCACCTTCTTAAACTTTTGCTTCCCAAGTCAGTGTCTCCATCTTTCTTTATATCTCTACCCTCTGCTCTCTCTCTCTCGTCTCCATTTTCTCATATCTGAATGATGGGTGAGGTGGGGGGTCGTGAAGCAGACAGAAGCAGATGAGTGTGGTGTGTGAGTGGTTCATGACTGCACACTTGGACCCCATCCACCAACAAGCAGCTTTGTCATGCACTTGCACTGATATGAGCAAGCGTGCACAGCGTTTCCATTGACATGCTGGCATTCACCCCAGAGTGTCTTCAGGGTCCATTTGTGGGCTAGATGCTCGCTAAAGATGCTCAGTGAGTGGGAGGGTGCCGTATAAAAGAGGGCTAATGAAGTTGTCTTTAACCGACGTCTGCTTTTAAAGGAGGAGAAAGTGTTTCCGTCGTGGCTACAATGGGAGATGAATGTCACTGGATACTGCACACTGGGGTTGTCACTTCTTGTAGCTGGCTCATATATCCCTTGAATGGATTATGTGCTGTTTTTTTTTTTTTTACTGTGCAGCAGTAAAATGTATACGTGTAAACCAAAGACCAGAGACTGCCAAAGAACGTTGCAGATCACAAATGAAAGTCCTTAAGATTACGGCAGTGCTAATGTAATGTAATGTTTACTATGAGGAACCAGAACAAAATAGTTTCAATCTTATGTATCTGTAGGACTACCTGGAAAATACCTGAATGCAAAATATAAAATTCCACCATATTTGTTGTTGCAAATCGTATATTCATACATTTGTAAATGTATCATTTCTGATTTGGGCACAACCCTATGTGTATGTAGTAGTACTGTTATGGTGTGTGGATACGGCTCACTGTCAGTATTTGACTTGACAGCCACTCCAAGCGTAATCCTGGCAGTATAAACAATTTAATTTCAAATGTAAACCTCATAGTGATGTAAATTGCATCAATTTCTGTGTTCTCTGATTAACAACTACATGCATTGTAGGCAAGTAGCCTCTAGGCTTTCTACTGTATACGGAACACCTTTCGGCACACAAACAAATGGAGCGTGGAGCAGCGCGGTGTTTTTTCGCCGTTTTTTTTTTTTTAACGTCGTTTGGTGCCCCCCAACAAGGTTGGTGCCCTGTGCTTCAGCACCTCAAGCCCGTTGGATAAGCCACCACTGGGCATGGCAGCTTGGCTCTCTGTCAGCCAGGGCGCTCTGCTACCTGGATGGCGGATCGCAGATGCAACCAACGCAAAGACATCTGCTTACTTTTACCTCGGCCAGTTCTGTCTGTCTCTTCCTCTTTTGTGCGTGAAGATTTTGGATATACAGTAAGCCAGTGGTTCTCAAACGTTTTGCGGGTCAAGGACCCCCAAATTGTGTGTTGTGTTTGGCTGCGGACCCCCAACTGAAAATGTTTTATGCCAGGGACTCCCAGAAGAGAAGATTTTTATAAAACAAATTCCAAATGATTCAAAATATTCAATCCATTTTCGATATTTTTCAAACATTTTTAAAAATAGCAGATATTCAAGCTTGCAGCGTGGCTGTAGATCTGCTGTTTTTTAATAGCCAACATATACATAGATAAAGTGGTTAAGCTGATTGAGACGCTATATTAACTCATTTTGTTGGGGACCCCTGGTACCCCCCCAAGGACCCCTGGGGGTCCCTGGACCCCACTTTGAGAACCAATGAAATAAGCGATAAGACTAAAACTAAACTACATTCTTTTTATGGGGAGAAAGGGGCCTTTAACATTGTCTTTGTGCAATCAAAGTAAAGTCTTCCCCCATTCAATTATTATTAAGCTTTCCACTATGTCTTTCTCACCAACACAGCTTCCATGGCTGCACCGCTCCACGAGACCGTCCGAAACTTTCGTGTCTCCGTGAATCATGTCCACCTGAAACTCCTTAGTCTTTAAAAGTTCCCAGGTGCCGTCGCATGATTAGTTCTCCTGCCCACAAATCTCATGACATCATCGGTACTCTACAATGTATTGTATTGGAAATGTCAATAGTGCTAATCAGACAGAAATCTAATACCCAGTTGCGATATAAGCCCTTAGAGCTGCACTACAGTATGTAACCTCCCTGCCCTACCCCAGACTTTAAACCCGGTCATCGTCATGTGCTGCAATTTCTTTATCGCTGAGCTAATAGAGTCTACATGCTTGCTTGCTCAGGGGAGGAATCGAATTTTGACCTTCAGGCACACATGGTCCAAATGTCTCAATAGAAGAGCAGGGAGATCAAATACAACCACCCCAATTGCATAAGTTATAATGTTAACATACTCTCAGATTGGACAAAATAAATTTGTATTCACAAAAACATTTACATAGTACAGCTTTAATATCCTTAATAAATATAGTAAACATAATAAACTACGAGCTTGTAAATCTGCAAAAAAAAAAATTAAAGGTGAAAATGTGTGCAAATCTTTGATTATATAATATTCTATTAAAGGTAGGGTAAGTGATTTTCTTTGGTTAAAATAAGTGTTAAATAGCTCTATATTCTGATAGTACTCATTGCTATAGAGTGTTTGTTCAGTAAAAGGAGTCTCCTTGTCTCTCCAGCTCTTTATAAAACAGAAAATGCATTTTCGTTTCAGTTTCAGCTTCATTTCCAATTTTATCCAATCAGGATAGAGAACTCAATCAGGATATAGATTAAACAAGTGAAATTGGAAGTGATGACACTAAGAAATGAGCAGGCAAAATTGGAACTGGAACACTATAAAAATGAAGCTTAAAAATGGGTACTTTCTCCTGATTGGCTGAGATTTTGACACCTACCGAAAAATGTATTTTCTGTTTATTAAAGAGCTGGAGAGACGGGGAGACTCCTGTTACTGAACAAACGCTCTATAGCAATGATTACTATCAGAAAATAGTGCTTTAACCTTTTAACAAAATACTTTTTGTTTTAACCCAAAAATATCACTTACCCTACCTTTAAATAATTAAAAAAAAATAACTCAAATCTTTGCCTCTGGGGTGCCTGGAACAAAATATCTTGAGATGTGGATCTGCGGCCAAATACATGTATTTTTTGTTGTTTGGTTGCTATACGAGTGGTGCTCAAACTTTTTCCATGTCAAGGACCCCCAGAATTATATGCATTTGGCCACGAGCTTGTATATCTGCTACTGTATTTTGGAATAGCCAAAGAAATCTTAAAATGACACAGATGCTTTTTTTAAATTTATTTTTAATTTTATTTTTTTATTTAGAGTAGCCAATAATGTTTTACCCCTTTTTCTCCCCAATTTAGATGTTATGCCAATTAATTCCTCCCCACTGCACATTTCTGTGTAGTCACTGCTGTCATATCCTACTGACTCACCTGCCAGTGAGGAGCCCCCACCAGGAGGACGTAGAGCCTTCGTCCTACTCCTCCCGCCCAACACTCCCCGCTGACAGGTGCCGCCCCAGACCGTATAGGAGTACGTGCAATGACCGATATCACCCTCCCCTCCCGGCTTCCCTGCCCCGGACACGGGCCAATAGTGTTCGTGTAGACGCTCGAACAAAGCCGGATGCACCACGGTGGATTCGGACCCACAACCTCCATGGTGCTTTTTAACCCATTAAGACCTGAGGCGATTCTTAAAAAGAAATCTAAATCCTAACAATTTTTGGAAAAAAGTCAAAAAAATATTTTTTCACGATTTTTCAAAAATAGCAGATCTACAAGCTCATAGCGCGGCACTCGGTGCCGCGCTATGAGCTTGTATATCTGCTATTTTTGAATAGCCAATGAAATCTAAAGTGACACAGATGCGTTCCAGGTATTAATGGGTTAAGGATAATAAACTACGTTCTTTACATACGATAGGAACCATGCATGCAACTATCTGGCTGAGGTCTTTGCTAGACAACGTTTTCCTCATGGCAGATTGTGTCTGCTCATATATCACATATGTGTGTTATGGACGTCTGATATTATCGGCCGATATTAGCATAAAAATGTAATATCTGAAAATATCGGTATCGGTTCTTGAAAAAAAAAAAGTATAGGGACATCCTTGGCCTTCTGGCAGCGTGTACAGGAAATGTGGTGATCAGTTCTGTGGTTTGCAAGACTATCCCCGGTCAGACAGACACACACTGACAGATCATTTCCAGACGACTCGGCCCCTCAAAAAAAAAAAAGGTAAATTGAAGTTTAGGGGGGGACATTATTATTATTAATAATAATTATAATAATAACTTGAATTGTTGTTATTGTACATTAGGTAGGTGAATATACATGAAGATTCAATCCTATCATCAATTACTGTAATTTTCCCCCCTGAAATCCTTTTCTTCTGCAATCGTTCAAATGGAACCCCAGAGAACAAAACCTTGTTCTTCATACAGTTACAACAGGTGTTTGTAGCGCTTGAAGTCTTGAATTGTTCTTTTTGCCAGACCCAAGGGGTCGGGGCTTACATGAGGCTTTGTACCTGTTTCGTCCATACATGGGCATGGTCACTTTGTCCTCCGGCCCCAGCCAAAAAAAAGTCTGTCACTTTGTCCTCCAGACCCAGCCAAAAAAAAATCTGTCCCCCAAAAAAGTCTGTCCATACATGGGCATAGAAGGGACACACGTCGTGCGAAGCCCGGCCATTCAGATTTCGACCCCTAGACCCAGACTTCATTCTGGGTCTGGCAGAACCAGGTCTCCTGGTCTTGATAGGGGGAGGTGTAGCAGTAGTGGCTCAGAGCTCATGTATTCTCTTTTTCAGCAACGTCCTGCTTCACACTGTTGGCCACTGAGCAGCTTCAGTGGAGCAGTTGGGGGGTTCACTGCCTTGCTCAAGGGCACTTCAACGGTGTTGAAGGAGGGGTGAGTACTTGCTCATTCACTTCCCCACCCAGATTCCTTTTTCGTCACTGAACCTTTTAACCCTTAAAGGTTTATCTACCCATCTCCTGTTTGGATCTCCCTTCCACAGAGTACTCTGGTTTCACGGCGATGCGTAGATATTTAGCGACTTCGTACAGATTTGACATCACATCATCATTCGTACTGAGCGTGCAAGGGGCGAGCAATGTGGCTTTGGTAAAATTAGCTTTAATGTATTTACCATAACGAACCGCCTCTTCCTTTCCTTTGCAACCTGGGGGGGTCCATAAGATGGGGACAAGCTCTTTCTCTTTCTTCGCACTGTCGTTGGTGCCGACCTCATAGCTTACGTCATACAGAGCAAGGCGGCAATGATCTTTGGGCAGCTCTTTTAAAAACTTTGAGAAGTACCAACTTATGTTTCTGGGTTTGTCCAGACAGATCTCCGTTTCAGTGGCCATGCTTCCGGCGTCGTTATCCCAACGCAAGATCACAAACTTCCTCTGCGGCTGCGTCATCTCTCCATAGAGGTCGGCCATTACGGTGTCGTGCATTGCTTGAATGTTAGCAGCCATTGCTTATGATAGATGGACGTCTCTTTGCGTGAAGTTAAAGAAAAGTCTGTTAGCAAACTGGGAATGACACACCCATGTGTTCAGCGGTCAAATTTATACCCTCCAGGGCCAATATGTGTGACATTGCATAATGATGTAGGCGTACATATTTGGGCATATGGTCGCTTTTCTTATAATAAGTTACAGGAGTTTTTACTGTATGGTGTGTGAGATATGAAATGTGAGCTTACCATAATCACAGTAATCCTTAATCATATTCCATCATATTCAAGGGCTTTTGCAGAGAAATGAGACAGACTCCAGTCACTTTCAAATTAGAGCACGGCAGAGGGCAGGTGTGTGTGTCTGCAGTGGTACTGCAGTGGTACATTTACTTAAGTACTGTATTTAAGTTTTTTGAGGTATTTTGTACTTTACTTGAGTATTTCCAATTTCCAATACTTTTACTTGTACTCCACTACATCTCAGAGGCAAATATTGCACTTTTACTCCACTACAATTATTTTAAAACTTTAGTTACTAGTTAATTTATGACTAGTTATTTACCGTCATAAACTATGACATTGTGAAATATACATTAACCAATTTAGCCCTATTTTATACATAGGCTATTTGAAAATAGCCGATCTACAAGCTCAACGCGTTGCATCACGACACGCTGTGAGCTTGTAGATCTGCTATTTTCAAACATTTTAGTACTTTTACTTTTGGTACATTTTGATGCCAATACTTTTGTACTTTTAATCAAGTACATTTTGAATTCTTGACTTTTACTTGTAACAGAGTATTTCTATGTTAAAGTATTGATACTTTTACTTAAGTAAAACATTTGAGTACTTTTTCTGTGTCCAGCTGACGCTCGATGACGCTCGTTAATGTTATAGGCATCAAAGCAATTATGCTTCTGCACTGTCAAAAAGGCCAACATCCAATCTAAGATTAGTGGGACTCATTCAAATCAACATAACTGTATTATATTAGATTTATTAGATATTATATTGATATTATAGCTATTTTATTGTATTAGATATGTGATGCTACCTGACAATTAGTTGACTTTTGATGATAGCATATATCGGTATCGATTGATATCGGTATCGGAAATTAGGAGTTGGACAATATCGGTATATCGGATATCGGTAAAAAAGTAAATATCGAACATCCCGGACCCTAATATATGCGAGTGTGTATTAATAATTTTTTGTTAACGGTGCAATTTTGTTTTCATGAGGCCTCGTATAGGCCCTTTCTCTCGTCTCTACCTTGCACAGTTCTTTTTTTATTGTTGTTTGTATTCTCCTATGGTTCTAATGGTGCCAAATCAAAATCATAATCAAATTGTAAAAGGATTTGGTGTGCCTCAAACCCAGCAGCGCTCAGCTCGTCCACCATGTACAAATGAATTGCTAAACAGACGGCGGGCAAAGGTTTAAATAAATGAGTTGATTTCCTTCGTCCTCATCTGTCAGTGTGGGCATTTATCAGCGTGGCCTATTGATTTAGCAATACGGCTGAGATTGGTTGGGAGTCGGGGATGGTATACATCAAACTACAAATCAAGCGCTTTGGAGAACATTCTGGAAATGGAGGTGCTGAACTTAATGTTGGCTGTAAATGCTTTGCTATAGAACGTGTTTCAAGTGTGAAGTTGAGATGGGCGATGATGATGACCAGCTGTTTTGGGTCTTAAGCGAATGCACAAGTTACAGCGTCAACGGACAACATGCAGTGTATAGAACAGCTATTGCTCCTATTGTCCTCTGTTTGGGTTATCAGAACGTCAAGATTATATTCCCCATGTTATTGCAGAAGGGAACTAACATTTTACGTTTTTTGGGGCATTTTGTGCCAAGAACATGAGCAAAACCAACCAAGACAGAAAAAAACATTCCAGCTACAAGACTTGGACTTTGTGTAAAGACCTTGTTCCTTTAGTTTGAACAATAAAAGCAGGTGTGCACCAGCATCATAACTCTTGAGCAGCAGCTGCAGTTGTCCTTTCAAGGTTTAAATGGAAATAACCTTTTACACTTCAAATTAGCTTCTTGGCTGGATTGTGTCCAAATGAAAACAGGAGAACACCCACACAGCCAGGCAAACACACGCACGCACACAATGTACAAAGACGCTTTCTCTCTTTCACATACAGTACATGCACACACACACACATGGTGAGCACGCACCCTGAGTCCTTTGTCTCTACCTGATTGTCAGTCATGGCTTCCTTCAGAGCACTGCTACCGTTACATGTCAATTCCCCCGCACTTCATCCCGCATTTGCTTCTGAACATAACAAGGCTGTGCCCACACACACACACACACCTACACATGTACATTTTAAATGTCACACTGACACAGACGTTGTTCCCCCGCGTGCACACACACATGCATGTGCACAAGGCCTATTTGGGTCTGTGGTGCTGTGTTAAAATATGACAGGGCCGGGCTGGTCATAGTTGCTCAATGAATACATTAGCTTATCGGCTCCCTCATTGGAGAGCCGCACATATTCTTGACAAGCAAACTTTTGTTTGCCTTTTCCTGTGACTGATCACTTCAAAGCAGCCCATTGAATGAGACTCTTCACCAGCTGGAGCCGTTTCACACAATGAATGATTCTCTCATTCTAGGTGATTTGACAATGTACGTTGCCAGGAATTAGGAATAAAGGCATACAGGGAAAGAATGAGCAGTACTGTCATTTACGCGAGACAATTATAGGGAAAAAATCTGTACTTATAATGCGAACACAGGTTCAATGACTGTCACAGAAGTAGAAATAAAGCTAAGCTTTATCTGCAGTCCCTAGACAGGGATAGGTACATCAGTCAACCATGCAGTGGTTAGAGGGACGTCCCTGTGAGCAAAAATATCACACAATTGTTCCTGGCAACGGCTCTGCATCGTGTCTTTTAACCCATTCAATCCGGGAACGCATCTGTCATCTTAGGCTATTCAAAAATAGCAGATCTACAAGTTCATGCTATGAACTTGTAGATCTGCTATTTTAGAAAATGTGTGCAAATCTTTGAATATATATTTTTTAAAGCGAACATTTTTAACTCAAATCTTTGCGTCTGGGGGGGTCCCTGGAACAAAATATTTTGAGATGGGGGGGGTCCGCGGCCAAATACATATCATTTTGGGTGGTCCTTGACATGAAAAGGTTTGAGAACCACTGATATTATAGCAACATATGTAAATGTATGTTAGGATTTAGAAGACATTTGTAGATTTGAGTTACAAATGTTCACTTTAAAAAATATTAATTCAAAGATTTGCACACATTTTAAAAAGAAAATCGAAAATAGCTGCTATTTTTGAATAGCCAAAGACATCAAAAAATGACACACAGATGCGTTCCCGGTCTTAATGGGTTAAGTGTCGCAGAGTAAGACACTAAACCTTCTTACTTGTTGCGACTGCCCCACATAAGAGCGTCAGCTAGACGCCTCGAGCCTGAATGTAATGTGGAATGTTAACTTGTAAACTTCTCCCGTAAGATGAACGGCGGGCAAAATATGTCCCTGCCGAGAGTCAGACGCATTTCAGACTGGCGAAACAACTCCGTAGAACCAAGAGGTGGCTAGAGAACATGCCTGGTGGGATTTATTCTCATAGTGGAGCAGTAAATACAGTACCACTTCCTGTTTGATGGGGGGATTATGAACATTAGTAGACTGATATTGATTTTTATAGCTGCAGCCGCGTGTAGTGTGGGGGATGGCGGCGGCCGAGAGGCGTGACATGTGAAGGCCATTGACACGGCCTACTAGATGTGGTGGGAAGTGAAGCAGACAGGGTAACTGGAGAGTGCAGGATCAACTCCCACGAGGGTCTCTCTAAACAAATGCTATGTGGCCTTGAACATGCCACTGCTTAGATGCTCTCCTTGATGAACAGCCTCTGTGCCATCCCATTGGTGCAGCTGTAATCGTGTGAATCCCAAAAGGTAAGCTAAGTATGAGCTTGTATTTTTCTCTCTCACACACACACACACACACACCCACACCCACACACACACAAATAATAATCGACCGGTCTTCTGGGCCACTCATTTCACAGTGCAGGAGAGTACCAGGGTTTCCAATCGAGCAAACCCATACTGCATGCATTTTGTTAATGCCAAAATGTGCACACACAAGAAAAGCATTTCTGTGTTTATTGTCACATGCAATACAGCAGTCTACACACACTCGCACGCACACACGCATGGACAAACACAAACTATACATATATATGTGTGTGTGTGTGTGTGCGCGTGCGTGCGCGTGTGTGTGTGTGTGTGTGTAATGACATGAAATAGCACTACAACAGCAGTCTACTTTCTTTTTGTTCAGAAGCCTTATGGCCCGGGGAGTCGGGGACATGAAGCTGTCCCTGAGCCTGCTGGGTCGTCCGTTGGTCAGACGTAGTGGAGTGAACAGTCCATTGTTAGGGTGACAGGGATCTTTGATCCTCTGGGCCTTCCTTCCCCCATACTCCTCTGTGTGTAGAGGTCCTGCATGGCTGGCAGCTGAAATGTGCTTTGCTGTTGTAACCACCGTCTCTGGAGCCTTGAGGTCGTGTTTTGAGCATCTTCCTCTGTACCAGGCAGTGATGCAGAACAGACTGGCACAGGGAGAGGTTGAAGATGGCTGTGAAGACATCTGCCAGCTGGTCAGTGCACGCCTTGAGGACTCGGCGGGGGATGCTGTGTGGGCCAGGTGTGTGGATTCATCTTTTTGAAGGTTTTACACATAGCCGCCCAAGACATTTCCAGTGGGCAGGGGTCCTTGTCTTTTCTTTGCAGAGCCATGGCTGGAGTGTTCAAAGTGTGCATAGAATGTGTTAAGTTGTTAAGTCCACCTTGGAGAAATGCAGACACCTCCAAATTGCTCTGGGCAGGGGGGTGGGCAAAGTACGCAACACCATTTCCCTCTTACTAGTAACGTATAGCTGTAATGTTTTCATAATGCATTTGCAGAACCCCGTAACTCTCTGACACCAACTAATGAACACACTGACTGTGCTGTCTGTCTCTAATGAGGTGAAACGGGTCTCTAGTGGTAGCCCGGTCAAATTATTCAAACTTGAAGAAGTCTTTAAATAAATAAATCGAGCTGCGTTAGGAAGCTCTATTTCACAGGCAGCAGAGCCGGGTAGTGCTGTACTTAACTTGAGTGACAGGAACATTACAGCTATAGTAAGATGTAAAAATGTCCACACTTCAGCCACACCTCCTTCACCACCACCACCACCACCACCGACTGCCAGGTTAGTCATCCTAATTGAGAACTTTTAATACATTCATTGTTGAGAGTGGGTGCTGTGGGTCGTTTCCTCCTGTGAGGAACACAGCATTTTATAAATTAAAAAGGAATTCAGCAGCTGACTTCAAAGCTATCCTATATTAAAATTGCCTAATGGGGGGTGCGGTTGGTGGTCGGTGGACAACAACCGCACATACAGTATATAGAGTCAAATGCACATGGAGATCAACATAATCTCATAAACCAAATGGACATATATGAAGATTTGATTTTCGACATGCACTGATGTCAGACACAACATAAACCGTGTGAAATGCAGATATATGGAGCTC
The DNA here is from genome assembly GCF_963280865.1 of Gymnoscopelus braueri. Lineage (NCBI taxonomy): Eukaryota > Metazoa > Chordata > Actinopteri > Myctophiformes > Myctophidae > Gymnoscopelus > Gymnoscopelus braueri. Next base: position 32,213,106 of record NC_137620.1, on the reverse strand, counting down.
CGTCAAATGCATAATAGTATATGGCAGTGGTTTTCAACTTTTTTGTGTCAAGGACCCCCAAATTGACACATATTAGCCCAGGGACCCCCATTTGAAAAGATATGCCAGGGACTCAACCATTTTGATTTCTTGGGGGTCCCAATCTACACTGTATCATCATCATTAGTGTTCATTTAACTCTGAGAGTGTACAAATGGAACCAAATGGACCAGTTAGGGTCCATTTGGTTCCATTTGTACACTGTCAGAGTTAAAGACACATAAGGGTAATTTGGTTCCTAACTATTAATTTGGCTGGGGACCCCCTGGAACCCCCTCAAGGACCACTGGTGGTCCCCGGACCACTGGTTGAAAACCACTGGTATATGGAATCAAAGTCCACCCATCAAATGCACATAATATGCACATATTAGGAGTCCACGTCCACTGGACACGTATGACCCATTGTGACCTCATCATGATGACAGAAGTAAACACAAAGGGCTAAAACTCCTGACACTGAGGTAATAATCAGGCAGCGGTGTGCCCAAAGCTGTCAACAGGATGCTGTACATCCAGACGCGTATAGCGGCCCGAACTCTAGATGTATACGAGTAACCACCAATGAAAATGTCAAAGTATGTCAAAGTATAATATTTATTTTTGAAATGTAGGCTAGTGGAGTAAAAGTCCTAAGTTAAAAAAAACAACAACAAGAAGTAATACTTACTTCATACTTAAACTCCCCCGCCTAAAGGGTGTGTAAACGCAATCCAGCGTGTTCACGCCGCGTCGGGAGCACAGAGCTATGTTTCAGTGAAAACCAGTTTTTAAAGTAACGTTGTAAAGGGTGCTCCTAAGTTAATCTAACTCATTATCCAGTGACTGCATGTTAGCTACAACACTTGGAAGGAGGCCAGTTTTCCTCAGCCTGATCATAACACCCGCTTGATTTCCTTGTCTTTTATGTCGTCTCCATAGACAACATACCACAGATGAAAAAACGGTCTAGTTTAGCCCAGGTTTCATAGCCAAGATCCAAGTATTCTATCCTGATATTGTGATATTGTGAGCAGTAACAAACATGATTGGTAGATCGGCTGTGACTTTTAATTTAGTTGACCATTAACGCTACCTACGGTAGAGATAACACAAAAATAACATGTGAAAACACAAAGTCGCAGCGTAGCTCGGAGAAAGGCAGAAAGGCAGCCATGTCTCCCGGCACTCTGGAAATGTACTGAAATATTCCCTTACAGACAGTATAGCACTCTGAATGTCATCATGTACAGTATGTGCATACGCGCGCGTGTGTGTGTGTGTGTGTGTGTGTGTGTGTGTGTGTGTGTGTGTGTGTGCGCGCGTGTCAGTGGTGGGAAAAGTACTCACATTTTCTACTCAAGTAAAAGTATCAATACTGCAATGTAGAAATACTCTGTTACAAGTAAAAGGTCAGTGTTGAAAATGCTACTTGAGTAAAAGTACAAAAGGATTGGCATCAAAATGTACTTAAAGTACCAAAAGTAAAAGTACTAATATGTTTGAAAATAGCAGATCTACAAGCTCACAATAGTCAGGGGATATTAAAAAAATCTTGGAATAAATTCCTTACCAAAAAAAATCTTCACCAATGTGTTTGTAAAGGTCTAGTAACACATCTCACAAAGACTGAAATGCAGTTTCCCTAGGAGAATTTGTGACAGCTCCTGAAAGTTGGGGTACCCACCATAACCTTATGCGGGAAAAAAAACAAAATTTAATTCTGTTTTAAGTAGCATGTGAGGGGTCAAACTAGGGTGTTTTTATGATTCTGAATCCATTGCAAGCATTTGTTTTGCACCAAAACCACTCCTTGGGCTAAACACGGCCATAGCCATCCTTTTCCGGGTATACTTTTTGTGTAAGAAGCCCATTGAGATTGGGCCGTTTTTAGCCCAAGGAGTGGTTTTGGTGCAAAACAAATGCTTGCAATGGATTCAGAATCATAAAAACACCCTATAGTTTGACCCCTCACATGCTACACATTGGGTGCCAAAAACGTATATACGTTTTTGCAAATGCAACTGTTGAGTGCCAAAAACGTATATATACGTTTTTGGGGGAAAAAATGAAAAAAAATAAAACATTTCTTTTAATTTTTTTTTAATTTTTTAATTTTTTTTTCCTTCACAGCACCAGGAGATATCATTTTTTGAAGATTTAGACTCCAATCCACTTCCTGGTTAACTTATGACTTCAAAAGCCTGTATCTCGGCTCCTGTGTACTTTTTTTTTTTACAATGTATTTTTAACTATTTTCAACTGGCTGCAACTATGGAATGGATTACCGAATGTTTTTATTTTTTTTCCCCCAATTGTACGAGACCTCTATGTGTGTAATGAGTGGATCACCGTGAGGACGGTGATCACTGAAAATATTTTGTGACTACTTGAAAAAGGTTCAAAAATGGTTACAAATCCTGGCACTCAATGTATAATATTTTAATAAACCTCTGGCACCCCAAGTGTTAAAACAGAATTACATTTAGATTTTTTTCCCCACATAAGGTTATGGTGGGTACCCCAACTTTCAGCAGCTGTCAAAGATTCCGCTAGGGAAACTGCATTTCAGTCTTTGTGAGATGTGTTACTAGACACTTTTACAAACACATTGATGAAGACTTTTTTTGGTAAGGAATTTATTCCAAGATTGGACATTTTTCTGCTAATATCCCCTGACTACAATGCGTCGCATCGCGACGCGTTGTGAGCTTGTAGATCGGCTATTTTCAAATAGCCTATATATAAAACAGGGCTAAAGTGGTTAATGTATGTTTTATAATATAATAATTTATATCTGCAAAGTAACTAGTAACTGAAGTTTTCAAATAATCGTAGTGGAGTAAAAGTACAATATTTGGCTCTGAGATGTAGTGGAGTAGAAGTAAAAGTACTGAAAATTTGGAAATACTCAAGTAAAAATACCTCATAATTGTACTTAAGTACAGTACTTGAGTACATGTACTTAGTTACTTTACACCACTGCGTGCGTGCGTGTGTGTGTGTGTGTGTGTGTGTGTGTGTGTGTGTGTGTGTGTGTGTGTGTGTGTGTGTGTGTGTGTGTGTGTGTGTGTGTGTGTGTGTGTGTGTGTGTGTGTGTGCGCGTGTGCGTGTGCATGTCCGTGTGCTTGTACTGGGAGTTGACTCACTACTCATAATGGCACTGAACTGTCCTTCAGAGTAATTAAGAGGCTTAGGCCAGGATCCACCGAGGCGGCAGGGGGATTGTCTTCACTCGATACTTCCAGGCTTTCCCTCAGCTGACCAGAGCAAACAGAGAGCCAAACGGGTACTTCTGCACTGCAGCAGGAGCCAATCAATGCCTTGATAATCGTCTCCCTTAATCACATCCATGATGGCCTGTTATGAATGAGACTGGCAGGGAAGCAGTGGAATGGCAGCTGAATTAGATGCTGCTCAACCACCGAAGCGCGGCCGGCCGTTCGCCACAGGTGAGCGGAAATGAATCACAGTGCTAGGAAATGAGGACGAGAGTGAAAGCAGCATGCTGTGTGTAATGTGTGCGATGTGCAGTGGTGGAAGAAGTACTCCGATTGCTTTACCTCCGTAAAAAGCGTCAATACCACAATGTAGAAATACCCTGTTGCAAGTTTTTTTTTTTTTGTCTGGTATTCACAATTTACTTGAGTAAAAGTACAAAAGTATTTGCATCAAAATATAAGTATAGTAAAGGTGCGCAGAATGTCCCAATTCATGTTTTCAAAATGTATAAAAATCTTTTGAAAATAACAGATCTACAAGCTCACAGCACAACACGTTTTGAGCTTGTAGATCTGCTATTTTCAAATAGCTTAAGTATATACAGGGCTGAAGTGGTTAGTGTTTTGTAATAATGATCAAAACCTACAAGGTTCACTTAAGATTTCTAATAATTGTAGTGGAGTAAAAAGTACAATATTTGCCTCTGAGATGTAGTGGAGTAGAAGTAAAAGTATTGAAATTTAAAAATACTAAAGTAGAAAAATTGTACAGTACAGTACTTGAGTACATGATTACTTTCCAACACTGGTAGCACACACACACACACACACACACACACACACACACACACACACACACACACACACACACACACACACACACACACACACACACACACACACACACACACACACACCACCCCCCTGTGAGCAGACCACGAGCGCACACTAATTTCCGAGGAGCAAGGTTATTCATAAAGAGATAGATGTCGCTTTTTCCTCGCGCTGTCATTCAACAATCCATCTCAATACACTGCATGATAATACTTAGCTGCTGGGCTTTTTCCTGGCGCTGGGGGTTCTGCACTGAGGCATGCAGTCTGTGTGTTACTTAAGGCTGATGATGAAGACGAATGGCTCCTCAACCGGTGGCATACCCTGCAACCGCTCAGCGGCTGGGGAACAAACACTTTGGGCCCAAGGTGGGAGACGTCATCAAGGATTGATCAGTTCTTGTAAAGGGGAGAGAAAAAGGGTGAACGCATAAGTCAGGATGTGTTAAAGTCGCAACTGTGTGAGATTTGTTTTGTGTTTTATCAATCAAAACCCTGTAAGGCATTGCAAACATGAAATCAGCTCATTGCAGACAAATTAAATGCTGTGCACAATGAGCTCAGTGGTCAGGAATAAATAGCCAGCCGTCTCAGTTAACCACTTGAGCCGCAGCATCCATATTCTGAGGGGAACAATAGCCAAAAATAGCGTATCTACAAGCTCACAACGCGGTGTAATAGATCTGCTATTTTCGGCAGAGAGATTTGGTGTAGACAGAAAAACGCGGTCCAGTTACAGAGCCAACTCAGGTCCAGTTTACCAAGTCTAGACTAGAGGGTTTAATTGGTTTACTGACTTCTTGTCGTGATAATAACCTATTCAATCAGGGAACGCGTCTCTGTCATTTTAGATTTCTTTGGCTATTCAAAACTAGCAGATCTACAAGCTCATAGCGCGGCACCGAGTGCCGCGCTATGAGCTTGTAGATCTGCTAGTTTTGAAAAATCTTGAAAATGTGTGCAAATCTTTCAATATACTGTATATTTTTTAAAGCGAACATTTGTAACTCAAATCTTTGCTTCTGGGGGGTCCCAAATATTTTACAAATGTTCGCTTTGAAAAATATATATATTCAAAGAATTTCACGATTTTTCAAAAATAGCAGATCTACAAGCTCATAGTGCGGCACTCGGTGCCGCACTATGAGCTTGTAGATCTTCTATTTTTGAAAAGCCAAAGAAAAATGACAGAGATGTGTTCGCGGATCGAATGAGTTAACCTCTAAGGCACCACTACTCCCAGAGGTTGTGCACCACCTTCAACAAGGTCAGAGGGTGAGGGATGTTCTTGGGGTTAGGTCTGCCAGTCTGTCTGTCAGACTGAGTGAGTGTGTGTGATCACTCTAGGAGCTCTGAACCGGCATGTACAGTAGAGATATCAATCCTTCGATCCCTCTCCCCGGGCAGAGGAGAGACAAGTGGTTCTGGCAGAGCGAAGGGACAGTGGTGCTTCGCGGTGAGAGTGTCTCCTCAGACGAACTCCCTGAAGAGCAGGCAGTGGTACAGAGCAGACGGCTCGTTCCGTTATTTAGCAGCTTGTTTATAAACGTTCTATACATTTTGTATCCATAAATAGGTTATTTAGTAACTAAATATAGATTTATTTATTTCTCATCTAAATCTGCTATTTTACATTTTAGATTTCAAAATGCGCTCCTGTTCAAACGGCCTGTTTCTTGTTAACGATAAAAAAGCAACTCCTACTGTACTTCTGCTTTTTTTTTATGTTTAGCTTTTTTTGGTGTGTATGCAGCTTAAACGCTATTTTTGTCGCCAGCGTCTGCCCACGGCACTCACACCAAAATGACGCAGGCATTGGAACCGTTGCTGGAAACGTGTTGCGTTCCAAATTCACCTCAGCGGTAGGACCCTGCAGCATTCGTTTTGGAGCGGTACCTCCCTAATTGAATTCCGGGAATCACAGTTCTAACAGACCATAGACAAACCAGAGGTTTGGCTGCATGAAAGACTCAAATGGATGTTACACGGTGGGACTTTTATGGCAGAAATGACCCCTCTGCAGGCCTCTCCTCAGCAATGGCAGCCATGTAGTGGTCTAAAGTAACTAAGTACATTTACTGTACTTAAGTACTGTACTTAAGTAAAATGTTTAGGTACCTTTACTTGAGTATTCAAAATGTTCTGTGATCTTACTTCTACTGCATCTCAGAGAATACAAATATTGTAGTTTTACTCCACTACAATTATTTAAAAACTTTAGTACTACAGTAGTTACTTTGTAGATTTTGATTATTATAACAAAACATACATTAACCACTTCAGCCCTATATATATTTCGGCTATTTGAAAACAGACAATCTACAAGCTCACAACGTGTTGCGGTTAGCTTGTAGATCTGCTATTTTCAAAATAATGTTATACATTTGTTGTACATTTGAAAACTTGTGAAACGGTACATTCTGCATAATGAGCACTTTTGGTAATTTAAGTACATTTTACCAATACTTTTGTACTTTTACTCAAGTAAATTTTGAATTCTGGACTTTTACTAGTAACAGAGTTAACATCGCAGTATTGATACTTTTACAATAGTAAACTAGAAAAAGTGCTCCTCGGAGCACAGGTCTCCGCCAGGTCAGGTACGTTATTGTGGCCTCCTGGTGGCGCTATAATAGGCCAATGTGAAAAGGGTGCCATTTATTCTTAGGCCTTTCACGGCAATCGGACACTGCATTCATGATTTGAGGCATTTTGGTCTAAAAATGTGTTTTGCTAAATTAGACCTGCTGGTGGCGCTATAACAGGGCAATGTGAAATGGGTGGCATTTCTTCCTCGGCCTAGTGGGAATGTGCGTGTGAAATTTCACGGAAATTGCACACTGTGTTTGAGGCATTTTGTTCAAAACGGACCAATCCTGGACTTTGGAAGCCAACCTTAGCCAATCAAAGAATTTGGGGCAGAGGTTCTGAATTGGCATCCAGGGAGTGTGTGTGCACAGTTTCGCAGCGAGCGGGCCAACGGTGCCGGAGATTAGCTGGTAACACACGGACAGGACACACACACACACGGACGGACAGGGGGTAAAACATACTCTCTCGCCATGCCTTTCGGCCTGGCGGAGACAAAAATGTGAGTACTTATTCCACCCCTGGCCATGACACCTGCTTGCGATCGTGTTCGCACAGGGACAAGCTATAATCATTACACCTGGCACTGAAAGGTTTGAATGTTCATGAGGAGCCACTCAAAGAACAGAAACTAATGTTATAATCACAGGAAAGTTATTAAAAGCTGATTGAAAGTATCACTTTAGTTGCAGCCAACAAAGGCTGCTGGTGTGGCAAACTCGAAAAGTTCAATAATAACAACATTACGTGGTCTAGAACCGAGTCTCTCCACTCACCACAATGACAGTCCAAGACCAGTTTAGGTCCATTTTCAAACATAGAATATAATATTTACGACACTATAACCATGTCAAATGAGAGAGATCAAATTAAGACAGTAGGTTGAATAAGCATAAAAGTAATTGCGTTGTACATTTCCTTGATTAAACCTCATTGCAAGGGCTTTTTCAGGGCTTAAGTTATGACACTTGGCAACACGCAGAATGTGATGTAACTACAACCTGTTTTATAGGTAAACCTAGTAATGGAACATTTATTGCTGTTCCATTCTCGAGCCAGACTATGATGTCGTTTGGTGTGGAGACAAAAATGTGAGTGTGCTAATGGAAGTGGCAAGCATGCCCTGTTAGATATATCCTCTTTATTGCTTTAGAGCAGTAGTGGTTCTCAAAGTGGGGTCCGGGGACCCCCGGGGGTCCTTGGGGGGGTTCCAGCAAAAGTATTACTTTATCCATTTATATGTTTGGCCATTCAAAAATGGCAGATCTACAAGCTCACAGAGATTGAGATTTTCAAACGGGCCCTGATCCAGAGAAGTAAGGAGCCACTCTATATTAATCAACACAATGGAGAATGAACTCAACTATCCTGCATAGATATGCTTGACTTGTGCCATGGGATGTAGCCTATATGTAAAGTGTCGAATGTAGATATTCACTCTTTCTTGCATGCTGGCAGCATACAGTAGGCTGTATGTATAAAACAAAAGGTTTGACTTTCTGTATCTAGAAAAGCAACAAGATTGTGCCAGCGCTGTTCTCCAATACTGGCTTTTTTCCAGCCCCCTCGTCTGTGAGTGACACATTAGAAGAGGCTTGGAAAACCTACTGTATCTCGCCATGGCATGGAGACTCGTCCTTGTCACGCAGAGAGCGTGTGTGTCATGTCGCCCTGGGGTGTTGGAACCTTTTTGGTGTTATTTTCGTTGACTGTCATGTTCACCGCTGCAGAAAAACTCCACAACCAAGTATGCGGGGAGGATTGAACCGCTTCAATAATGTCCCCCCAATCCCCACCAGGCAAAAGTCCACAAAGCTGAAAGAACAGAGGTAATTGTTTGACTCCACTAATTGCTATGCCAATATAACTCAGCGTGCAGCACCAGAGGGCTCCAAATTAAGGTGCACACAGTGACGTTGTTTAATGCAGTGTTTAACCCATACAATCCGGGAACGCATCTGTGTCATTTTCTGATATCTTTGGCTATTCAAAAATAGCAGATCTGCAAGCTCATGGCGCGGCACCGAGTGCCGCGCCATGAGCTTGTAGATCGGCTATTTTTTAAGGGAAAAAAAGCGAGAAAATGTGTGCAAATCTTTGAATGTATACATTTTTAACTCAAATCTTTGCTTCTGGGGGTCCCTGAATTTTCAGATGGGGGGGTCCGTGGACAAATACGTATCATTTTGGGTGGTCCTTCACGTGAAAAAATATTTTTGTAGAATCCCGAAAAGCAAAGATTTGAGTTAAAAATGTTCGCTTTAAAAAAATATATATATTCAAAGATTTTCACATAAAAAAAAATACATTTGCAGATCTACAAGCTTTATAAGATAATGGTTAAAATCTAAAATGACAGATGCTTTCCCGGTCCTAATGGGTTAAGCTACACTAAAACAGCTCTGGAATGTTTGGCTTTCACCGTGGCTATACCTTACAAGGGTACCGTTCTAATGATCCTTGTTGAGATCTATCACAGGGATGCCTGATTTACTCGTCTCGCTTCGGAAAAAAAGCCGACCAACAAGCTCATAACGTGTCGCGCTGGCGACACTTGTGAGAGCTTGTAGATCTGCTATTTTCGGCGCGAGACACGACGCGTAACCATGTGTAAATCAGGATTTAGAATGAGTCTAGATCATTGGTTCAAAAAGTGGGGTCCGGGGACCCCCAGGGGTCCTGGGGGGGGTTCCAGGGGGTCCCCATTAAATTAGTTAAGCATCACAATGTTTTAACCACTTTATCCATATCTAATACTTTGGCTATTCAAAAATAGTAGATATACAAGCTCACAGCGACAAAAATCTCAAAAATGTTGGGGGGAAAAAACATAAATCTTCTCTTCTGTGGGTCCCTGCTCCCTGGCACAAAAACCTTTTCAGATGGGGGTCCGCAGCCAAATGCAATTCAATTTGGGGGTCCTTGACATGAAAAAGTTTGAGAAATTGGTCTAGATCGTGGCCTCGTCGGGGCCTCTGATGGCTTTGGACTGCAGCCTTCCTAAATGCTTCTTTGACTGAGCGGGCTGTCACTCGCTCTCCATCCTCATCCCATTAGCCTTTTCACTTACTCGCAATCTACACCTGTGCATGTTCAGCAGTGGTGGAAGAAGTACTCAGATATTTTGCATAAGTAAAAGTAGCAATACCACAATATTAAAATACTCTGTTACAAGTTAAAAGGCCTGTGTTCAAAGTGTTACTTGAGTAAAAGTACAATAGTATTGGCATAAAAATATACTTAACGTACCAAAACCAAAAGTACAAGCTCACAACGTGTTGCGACGCAACGCGTTGTGAGCTTGTAGATCGGCTATTTTCAAATAGCTTATGTATAAAATAGGGCTAAAGTGGTTAATGTATGTTTTATAATGTAATAATTTATATCTGCAAAGTAACTAGTAACTTAAGTTTTCAAATAATTGTAGTGGAGTAAAAGTACAATATTTTCCTCAGAGATGTAGTGGAGTAAAAGCAAAAGTATTGAGAATTGGAACTACTCCAGTAGAGTAAAAGTACCTCAAAATTGTTCTTAAGTACAGTGCTTGAGTAAATGTACTTATAGTTACTTTACACCACTGATGTTCAGTGTCATCAGTGTTGTTTGTCCTCCCCTCTATTGTTAGGCTGGGACAAGGCCAGTGGCCCACGGTGGCAGGGGATCGATGAAAGAAGCCCATTTGGGATTTAACACTGGAGTCAATGGAGATTGGAGGGCAGACGTTTCTGGGCTCTGGCTAATCCATTTAGGCAAAAAAAAAAAAGCAAAGATCTGTCGCTCATTAATTATTGTGCTTAATTCTTTGTGTGTCTTTGTGTGTGGTTATTATTCATTTTTGCTCCAAGGAAAGGCATGTTTCCATAGTGATTTCATTAACACGGAGGCTTAAAAAGTACCACTAATTAAATAGCTGACATTTGGTAATTGGAATCACTTAATGTCATATAATGAATTCAAGCTACATTATTATACACTGAAAAACAACTGTACAAGGATAATAATAATGTTGGCTCTGATTATCCTTTGTGGAACTAGCTAATTCCACAGCGAAATACAATGGAACATATTTGTATTCATGTATTGTGCACAAGAAGCAGCATTGTCGTAACTGGACAGGGTTCAGGTCACTCGTGTTGGAAGGTCAGGTTGTGATAATTCCATTTAAATGGATGCGGCATCGTTTACCACTTTAAACCCACTCAGTATTATTTTATACAAACGGTGGGGGGGGAAACAAAGACTCATTGCACAACTCTGGTGTTGTGTAAGACTACTCTATAAATACAATGGGTTTATATAGGACACAGCAGAAGTAAAGTTGGACTGGGAATTGCTATATAGTCTGATATACTGTAGAGGGGGGAGAAAAAAAGGTTTTAGGCCTACTTTTGGTAATCAGTGTTGACTTGATATCTAGCTCACTTTGTAGAGATAAAGAAGGGATAAAAGGTGGATTTTATACCCAGGGGGTGGAGCGAGTTCGTTCTCAACCTAGATGTCAGGGTTGGGCCTCAAAGTCAGGGGCATCAACACCTCTTTTAGTTTTTTTTTAAACAAAACAAAACAAAAACGTCTCCATAAAAAAGTGGGGCACATTACAATTTAGTTCTGCAAGAAAGTTAGGACATTAAACTAGATTACTTCATATCAGAAGGCATTGGCTATGGTAATTACTGACTAATGAACATGCTCCTATGTCTGTGAATGTGACCAGAGTTATAGGCTCAGAAAGTCTTATTAACGCTGTTCTGTGAAAGGGGGGCAAACGATTTTGCGTGCTTGTAGATCAGCTGTTTTCGCAGTTTGCGATAATAGCTGAATAGGGACACTGGGGTTTAATTAACAAGCTGATGCGTTATCTTCACTCCTAGGCCGGATGCTTTGTTCTTGATCCTCCTACAGTACATCAGACCCTGATAGTACTAAATTCCAACACTGAACTCTTTGCACTTCACTATGTCAAAACTGAATTTATCCTCTACCGCCTTTTTTATTTATTTTTACTGCATCCTTGTTGATTGTGAATCAGCTCGCAAACCGGTAAAAAAAAAAAAAAAAACACTTGGCTTTTATCATGTGCTCAATATATCAAACGGCTCATACTGAAGGATGAAGAGATTGACCCTCACTAGATACTCACTCAATGCCAAGGTCACGGTCCGCGTGTCATCACACCTACAAGGCAAAATCCATTACCAGAGGCAAAGGGAAAGGTGTGTGACGTTTGTCATTCTCAAATGAACATCAGCTCCCAGTCTCCTTCCTCACAATTGATTAGAAGTTCTCCCGCGGGGAGTTTTGATCCGAATGCAGCCGAATCAATAGTCTTCTGTAGTGAGGAGGGGGAGAGAGAGAGAGAGAGAGAGTCATGCACTGAGTCCAAAACTTTAATTTCCCTCAGCTTCTGGTGGTCAAGGCACCATGAGCTATACCATCGGAAATACACAGGCAATTGATTGGCTGTTGCAACACTGGAGCCTGGGAGGAGAAGTGTTTAACCCATGAAGACCGGGAACGCATCTGTGTCCTTTTTGGATTTTTTTGGCTATTCAAAAATAGCAGATCTACAAGCTTGTAGATCTGCTATTTTTTGGGGGGGAAAAATGAATAATGTGTGCAAATCTTTCAATATATTTAACTCAAATCTTTGCTTCTGGGGGTCCCTGGAACAAAGATATTTTGAGATGGGGGGGGTCCGTGGACAAATACATTTTGTGGGTCCTTGACATGAAAAAAGTTTTAGAACCACTTATATTATAGCAACATACGCTTAAAATCCCCAAGATTTGAGTTATAAATGTTCGGTTAAAAAAACAATATTCGCCCAACTTTCACGATAAAAAAAAAAACAGATCTACAAGCCCATGAGTGCCACGCTATGAGCTTGTATATCTGCTATTTTTGAACAGGCAAATAAATCTAAAATGACACAGATGCGTTCCCGTTCTTAATGGGTTAAGGTATTATAGACTCGATCTGGCTTTTGAACTATAACGTTCACTATCGATACATACAGCTGCCTGCATCCAGGCCAATGGAGGGGTCCACGGAGCACAGTTCTGCTACAGCAGAACGTACTGTACTGCAGGCTCTCATAGGATGTCGTATAGGTCATCGAACGCGATCGTTCGATCGATACAGAAGGGTGCTGCTAACAGCGTTTCCTTTCTCTGTGTCCAGTATCATCAGTAATCAGTCACTCGACTAGGCAGAATACTAATACTACTACACTAGGGTAAATGGCCAGTAAAGGCAGGAGCATAAACGACGGGTTACCAGTCATCACTGAGTGAATACAAACCACCTGTGACTCTCACACTAATTTGCATCTGTACTGTACATGGAAGTATGCATTACATTTTGATCTTAGACCGTGTTGTTGTATTTTTAATCAGGGAGAGGAGAAAGAGAGAGAGCGAGAGAGAGACTGATGCCATGTAAACCCTGACCTGGGCCTGAACTGTTTTAAGCGCAGTGTGTCTGCCCACAAAAAACACACATTTAATGGTTCAATGAATTGTCTATGGCCCTTTTTTTCTCCCCCCCCCCCCCCACCTTTTTTTTTACAGTGAGTCTGTTGTGCAATGAGCTAAAGGCATTGCAAAGGAGAGCACTGGAAACTGGGTTACATTGACAATTCCCTCTGAGAACTGCTTTGACAAACATTCAAAATTTTATCTGTTTATATTTAGCTTCTATATGACTGAATAATGCAGTCCCTTTACGTGCACAAAAAACAAGTGTAAGCAAACGATGAAAAATGGATACTGTACATCGGAGTTAGTTGCACTAAAAAGTTCTCTTTTGCATCTCTTGGTCTGCAAACTCTGCCAACCAAATCCATCATTAACAACGTTAAATCCATAAGACATCAAGCAACCGGGGACAAAGTGAAGGCAAAAGCCAGCAGAAAAAAAAGCTTACGATTAAATACGTCGCCGTCTAAATCCGTTTGTAAAGATTTATGGATTTGTAATTAGCATAAACATGAAGCAGATCGATAACAATGACATTCTCTGAACTGAGCTAATCAGTTTATTCACACATAAAAAAAAAACACGAAGCAAATGTCTTGTTTGAGGACTTATGTCTGTGTTGTCTGTGCCATGCTGGCTTGTGGTGGACATTTTTGTCAAAATTAAATTTTTGCCACAGACATACAAAATGAGAGGACAATAATATTACCAGAAACACACAGAAAGAGCTAGCCCTGAATGACCATAACAGGTCTGTAACTCTGAGAGTGTACAAATGGAAACAAATGGACCCTTACGGGTCCATTTGGTTCAATTTGTATACTCTTAGAGTTAAGGGGGCCCTTGCAAATAAAACATTTGAGAACTAGGACTAGTTGTACTATTAATGTGCCATAGTGTCGTAGTAAATCAGTGTCATACATATTCTGAAGAAAACCTGGAGACTTGATATTCAGTAATTGGGTCTTATGATCAAAAGACCCAATTAAAAAATAAAATCTAAAATTTGGCACGGACAAGACCAAGTCTTTGCCACGGACGCATTTGTCCGTGTACGGACATATTGATGACCCCTGCAACAGTACTGTATACACTACAAAGGTAAGATCCAACACAGATGTGTGATGCAGAAAAAAACGATCCATTATGTTAGGCTGATGTTTAATAGTGTTATTGTAAAATCATCGCATTTTGGGAGGTCAAAGCTTCTGTATGCCATCAGAGTGACATGGTAATTGCTCCTGTCGAACCACATAAACAATATTTTCATAGATGTTTCTTTGGGTCCTCACCCCCCTCTGCCCAAAATGTAATTAAACATTAAACGTGAGGTATGGAAGTGTTGCTGTGCCATCATGCGGTGGGGACAGCTGTTCAGCCACCGCTCAGGGGGAAACATCACCAACACCTCCTGATTGACACGGTGTCATCTCCTCGTCAAAGACAGAAGACCTCGAGGGTCTGATACCCTGATGGCTCTGACCCTGCTGAGATTTAGCAGGGAGGCCCAGCAGGCACTTCTGTTTTTTTGATAGAATGCAGGCCAGCGAGAGAGAGAGAGAGAGAGAGAGAGAGAGAGAGAGAGAGAGAGAAAAATAAAGCATATTTGGGTGACTTCTGGAGGCCATTGAGGCAAAGTTTTCCCTCTTGCTTCCTTCTTGCTTTCCTTACTGCTTTACAGTAAGGAATACTTTTCTGATCGCTATTAACTAAGTGCGATGACTTGCAAATGTTATGCAACAACAGCTGCCTGCATTTGCATATCACAGTGTGCGTGTGCTCAGCGCTGTGTGTGTGTGTGTGCGTGTGCGTGCAATATACTGTACACCAGTGGTGGAAAAAGTTATGTTTTACTTAAGTAAAAGTATCAATAGTGCAATGTAGAAGTACTCTGTTACAAGTAAAAGTCCCGAATTAAAAATGTACTTGAGCAAAAGTACAAAAGTATTAGTATCAAAATGTACTTAAAGTACCAAAAGTAAAAGTACTAAAATGTTTGAAAATAGCAGATCTACAAGCTCACAACGCATCGCAATGCGACGCGTTGTGAGCTTGTAGATCGGCTATTTTCAAATAGCCTTGGTATAAAATAGGGCTTAAGTGGTTAATGTTTTATGATGTAATTATTTATATCTGCAAAGTAACTAGTAACTTAAGTTTTCAAATAATTATAGTGGAGGAAAAGTACAATATTTGCCTCTGAGATGTAGTGGAGTAGAAGTAAAAGTACTGAAAATTGGAAATACTCCAATAAAGTAAAAGTACCTCAAAATTATACTTAAGTACAGTACTTGAATAAATGTGCTTAGTTACTTTACACCACTGCTGTACACGCTATATACAGTGTTGGACTGGGCTGTCAAATTATTCACAAGCATAATGCGTCTGTAGGTCATCATGCCTTGTATTGTTCCCCCGTACCATTCTTTGTGATGAAGAACATGATGGGCAAGTATCACAGCGTAATGTGTGTAATTGGGAGTAAGGAAAAGTGAGGGGGTGTAAAGTTAAAGACCGAGTGAGTCATTCTCTCGGTGAGTGGCAGTAATTCAGACTCGTGTTCGTGAAGTGTTCACTTGGTATTCCATATCTTCCGATTAAAGTCACCTCTCTTTCGGTTTCCCCTTCAGACCAGCTTATGCAAGTCCAGAATACAAGCAAAATAGGGATGAGAGGGGTCCCATCAATTCAAGCACACTCCGACGAGCAAGGACTTACTTTAACAAGCATTTATTTGGACAGCAGGGCTAAACACATTTTAAAACGATAAAATGCCAAAGACGCAGACCGGTTTGGACAACACTGTGTCACCCTCAGGGAGTGGCTATAGAGGACTGTCACAACAAGTTCAAGCCCTCTTACGCTCCCTGTGACCAAGGGGACCAATCACATCTGTGCATCCCAGTTCAAGGCTGGATGCAATGCAACCTTTACGAATGTGAACAGCCTACGCAAAATGGACTTGAACAACGACTGCATCATCAGCATAACAGCTGACGACAATTAATTAAGATAAAAAAGGGGGTAGCGATTTAGTTGGGTTGACGAGGAACCGATGCAACAGAGACTGGGTTTAATTTAAAGATTGATAAAACAATCATCTTTGCAGGTGTGTTAGTGCCAACAAAAGTTTATTCCATTCCCACCATTTCATCCAATTTATTCTTATGCTACTTAAGAAAACAGTGCTTCATTATCAAAACAGTGCTTCATTAGCACATTTCTTCCTCAAATATCTGTGTCACCTGTAGTGTTGCCTGCATATTTAAAAGCCCATTTTAAATTCATGCTCCAATCAGGCTTAAATCCACCACACAACCATATTCCAGGTGGTGTATTCTAGAGCCTGCGAAATTGTGTCAGCCAGTCTCCATACTTGGGCGTCGTGTCTTCATTCTGCTGTAACATTGTAACTCCTAAAGTTGTCTGCAAAGAAAGAGGGAAAATAAGGAAGTAAAAGGAAAGGAAAAGATTTAGCTGACTCCATCACCTTCCATTTGTTCAGTTCAGTTGTCTGCTTCCATGAGACTGTTTTCCTCAATTGCTGTTGCTCAAGGTAATGGTTGGAGCTGCAGGCAGAGGTAGACAGTAACCAAGTACATTTACTTGAGTACTGGAAATAAGTGCTTTTAAAAAAAGTATTTTTCTTTCTTTTACATTTTTTGCAAGCACATGAATTTTACTCTGCTGCATTCCAAATAGAATATTGTTCTTTTGACTCAACTACATTTCTAGGAAGGGACTCTCTGGGAACCAAATTTACAAAAACAAAGCTTGTAGATGTTCTATTTTCACTATTGTTAAATCTCTCTCTCTCTCTAAAGTATACTTTTTAATACTATTTAATACTTAATACTTGAGTATTTACTTGAGTACATATACTTTGTCCACCACTGCTGTTTTCCTCAATTGCTGTTGCTCAAGGTAATGGTTGGGAGCTGCGGGAGTCACTGGGGAAATGGGGATGTGCGGCTTGCGGGCCATGGAGTCAGCTAGTGTTGGCTGAGTCAGCAGAGGACATTAGCATACAGCTGCTATTAGCTAGGCTGCAGCTGCTCTGCCGCTGTCTTTCCATAGCTATCACTGTAAATGAAACCCAGGCTAAACTCTCGTGGGAACACGAAGAGGTCACACAGGGTTACACTCACGGTCCTCAGAGACCTTCGCTAATGGCCTTGCCTTTTCAGCGCACTATGTTGAATAATACATGGTAGACAGCAAAATGTGAATTTTATGATGTCAATTTACAGTACAATCAATTAAGGGTTGTATTCAAATGATGAATAAGAAAGCCAAAATACTTTTTTTTATGACTCTTGTCAGCCCCTCATAAAAAAACCGATATAAACGTAATTTGGCTTTCGAGCGTCTCTTAAAGGACAACTTCACCCATTTTCAACCTATCTTCATATAATTTGTCCTCACTAAGGCTCATGATAAAATGGTTAAAAAAAATCTACTTGGCCTGTGTCTCATAGGAGGGCTGTGGACACTTCAGCAAACTGCCAACTAATTCAATTCAATGGAGATTTATTGGCATGAGGAAAACATACGTTTACATTGCCAAAGCAAGTATCAAAAACATAAAGCGATTTAAGACAAAAATAGGGAAAGTATGTACAGTTGGAGGGGGTACATTATTGTGAAAACAGAGCTATGTCACATTGTAATTAAAGACTGGCTTACAAAAGCACTAAATGTTAATTTGCTGTTAGAAAGTTATATATGTTGGCAAGGGTAGTTGGTATAAAGCTTTTTGAAACAAATTGCAGCAATCTACCAGTGACATCATCGTTAGGCAGGGTTTTTTCAAGCAAGATTTCACATTTTAAATTTTGATGTTTATTAACGTGAGAATAATGGCTTCTATTATAGCATGCTAACTTTCCAGGAATAGAAAGCCTGCAGTTTCTATTAGCTTGGATTCCCCATCGATGATGTCACTGGTAGGCAGGTTTCTGAACTGTCCACAGCCCTCCTCTGTTACACAGACTGAATAGACAAAAATGGTACCATATTATAATGAGCATTACTGAGGACCAATATATGAAGATAGGTTAATTGAAAATGGGTCAAGTTGTCCATTAAAGGAGAATTCCGGACAAATTAAGTGTTATCTTTGATGTCTCGTTACTCACCTAACGACATGAAAAGTGGCGTTCTTTTTTTCCATATATTCCCCTGTCGTCATTTTTTAAACCCCCTCCGTTGTCATAATGGGAGCGCGTGGGTAAGGGAAATTCGTCTATTATAACCGACGCAAAGTTGTTTTTTTCTCTACTAGTATTCATAGTAGAGTCTCATGATAGTCAAACATGCGTTGAAACTATCTGCGAGGCTGCCGTCAATGGCGAACGAGTTAACACTGGTTGCTTGTTTCCAGAATCTGGCAACACGAGTTGCCAGGTTCTGGAAAGAAACAAGCATCCAGTGTTAAATCGTTCGCCATTAACACATTGAATGCCAATCGCGTAGATCTACGCGAACCTATTTAAAGCCGCAGCGTGCCAGTCGCGTAGATCTACGCGAACCGCCGATTCCCATGTTAATCGCCCAAGGTGCACTTTCCGAATTTTTTTGATCCATTTCCGTTTCCGGTTTTCGGTCGGAAATGGAATTATTCGGGTTCCGTTTTTTTCGATCGTATCCGCTTCCTGTCTGGGATCCTGTTTAAAACTCGATTTTCTCGGTTTGTTGTTTTTCTCCTCGCTGATCACTGTTTAGCGTGTATCGGCTGTAGCTTCAAGATGGCGGCTCGCATTTGGAAACTGTTTTCGCTGGACGTTTCTCACGGATCCGCTGTGTGTTTAGAACCAAATGAACGCGCACTTTTAACTTATTTAGCGAGGTCTGTGGCGACATGATAAAAACAAAAAAACAACAATAAAACGCTGGCACTGGTGAGTACATTATGAGATTAAACTCTGGCATGGAATGTGTTAACGGTGGCCTCGCAGGACATTTCAACGCACGTTTGACTATCATGAGACTCCACAATGACTAGCAGAAGAGAGAAAAACAACTTTGCCTCGGTTATAATAGACGAATCTCCCTTACCCACGCGCTCCCATTATGACAACGGAGGGGGTTTAAAAAATGACGACAGGGGAATATATGGAAAAAAAGAACGCCACTTTTCATGTCGTTAGGTGAGTAACGAGACATCAAAGATAACACTTAATTTGTCCGGAATTCTCCTTTAAGTGTGAACCTTCAAATTGATTGTAATGTGAATATCCTGGTGACAGGAACCATTTAAATTTTTATGTTTTTCATGTTTATAATGTGAAGTTGTAATGCCAATTCAGCAATCATGCCCTCTCCATATGCACACTCTTGCCGAAAAACCCAACACCTTGTATTATTGAAAACAGCCTATAAGAGTTCCGTCTTCTTTGGTCAAAGCAAATTAAAGTTCCCAGTCTGACACTCTTACTCCTGAACTGAACCCTGTTTTCTACTTTGAATGGACGTCGTCTTGTTCCCAAAACTGCTCAGAGAGAGCTATCCTTCCCTGTCTAGTTGACGCTGAATCAGGTTCTGTCAGGGGCGGGCGGGGCGACGTTGTTGGCAGATTGCTTATCCGTCAGGATCAGAGGCGGACACAAACAGGTTGCTGATGCTGCCGCTTAAACCTGTCTCGCTCAGGCCCCGATCATCAAATCTGTCCCTGTCTGCCATGATATATTGACAGTAGTGTATACGTACACCCCCCCTTCCCCCCAACTCCACTCCCTTTCCCAGCAAGCTGAATTCCGGGGCCAATCCGATGCCTGGCCGTCCACACCATCATAAAGAATGTATGACAGGGCCTCAGAGGGGTGAGGGATGGCTTCGGTGAAGCCGGCGGGGTTCGTCGAAGATGGAATGACGCAGGTGCGGAGGCAGATGGCAGGTTGACATACGGCCACAGTTCCTTTCTCAGCTACCTTGAAAATCTCTTGGATGCCACCTGAGAAGTTGTTGGACTGGGGGACGGAGAAGACAGTTTATTTATTTTTTTCAATTTACTGGAGTTGAAGCTGCAAGGCCAACCAAGTTCAAGTGCATGTCGGCAGTGAAAGTTTTGTTGAGTTTTGGTGACATTTGTATGCTGATCTTTTTAACCTTGATTTGTTACCTATTCCGTCGTAGACTTTGGACTATTTCTCAATTCACATAGTGAAATGTGCATTGTGATTGGTTTGGGATGATTTTGTATCACGATAGAGAGCAGTGACATCTTTCTCATTTAATAAGAGGGACACGATTGGTCATGAATGGGGAGAAAAAAAACCCCTCCAATTTCATGTTGCCTCCACAAATTGAGATCCCAAGAGAGATAACATGGGCCAAAAATCTATCCGATCGCCAGGCTGATGACGTCAAAACTAATTAAGATGGTCACGGTGGCACAATGGTACCAATCTTTGTTGGGTGGTTCTAGTGTTAACTTTGGCTACCTCAAGGTTATTTTTCTTCCATTGTTTGAGGCTTAGAGACACCTCCAGAGGGATGTCTAAAGCCAATACACTATTATCTGGCCAAGGTGTGGGACTCTCATCCTGTCCCTTTCCCCTTTTCTTGTCAAAGCCCCTCTTCAATTAATCTGAGATCCAGATCTTTTTCTATTCTCCTGTACAGACCGGAGCTAAAAGAGCCTATTTCAAAGACGGTCCGAACAGGTAGGCTTTCTATAGCGAGAGCAACAAAGGGGGGATTATATCACTGAGTAACCTGGACTGTCTGGCTGAGCTGAAATTATTATTTATGTAGGAGTACATTCAAGGCTTTGAAACAAGGTTTTTAAAAGATTCACGCATACAGTACTGTAATATCGTCGCCATTGGGCCGAAACCTTGAATCTCCCTCCGTATTTCCTGTTTTTATGATCTTTCATAAATGTATGTTATATTTTATGCTTGTCATGTGACAGTGTCACACAATAGTAGTGGAAATAACAGATCTACAAGCTCACAACAACATTCATTTCATGAATTGTTTTGAAAAGATCTTTGCCTACAACGGCATGCCCAGATTGAAAGTCTATCTGTGGGTTTTATAACAAGTTAACCAATGGAAACTATTAACATGTGCTTGTGACTAAATGATAACTATAGCAGATCCACAGGTTCTTTCCATTTCTATTTCCATCCGACAGCGACGATATGCATATTATGTGAGAAAATTGCTGTATCTCATTTGTGGTGCAATGTGTAAATGTCTAACGATTGACATTTTGTGGAACGCGAGTGATATTTTGATGTTAAACATTATGCAGAGGAACGTCACACAAAACTGTAATTTTCAGAACCACAGAAAAGATACTGAGACAAAATCGTAATCTTTTATTACTTTATTATAAACTCATAAATTAACCCTAAAATGTCCTAAAGCCAAGAATCTGAATGAAAAACTGCTTGTTCTCATTTTATTATTAGCAATCACACAAACTGGCCTCTTTAACCAACCCTTGCCGAGATGTAATCAATTCAAAATAACCTTGGAAAATGCAAACAAGGTAATTGTTTTTGTGGGGAATAATTAATTTTACAATTTATATCCCTCACTTAATTGTAGGAATTTATGTATTTCTCAAAAGGGCTTTGGGAGTGAAAAGACGAATGTTTATTTGGGAAAAAAGCAGGCAAGATATAATGTTACTCGTTACTCTCGAGCCTTTGCCGTGTACACACACACACGCACACGCACACACACACACACACACACACACGCAGACACAAACAGACGCACAGTCAAAGTTGTTTTAAAGTCAAATGGATTGTAAAAGGAACCTGAGATGCACTCTGTTCCTCACTCAGAGGAATAGGTAATGTGTAGAACAAAAGAGATATGAATAATTTATTGTCCACTGCATGCAGTGCGGTCATACACATACAGGTGTTGGATTCCAAACCAGTGCGTTGAAAAGTCTCTCAACATGATTATGAGAAATCTCGAAAACACTCCTTGAGGGCTCTTTGCCAGAGCAGTAAAAGGTTTGTTATGCAAGGCACACGCACACGAACACGCACACACACACACGCACGCAGGCACGCACGCACGCACGCACGCTGTACATTCCAGAGGTGTATAGCCTTTCAGCAAATCATCATAATTACATACGGTTTCAATAACACTACGCTCACTTCTCATTATTCCCTTATCCAACCTATTGGACTACTCAGTTACAGAATGAACTTAATTAAAACACATGAACACTCATGGTCAATCAGGCCACGTCAATTTAACCAAATAAGAAAAAAACTCTCTATTTCACTACAAGTTGTTTAAAGACCACACAAAGATATAAATGACTTTGACATGGCAGACACAAATTCAACAAGGTTGCATTTATGTCTTACATTTGGATTGCATAAAAACATTTTATATCATTTTGAAATCAGTGTTTCAACACATTTCCGTCATTGTAACATTTAATTACTCGAAAAACTCAAGTGTCCTCCCTCAGTATTGATGGATTAGTGTGAGTTTTACTCCGTTTGGGACATCTGCAACCCGCCTCTCCACGAGTGCCACTCGATAATGATTCCCAGGAGGGCAGAAAGCCCTGTGAATTCTTTCTTCTTTCTTTTTTTCAAGGACAAGTGTCATCACAAACAGTGAGGAAAACATAACTGTCCCAAACTACGCCCGCCCTCCAGATGCTGAGCAACGAAAAATGCAGGTGTTTTATGCAATAAACAAAAAAAAATATTCAGTCGATTTTAACAAAGCACTTTTGCTGTGTGGAGAAAATGGTACAGTACAATATGACAGTAAGCTTCTTCCTGGGCCATGCTGAGACCTAGATTTTTTTTTTTTTCTGTATCTTTTTTTTTGCAAAGAAGCACTGTAATGGGGACTTCATCTTTTTTCTTTTGGGGCTATTCTATAAAAAGGGGCCAGGTATCTACGGTCCCAGCGGTACCTATTACAGCAGCCTCGTAGTCATTAATCACGGACGAGTAAGCATTTCGACGCAGCGTCCGCCCTGAGTTTCCAATAGCCATTCATTAACGACTTCCACCACCATCCCTTTTCTTAGCGTCTGCACCCCGCCTCTCCATCGCTCTCACCTGGACTCCACGGAGTTGGTCCTTTTCTTGCTGACATACCTGCTTTTTATTCCCTGTATTATGCACTGGCAACAGTATACTGTATAGCTGCAGGATATCTGCACTGTTCTTGGTCTTTCATATTGTCTGGGAAAACATCTTGTGCTGGACTTTCTCTGAAGTTCTTATATCCCTTTATTGTTTATTCTTTCCTGTGAGTCGTCTCTGCTACAGTTGTTCAGTGACCTGGAAAGATTGTTATTATTGCCTATATGAGGTGTGCTTCATGAGAAAATAAAGTAATACCGTCTGCTGGAAATTGACAACAATATCAGGGATATTGTTTTAGATGCTTTTGTTGTGGTTCTTTGTATTTATCTATTAATGAATGTAACGTTGTCCACAAAATACAGCATATACACCGCACACTTTTCTTCAAACGACACTTGGTGAGGTGGATGCCCTAATGGAAATATGTTTGCCACTAATTAAATTGGTGGAAATAGGGGTTAGAATGCGGGCACTCCGACTAAATGCAAATGGGGGTGTTCACGTCAGTGAAGGCAGACAGGGGGGGGGGCGACCTCTGTCGCTACACTATAGCGACTCCCACAGGTTTATCAGCTCGCCTGTTCGCCCATTAAGGCCGGGAACATATCTGTGTCATTTTTAGATTATGAGATTGTAGATCTGCTATTTTCGAAAAATCGTGAAAATGTGTGAAAATCTTTGAATATATATTTTTAAAGCGACCATTTGTAACTCAGATATTTGCTGCAGGAGGTCCCTGGAACAAAACGTTTTACAAATGTTCGCTCTAAAAAATATATATTCAAAGATTTGCACAAATGTTCATGATTTTTCAGAAATAGCAGATCGACAAGCTTGTATATCTGCTATTTTTGAATAGCCAAAGAAATCTTAAAATGACACAGATGCGTTCCCGGTCTTAAAGGGTTAAGCAGGGAGCAGAAGTGAAAAGCGGTTGGCAAACGTCATGTAGATCGGAGGTGGTCTCCTACACACCAGTGGTTCTCACGTTTTTTCTCTCTCTCTCAAGAGTTATGGGGTCAGTTGGAACCAAAAGGACCGGTCCATTTGGTTCCATTTGTAGACTCTCAGAGTTACAGACCTGTGAGGGTATGGGTCCACTTGTCCATTTGGAACCACCTCAAGGACCCTGAGAAATACAGATCTACCCTCCCACATGACCAACTGTAGTGACAGGAACTATTAATGAGGGGAAATGGGAATTGGTCTCACACTGTCTAAATTGAGAGAGAAAAAAAAAACTATGTAAAAGTTAAGTAGTGCAAGTGATATATTCCTTGAGGCCACGTGTAATGCCATTCTTTTGTAGACGTCTATTAATGGCATATTGGCCCCTTACAGGTTGTTATGTCTAACTGGTATTCTGGAGAAAGGTCTTTAAGAATGTACTCTCTTAAGTGCATTACTGAGGTTTACTGTATCTTCTGGGAATATGCATTTCTTTGATCAAAGCCTAGTACAGTACTGTATGCGCAGTAAACAGAGCCAGACACATACAGTACAGTAGGCCTATACGTACCTTGGAGCATTGCTGCTTTCTTATCCATTCCATCTGAACAGATGGGAATAACAACAAACTAGAAACAAGTCCATGCTGTTAAGTAGCTACAAAGATATGCCCAAAATAATCAGTTCCTTCGACGACAGTTGTGTTCATATATTCAGAAATGTCGTCGTTTCATTTCATTCAGCATGGGAAAATAAGCTGTCAAACCTGTTTCGCTAAAGTCTAGCCCATGGGGAAAATTATACCAATTATTAATGATTTCCAAGATCTCTTGGGGGGCTTCCATTATAATTATTGACTTTTCTTCTAGTCTTGAACAGTGCTTTTACACTAAAACAAAGCAAGGTCAGCATTCATTAGCAATGCCCCATATGCATAGCCTTCACGAACAGTATACTGGAGCACAAAATGAGATTTTGGCATACAGTATGCTACGGTATAATTATGTCATACATTACAGACCAGTTTCGGCCTGTGCACATATCTGAAGGGAAATTGAGGTTGATTGGGAATGAAAGAACAAGTAAATCTTTAAGCGAGTGAATTCTAATGGTTCAAGCTATGTAAAGTATTTTCAAAGTGCACTCCTTGGACTAGAAATTTCCTCATTTGAATTGATAACCAAGCCTTTTAACCCATGCTAAGAGTTCCCTTCCTCAGCATTATATCCACATATTTCCACAGTGAATGGGCCATAAAGAGAAATAATGTTTCTCTATACATATTATGGTTGGGATATTTTGTATTGCCTTGATTTAGGGCGATTTGACATCCAAGCAGAAGAGCA
This sequence comes from Gymnoscopelus braueri, assembly GCF_963280865.1. NCBI lineage: Eukaryota > Metazoa > Chordata > Actinopteri > Myctophiformes > Myctophidae > Gymnoscopelus > Gymnoscopelus braueri. Next base: position 32,187,588 of record NC_137620.1, on the reverse strand, counting down.
ATAAAAATGTCGCCACTATTCTACTTTTGCAAACCAATTTGGGTCCAGCAAAAAGAGGGGGAGAATATTGCTACAATAAATAAAAATGTAATCTCAGGAATTCTTGAAAAAAACAACAAATAAAATAACAAAAAAACAAATAAACAAACAAGCAAGCCTAGTTCAGCTAGATGCTGGATACACCCGGTGGGATGCATTCTGTAACAAACTAATACCTCCTAACAGTTTCATACAGGTTCCAAGAACACAGGCATTTTATTGCATTTTATCTCTCCATTTCATGTTTCCGTCTGTATGTCCTATCCGGTCTATGTGGTTCTCCAAATGAAGGGGGAGAGCCCTGTTAGATATTATGGATGTCATTAGTCCCGAGGTTCTCAAACTATGGGTACCGGAAAGGTGACGGTGGGGTCACAGATTGAGAACTGAAAAAAAAATCTGTTTTATTTTAGGCTATGCATTAACAAGCATAGCCTGTGAATGCATATTCTTTATTTTTGTTGCATTTTATTTTATTTATTTACTATAAGATTCTGACAGTAGATACAGTAGATTGTATGCTTCCATTCACAAACGTGCACAGAAACACTATTCCGTAGCTTTTAAACTACATTGATAAGAGACAAATTCAACATCAATCACAACGTTGTAAATGGATTCTCAAACAAATAATTATTTTCAAGGCACTAACGTATGCTTTATTTTTAAATATGCTTTATAACTTTGAATATTGCACTATAAATTCAAGTGTGGAGTCGCCAAAACATTTCCCCCATAAAATGGGGTCCTGGTATACAAAGGTTTGAGAACAGCTGCATTAGTCAATCTGCAGATTGTTGGTTGAATGTTGAAGACACACCCACATCAGGAACGCGACATCCATGGCGACGGCTTTGGTACTTGGGAATCTGTGCTGAGGATTGTCAGATACCACTCTAAAACTAGAGTCCAAAAGTATCTAGCATTTCTCTTAGCAACGTCACTGTGCTACATTTAGTCCTGAATCAAGTTTAACCACTTGAAGTCCAGCATCTATATTCTGGGGAGAACATTAGCCAAAAAATTACTTTTGCACTGTGACGAAGTAGGGCATTAATTTACGGAGATTAGAGGTTTCTGTCCGACAGCAACGATATGTACATTTCAAACTTGGGGAGTGAGTGAGCGAGCCAGGCAGTCAGAGGGATTATTCGAGGCTGGCCCCTGGGTCCAGCAAAAACAGCCTTGTTTTCAGATTGAGGACTAATGTGCATTCTTCAGAACATTATCATTGTTGCCAATTAGTGCACTGGCCATATGGCATGTGGTCAGTGCATGTGGCACATGCACATGTTGTACAGTAGCACACAAGGGGCATGTGGCACATGTCTCACATGTGCCACATGCCACACCCTCTCTCCGCCCTCAGTTTCCGGTATCTCTCTCAGACTAGAGTCTACACTTTCAGTCTTATCTACCGGTAAATAATAAGCAAAACATGTATTTATTTTATATAAAAACGATTGAATTTGAATTCGAACTTAAAACCTTTTTCAAACTATTATTTGCCACATGTTCCCTTAGTACATTTCAAAATCATGTGAAGGTTCAATAAACTGAATACTATGCCTTTGCTCACTGAGATAGTTCCTAACCTTGACACATATGGTTGCTTTCATGAGTCAAACAATGAAGTGGAAATCAATTACAGTAGCGCTAACTCTGACATGATCGGGCAAGAAAGTGTCTTTGTCTGTCAAGTAATCAGTTGGCCACAATTGCAGAGAGTCGCCCAATCTGAGCGCCATCTCACTTCTCAGCAGTGGTGGACAGTAACAAAGTGCATTTACTTGAGTGCTGTACTTAACTCATTGAGTGCCATTGACGTGTTTCACGTGTTTTACCGCAATGGCGCAACGTGCCAATGACGTGTTTGACGTGTTTTTGAAAAAAAATGGGGAAAAAAACGTTCAGAACCCAAGATATCATCATTTGAAGATTTGCTGCTCCTTTCACTTCTTGTTTAACTTATTACTGAAAAAGGCTGTATCTCGGCTCCTGAGCACCTTTTTTTTACTATGTATTTTTCAATGTTATGTTATTTTCAAAAGGCAGACAATTAATGTCAACGAGGTGTTATGTTATTTTCAAAAGGCAGACAATTAATGTCAACGAGGTCCAATGACCTCGTTGACATTTGTGAAACCACACAGTGCAACCCTCAGTGATTAGCACCCATCAGGGGATCGATTATACTGGAGATAAATATTCTGTGACTACTTGAAAAAGGTATAAGAAAATTGAAAAATTGCTGGCACAGTTCGCAATTTTTTTATTTATTTCATTGGCACTTTCCCCCATTTTTTTCCCCCGTATCTGTACTTTACTTGAGTATTTGTATTTTATTTTGGGATGACTTTCACTCCACTACATTTCAAACACTAAATTGTACTTTTGACTCCCCTCCATTTCTAGGAAGGGAAAAAGTACATTATGAAAACCACAAAAACTCAAGTACAAACAAGACAGTGCAACTTTAGCTTGTAGTTGAATAATACTTGACTATGATTGTTTATATTTTGACTCAAGTACTGGGGTTGAGTACTTTATCCACCACTTCTTCTCAGACATCAGAAGAGAGATGAAGCTAAGTGCTGATCAGCAGATAAGAAAGGAGATCCCTCCCGCTCCACTTACAGTACCGTCGTGTCACATAGGAATGTAGCCCGATTGCCCTCGGCGGCGATCCAAACAAAATGATCGCTAATCATTCGCCGCCAGCTCCTCTGAACGCTGGGAATGGAAGTCCATATTGATTAACTGGCAAGAGGGAGAGAGCAGGGTGTGAGAGGGAGTGACCCTCCTCTCGCCCGTCTAATGTAAACAACTCTGTATAGTTTTGGCAGGTAGTGGGAATGTGTTACCAGGGCACTTGAGGACGCAGTAAAAAAACGATTTACGACGGTGTTGTGCGCCGGGAATAGCTGATCAACAAACTCACAACACAAGTCACGTGTGGTGAGCTTAGACATCGTTGGACAGAAACCTCTTATCTCCAGATGTTATCTCTTATCTCGTAGTTTATTTTTATTTTTATTAATGCCTTATTTCGTAAGTAGCTAAAATAGCAGATCTACAAGCAAAACTCTAGATCTGCTATTTTTGCATTTTTTTATTTGGATCCTGAAAAGTAACAGATTTGCACATATGAGGTTTCCACTCGACAGTAACGATATGCTATTTTCGGTGAGCAAAACGTCATACAACGGAGCATAATTTAGGCATTTAACTGTTAGCCATAACTGCTGGTGACTGACCGTCATTCAGTTGAATTCGTGTGCAGGGTATTTACAATAGGTTGGTGGGGAAAGAAGCACATTATTTTACTTTCTGACATCACCAATAGACACAATTTGGCCCTTCACACTGGTGGATTGAAATCTGTTAATTATTACTTTTGCTTCTCAAGTAGTAGTTTTTTATACTGTTTGAAAAACTCAACGTTTGCATATTTTGGTGCAGCTGGTATTATATTATGAAAACGAATAGTAGATACACAGAGGAAGTGGGCACAGAGTTTAGACGGTAAGAAGTTTCTCTTTGTAGACGCATGATTAAGAAATCGAAGGTAAATACCCCTATGGCCACATAAAGAATAAGAAAATGGCAGAGTCATTACTCATATCCCGGAACCGAATTAATGGTCTAAGGTCCACCATACTGTGGGTGCATGAGTAATGCGGCGGTCTAGATGCTTCCTTTTTCTTTTTTTGTCTCAGAACAGAAGCTAACAGTACTTGCCAATTCCCCAATAAATATCAAATGGGCTGGCAGCGCATTCTGAAAATTGGCCTTCATGATGGAGTGGAAGTTGCAATCAGGGTGATGCATTGTTAAAGACAAGCAGGAGCAGGAACAGCTGGCGGCCTTGTCCGAACCAGCGCTTGATGGTTTGGCATATCTTGCCACTTCCGAGAATCGAGGCGTAGTCTTCTGATGCTCGACTAACCATGAGAAACGTTCCTTCAGTTTATAAATGAATCCACGTTTTTCATTCAGATGTTCTACCCACACACATATTTACCATGCAATGTGCTGGGCAATGCTGGTATTGTGCAATTATGGAGAATTATGAACGAAGATTAACCACTTTAACATTATTTACTCCATTAACTGGGGTCCCCCAGGGGTCTATTCTGGGTCCCCTCCCTTTTTCCCCTCTACACTAAATCTCTTTGCCGAAACGTCAAGGCAGAGTTTGGCTAGGCCGGATGTTCTTTTTTGCTGCAGTAGCAAGGCGGTGCCTGTCAAATGTGTTGGAAGAGTAAGACGGAAGCACTATGTCCTCCCAGTTGGGGCTCCTCACTGGCAGGTGAGCCAGTAGGGTACAATAGCAGTGGCAAGATGACGATGTATAAGGAGGGTTAATTGGTATAACCACAACAAATTATTGGTTACAAAAAAAAAAAAAAAAAAAAAAAGTAAATAAATATATAAAATAGAAGGAAATGTGTTCTTCTCTTCATGACCAATCAGTGGTGTTTTTTCTCCCCCATTTAGTTGTTATGCAGTTATGTCAGTTCCTGTCACTGCCAACCCTTACTGTTGGTCTGGGGAGGATGTAGACCAGTAGTTCTCAAAGTTTTCAGGCCGCGACCCCCCAAAATAATCTTATTTGAACTGGGGACCCCCACACCTTGACAAGACCTTTGAATTGTACGAGTTGAGGCATAAAATGTTGTTTGACTCGGTTCCACAGATACATATTGCGTTGCGAGGCGCTGTGAGCATGTAGATCGGCTATTTCTAAAAATGTTGCCTCATTCTTAGATAATATTTCACAATTTGGACAATGTTTGAGCATTTTTGTATGGTTTGTTGATTACTTGACGCAGTAATGGTCTCATTATTTTCTTCTTTCATTTAAGAGGCATTAAAATACAATTTAAGGACTTAAATTGTCACTTTAGAAATGTGCAGATAGCCTGTAGTGTATACACTTACACTGTACTGTATGTTCGTTTGTTTACCAAGCCAAAATCATTTGGGGACCCCCCTGGAGTCCCGAACCCACAGTTTGAGAACCACTGGTGTAGACTACCATGTCTCCTCTGATATATACAGTACATCAGTCACTTGCTGCTTCTTTTCACCTGACAGCGAGGAGCATCACAGGGAGGGCGTAACATACTGAGGAACATGCTATCCTTCCCAGTTCTAGTCCCTGCTGATTCTGAACAGGCAAGCCGACCAATCTGTAGCAATTGCTAATGCAGCGAGTGCCTTCCCCTACTGGATTCCCACCTGTGAACGTGGGTTGTTCATTTGGCCTGGCCAGAGGAATTGAACCCCAGTCTCCATGGTGGTGAGCAGGTACTTTATCCCTGCATCAACCAGATGCCATGTCAACTTTCAAGTTCTGCGTCTCAAAATGTATGCAGAACTCCACATGAAAGTGTATGGATTCCTCAAGTGACTCTGCTTGTTATTCACACTCAGTTGTGAGGTGTGAAGCCTAATCAAAGTTATTTTGAAAAGCACATGTTTTTTTCCTCAGCCTCCTAGACAGTGGAAGACAGTGCTGAGAAATATATACGTATGTGTGATCAACTCAACCTTTTCTTGCTACGCACATAGCCGTGGGAAGACCTTTTAGGTTAGGGGTGCGGTATGCACACCTCATGCACGCACGCGCAGCGCGCGTGCATGAGGACCCCCGCGTGAGCGAATTTTCCGCGGTTCTGGGTTGATTGTTAGTTTTTTTCCCAGTTTTTGATTTCTTTATTTCGGTTTTAGGATTAGGATTAGGGTTAGGTTAGAGTTATGTTATTTAATTCTTATTTTTGCCTGATTTTACCTATTTATTATCCCAAAAAAATGGGGGGGCGGTAGGGGGTGCGGTACCTGGGGGGAGGGGGGGGGGGTACTTCCCGCAGTACTGGCTACGCACCTACGTGCCTACCTACCTACCTACAGTACCGATCACCGACCTATGGTACCTATCACCTACCTACTTACCTACCTATCTATAGTACCTATCACCTACCTACCTACCCCTACAGTACCTACCACCTACCTACAGTACCTATCTATGTGGCATTAATTAAAAATAATTCTGGTTCTGATTCTTATCAGCACAGTGGACACATGGGTGTTATTATGTCTTTATCCCTATGCAAATAAATCTCTCCTGAGGTACTGATAAACACAAATAACCTCGACCCAATACCCCGCAACCTCATTAGATAGCGGTCTCCGCCACCTGTTTTCAGTCTGTACATGAGCACTATGGACCCATGCAGCAATTACACACCGGCTGACTCTATCTCTGCAACGGCAGTCCCCGAATACAGTTTCCCCTGCGAAGATAAGGAATGCATAATATGTTTGTTGTGTCACTTTCCTGGAATTGCTTGACTCTCCTATTTGTCTCTGACGGTGGGTGGGCTGCTGGATATTTCTCTACATGTTGTTCTGTGTAACTTCCACCTATAATTAATCACTAGTGGAGGCATACTATCAACGCACCCTCTACTTATCTAGACATTTAGCCTAATGTAGATGAAGGAATTACATTTTGCCCTTGCAATGCCAAGTTGATTCACATTCAAAGATACAGACCAGGGCTATTTGCTGGAGGGATTCTCAAGGATTTTTTGCTTGGAGTGGTAAGGCATTTAGTTCGCTTATGGGGCTTCTTAGTGAAATTGGTGTATTATCTATCCGTGTAGTTATCTCGGCCAGGCCGAGATTATGTTTTCGCCTATGTGTGTGTGTGTGTGTGTGTGTGTGTGTGTGTGTGTGTGTGTGTGTGTGTGTGTGTGTGTGTGTGTGTGTGTGTGTGTCTACAGCTTAACTCGGACACTGCTGGACTGATCGGCGTCAGACTTTGCATGCACATGCACACAGTAGGCAAAGGAAGAACCTCCAAACCCAAATGTTTCCAATCGGCCTCATGGTGCTAATTCCTGACCTGTATTCTTGACCTTTTGACAATCAAAAGTTATTTTCCTGGATAACAATTATGGTGACTTATTAGTGCCCGTTTTATAATGCATTTGCAGTATGCATTTTGGTGTTTGATGAGTGTCAATCCTTTTTATTGCACAGGCTTTGGTTTTGACATTGAGAAAATAAGTACTGGGTCTCTGGCACAGAAGTGTCTTTGTGAGAACAGCAGTGGAGTCAGGCTGACATGCTGAAAGTGTTTCCATGTTCCTATGAATGAAAGGCCTTTGATCATTCAGCCCGGGACACAATGGACCCTTCGCTAAAAAATACCACCCCAAAAGCGATTGTCCAATGCTAGCTTAGCAACCGTTGCTAAGCTGGCATATGGTTTGGGCACTGTCACTGTCATAGCTGTCAATGTTATTTCGCCTGCACACACACAATAATTTGCAACAATAATAGCAAGAATAGGAATACCACGATAACACGATGGTTACTATGAACCAGCAATCGACTCCACGTATCCAGAAAACGGTTGGAGGGTGCATTTTTCACCCCTTTTCCCCAAGCTGAAATCTGCATTTAAACTGCAAGGCTGCATTGGCTGTGTTGTTGAACACATACACAGCTTAACGTCGGGAAAGTTAGACGACACACCCGCCCAGGTGTTGGCAATAATACTAATCACCGTAATTGTAACAAAAGGTGCAAATCATATAAAACTAAAAAAGGTGCTCCTCGGAGCACAGGTCTCCACCAGGTGGCGCTATAATAGGCCAATGTGAAGAGGGTGACATTTGTTCTTTGGTCTTTGATGGCAATCGGACACAGATGTGACTTATAGTCATTGGAATGCCTTCTGAGGGCAACATTCAATTTCATTGGTTCTCGTGCCCGTCCAATCAAAGAGAGCGGGAGGCGGGGCCGGGGGCGGGATTTGGGGATGGGGGCGGGTTCAATGGAATTTTGAAGCTTTCTGCTCCACTTCTGTTCCTGCTTACAGCCTACTGCTCCTGGGTTCATTGGAATTTGGAATTTTGCAGTTCCACTTCAGTTCCTGCTTACAGCCTACTACAAGGTACAACTTTTAAACATTAATAGGTTAACGTTTGCTAGCTAACTAAATTTAGCAAGTGCTGCTTTCATTAAGCTAAGGTTTGCTAGCTAACAAACTTAGCATGTTGCTAATTTCATTTAGCTAATGTTAGCTACTATACGTAGCGAATGTTACCATAACTAGTCTGCTAATTTAACATGTGAAACTTCTCTGCCTTGAATTGCAGTGTTTTAAACATTTTCAAACATAGCTACAAGCTATTAAGGCACATTCTGCTGTGAGGGCACAGCTGCTCTGAGACCAGCATTGAGAAAGTGTCCTGAGAGCAGCAAATTAACATTGTTGCATACATATACCTTTAGAAGGCTATAAGCTGCCCTGAGACCAGCATTGAGATACTGCCCTCAGAGCAGCAGATTAACATTGTTACATACATATACCTGTAAAAGGCTATAAGCTGCCCTTAGAGCAGCATTGAGATACTGCCCTCAGAGCAGCAGATTAACGTTGTTGTATGTATATCATTTAAGCTGCCCTGAGAGCAGCATTGAGAAACTGCCCTGAGAGCAGCAAATTAATGTTGTTGTATATCATTTAAGCTGCCCTGAGAGCAGCATTGAGAAACTGCCCTGAGAGCAGCAAATTAACATTGCTGCATATATATACCTGTAGAAGGCTATAAGCTGCCCTGAGACCAGCATTGAGAAACTGCCCTGAGAGCAGCAAATTAACTTTGTTGTATATATATACCTGTAGAAGATTACAAGCTGCCCTGAGACCAGAATTGAGAAACTGCCCTCAGAGTAGCAAATTAATGATGTGGTATGTGTATCATTTCAGCTGCCCTGAGAGCAGCATTGAAAAAGTGCCCTGAGAGCAGCAAATTAACATTGTTGCATGTATATACCTGTAGAAGGCTATAAGCTTTCCTGAGACCAGCATTGAGAAACTGCCCTGAGAGCAGCATTGAGAAAGTGCCCTGAGAGCAGCAAATTAACATTGTATATACCTGTAGAAGGCTATAAGCTGCCCTGATACAAAAAAAAATAACTATTTAAAAAAAAAGTTCCAATGAACCCAGGAGCAGTAGGCTGTAAGCAGGCTGTAAGCAGGAACAGAAGTGGAGCAGAAAGCTGTAACATTCAAAATTCCATTGAACCCGCCTCCGTCCCCAAATCCCGCCCCCGGCCCTGCCTCCCGCTCTCTCTGATTGGACGGGCGCGAAAACAATGAAATTGAATGCTGCCCTCATAAGGCATCTGCCAATCGGACGCTGCATTCATGATTTGAGGCATTTTGTTTCTAAATGTGTTTTGCTAAATTAGACCTGCTGGTGGTGCTATAACAGGCCAATGTGGAAAGGGTGGCATTTCTTCCTCAACGTAGTGCAAATGTGCGTGCAAAGTTTCACCGCAATTGGTTCATGATTTGCAGCATTTTGTTCAAAACGGGCCACTCCTGCAAATTTAGACCAATCAGGATGGAATATGAAAAATGGAACATATCCGTCTTGATTACATGACTATAGAGATCATGTGTACCGATTTGCGTGAAATTTGGATAAATCTGAAGGAGTAATATCCAAAAATGTGTTTTCTATAAGTTGGCCTCCTGGTGGCGCTATAAAAGGCAGGTAAAAACACAAATCGGCCTGTTATAGCTCCACCATGAGATTGATTTAAATGATTTGAGGCATTTTGCTCAAAACGGAGCACTACTGCAAACTTTGGAAGCCATTCTTAGCCAATCAGGATGGAATATGAAAAATGAAAAAAACTGTTTAGTTTAATGACTATAGAGATACTGTGTACCGATTTCCGTGACATTTGGACAACATCTGTAGGAGTACTGTCAAAAAATGTGTTTTGCAAAAAGCGGCCTCCTGGTGGTGCTAACAGGCCCATGGGAAAAAATTGGGGCAGAGGTTCTGAATTGGCATCCAGGGAGTGTGTGACTGTGTGCACAGTTTCGCTGCGATCAAGCCAACGGTGCGGGAGATTAGCTGTTCACAGACGGACACACGGACACACAGACGGACACACGGACGGACGGACGGACGGACGGACGGACGGACGGACGGACAGACAGACAGGGTGCAAAATATACTCTCTCGCCATAACTTTCGGCCTGGCGGAGACAATAATAAACAAATTAATGTACAAATCCGCAGTGATCTGATGCTGACGTGTTGACGCCGATGGTTACTTTGGCATGGTGTATCCTGAATCACTATTAGATTCACAAGCATGTTGTTTAGGAACACATGTGCAGTTTAGGCTGTTAATATTTTGATAGCAGAGGTATGTGTTATGGAGACGACACAGTCAGTAACTTCTAAAGTCCACGTTCCAAGTTCAACATACCAGTAATTCTGAATCACAGCACTGCCGGTTTCGGATTCCGCACGTTAAAATATATTCATTCATTTGTTCGTCTATTTATTAACTGCTACTATATGTAGTCTTACCGCACGGTACATGAAAACTCCTGTCCGGACCGGTGATTAATGATGATGATGTTAAAGTTGATTGAGTTGGATACTGTTTCTCCCTCTAACATTTCCCAGTATTTTTAGTTTATTTAAATAATGTCATGGACATTGTATCCAGTGCATAGCCTACTGCAGGCCTTGTTGACTAGATCTAGAAGAGATTTTGAAGCTCTTGCTCCTGAAATGATCGATTATTTATATGGGGAAATCAGTCATATAACATGCATCTCAATGGTTGAGAAGCACAGCTTTCCAGATCTTGGTCTGGCAGAGTGGAGTGGGTGGGGCTTAGTGAAGGGTCCATTGTGTGGCTGAATGAAACAACATACTGTGTAAAAGTGTTTGGAAATGGATAATTCTTTATATGGTATGATGGACAAACTCCACTCAAAACGTAAACATATACAAGGAGATGGAGAATTCTCCCTTTGATGTGATGGATGAACTACACTCAAAATTCATCAGTTGTGTTTTGTTGTGTTACGGAAAATGTAGTGTGTGTGTGTGTGTGTGAGAGAGAGAGAGACAGACAGAGTAGAAAAACTAAACAAAACATGCCTGGCTGTTTTGTTTCTTTGTACTATGAAAAGCTCTTGGTACTTTTGATACTTACATTTGAACACCAGATACTTTTGATACTTAAGTAGGCTACTTTTAATGTGAGCTCAGCTAACCTTGACTAACTTTGACACAAGGGATTTTCTTATGAGTGACTTTAACTTTTACTGACGTGACCTCACTTTCAAATAATATATTTAACTTTTACCCAAGTATGGCTTTCAAGTACTTTATATAACACTGAGAAATACTATCATTGTAAAATATGTAGTACATTGGCATGGGCACTACGGCACATTAGGATGCCAGTAGTATACATTTAGGGTTATAGGCCTATGTGTTTCTGGTAATATAATTGGCAGCTCATTGTGTATGTCGATAGCAAAAATTCATGTTTAATGAAAATGTTCATCACAACCCGGCATGATGATGACCCGTGCTCTGGAGTCATGTGATGAACATGTATTATTTTGATTTCTGATTGTGGTAGGGGCCCAATTTTGCCACAAATGCTAATAATTGTGAATGCAGTCTCCCAAATTGTAATCACACATTGAGGGGCCTCTGAAAAACAAAGAGCCAAACGCTATTTTGCTTACACCAATAGGGGCGGGCACGACATAAACATGTTTTTCACCAAATCACGTTATAATGACTGTCAAACAGGGTTTGAATTCTCCATAATCCATATTGTTTGCCTGTAATTGCCTTAAAAAATGTGTGGGCAGGGCATATTTTTTCCCAAAAATGCCACATATCATGAATGCAACATCCAGTTATCCCCAAATTGGAATAGTACGCTGATGGTAGAAGGCAGCTCCAACAGCGCTTTCATTTATACCAGAAAGATTCAAACAAACGAGAGGAGGGCGCTCACCAGTATTGGTGAGGTGCTGCTGACCTTGGTAAATAAGTATAAAAGTAAAGAAAAGGCCGCACACTCGTGGCCACGATGCAGGATTTATTTAAATGAAAACCAATGTTTCGACCCGGAATGGTCTTCTTCAGGGAATGGTTATACCAGAAAGATAACAACCCTTTTGAAAAAAAAATCATGAACAGAATTTGGATCACACATCGAGGGGCCTCTAAACAACACATGCCAGACAGAACTGGTCTCATGAGTCATGTGAAAATGACCAATAAACGGGTTTTGCGATTCCATACTGTTTGCCTGTAATTGCCTTCACAAACAACCATGCTTTGGGTCTCTCCCTGAACGAAGATTGATTTATACGTTTTTGTTGGGCCCACCTGAATAAAAATAAGCTGGTCTCATATCACATTTACACCACTGAACCTGACCAGCAACTACATACTGTAGTGTGCTGCCCACTCTCATGAGCTTATGCTAAGACGTGTTGTGCTAGTGATACAGCCGTGTAATTTGTTGTTTTCTTTAACCACTTTCAACCTGACGTCCCTATTTTGGTCATGTCATTATAATGCAAAACATTTAGTTCATTTGAATTTTTCCTTTCAAATTTTCTTTATTTGTATTTTTTTTTACAATATTTCAAAAATAAACCCTCTACTACGTAATCTGATCTCGTATTTCCTGAGGAACCGGCATCAGGTGGTAATGATGGATGGGTTCCATTGACCTCCACTTCACTGACCCTTAACACAGGAGCCCCCCTAGGGTGTGTCCTGAGCCCCCTTCTCTCTCTACCCATTTGGTTGAGAGGCCATGTACAGCTCTTTTTTAAAGATTTGTTTTGGGGGGCTTTTATGCCTTTATGCATATGACAGTAGACTGACAGGAGATTGGGGAGAGAGATGGGGAGTGACACGCAGCAAAGGTCGTCGGGATCGGGACTCGAACCCGCGACACGCTGTCAGGCTGGCATTGCAGCCTAGGGTGCCTGGACCGCCACGCCGCGGCCCAGGCTGCCATTTACAGCTCTAACATGGTGATCAAGTTCGCTGTTCTAGGCTTGAATCATGACAATTATGAGATGGACTACTTGGCTCAGTGGTGTGAGACTAACAACTTCTGCCTGAACGTCAAGCCCAAAGAGCTGGTTGTAGACGTTAGGATGAAGGGTGAGTAAGAGAAGCTGAACCACATTATTATCAACAGGTATGTGGTAGAGAGAGTCGACAGCTACAAGTTTGTAGGAGTTCACATCTCTGACGGCCTCAACATGGAATGTGCACACTGAGTATGTTATGAAGACGGCACGACTTCATAACGCCTCTACCACCACTGGATTAAAAAAGGGATAATCGTGAAGCTATGGGCAATGCATTTGCCCAGTCAACATAAATGTAGGCAGGCAGTTAAAGAAATTCGGCATGATGTCGGAGATTCTGAGTAGCTTCTACGGAAGCACTATTGAGAGTATTCCAACTGGAGGTTTCACCACCTGGTGTGAGAGCTGCTCTGCCTTCATCACTGTGCAATCGAGAGGATGGGGACTCCCTCTTTCCAGGGTCTTTCGCCCACAGACCGCCCCAATATGCCTATCCCTAACCCTAACCTCACAAAAACTATGCCTAAACCTAACCTTAACCTCACAGAAACTATGCCTAAACTTAACCACAAAACCACGGCCATCCGAGGCGAAACATCCTGAAAAGAGTGCAGGGCCGGTGCAGACGGCCCAGAAGACCTGCGAGTGTGAGCTTCCTTCTGTCCAGAACCTCTTCAATAGTTGGTGTGTCGATATAGCCTGTAGGATAATGGAAGGTCCATATCACACAAACCACAGAAAGTTTGTGGAGCTGCGGGCCTGTTGGAATGGGGAAAGAAATACCGTAACCTCAAGGACACGTCAGAAAAAGCGCCTAGAACTTTATTTTATCAAGCGATCAGACTTTTGAACAAGGACAAAGAATAATGGTTCTCTCTGATACATACATATAGGCCTACCTACAAATGTGATGTTTACACTGTCCTCGAATTACTTAGTGGTGAAAAACAACATGTAGGCTACAGCTAGATAGGTTTTTAAATTAAAGCAGACATTCTTTTTTTATTCCATTTGTATTAGGTGTGTGCCTCCTTTTCTACATAGTGACTGTGTTTTGTCTGTTAGTATTCTGTATTTGAACTGCAAGGCTGAGGAGCCAAGGCAAATGATTTTATTTTCACTGTATCTCAATAAACGTATTTTTAAAAGCACAACAAAGCTGGCCTACATCTTTCCTAATTATCTCCCATCAACAGTACATTTTAATGACCACTCAGACATTTAAAAAGCAATACAGTACAGCGTAAATCAAACACGCAAAAAGCCAATTAAATTGTGGGTGTAACGGAAACAATGGCATCACATTTGGACTGCAAGTTGAAAAGGGCTTAAGAATTTCTAAAATAACAAAATACTATGGTGCCAAACAATGTTGAGCATCGCTGATCTGTAACATCTAATTATCAACACCACTAAAGTCTTTCGAAAATGCTGTTTTCCCCTTCCCTTACCAGAAGCCTGCTTGCACTGTTTCTGTCTCTCCTGGGAAGAAATCTCATTCAGTTGTCAAAAAACAATCTCCCATGTCCAATAGAGGGCAAACGGAAATCCAGAAGCTATGGTAATCATAATGATAGACTATATCAAGATGTAGTTACGTGTTCATTCTTTAGGGAAGAAAATCATTCTCTGTAAACCACAATGGCAACTTTCATAGAATAACTGGCGTAGAAATAATTCAATGAATTGTCATGGAAGGGAGCGTACACAAGAGTCAATCTATAACTCTCCTCTACACTGTTCACTTTCTTAAGAATTTGTTCATTTTGCACGCCCCAAATTGGACAAAAATGTTTGCATTAAAGGTAAACTGTGGAGGATTGCTCAAATGAATTGTGGTTTTGGAGCGTCAGCACTACATTCCATATAGCCTCACTCTGTAGCAGATGCTTCTTACCAACACTTCCCTTGCGGTGCATAACTTAGCGCTGCACCATGTAGAGTTTACAGTTGTGGATTTAAATGCTAAGTTTTGCACGCGTTAAAAAGGTGTCATCAGAATTAATTTCCCCTGCAATAAGTTCATATTACACCGACACCGGCTCTTCGTGGAGAAAAAAAAGAACACAGAGAGGACTCCTAAACATTCTTTATATGAGACACCTTGCAGCCCCCCAGGGGGGCCCCTGGGTGAGGAGATACGGTGATGCAGAGCTGCTGCTGCACAGAGAAGAAGCCCTGATGTCCCATCTGGCCAGCTCTCAGCATGCTTCACTATATTCCGTCACAGAGCTGAGAATAACGTGCACCTGCAGGCAGGAAAGACACTGCAGCAGGGACCAATTTACATCACGACACTGTCAAGATGGAACCTCTGGAGGTGATACATCTGGAGGTGACTTGCGGCCGAGCGGAGAAATTATGTGCACATATATTTGAATATTATCATCAAGTTCATCCCAACTGGACTGCTTAAAGCGAGGATAGCCCCGACTTTTTTTTCTTCTTCTATATCGTTGCTGTCGGGCATAAACCTCTTATCTCCATATTCTAACTTTTTGCGTTTTTTATTTTTTTTATTAATGCCCTACTTGATCACACTACAGCGTCACGCAAAAGTATCAAAAGTAGCAGATTCGCAAGCTTGCGGATCTGCTACTTTTGAATTTGAATCCTGAAAAGTAACAGTTTTGGACATATGAGGTTTCCACCCGACAGAGTCGATATCATATAAAAGTAGAATCCTTGAGGCAAGTTATATTTTCACATTGTTACGTAATACATTGTTTGATCAATGCGAAATTAAAGTTGAGCTCATAATGAAAGTTTGGAGGATATTCATGTATAAATAGATTTCCCATATAATCTAGCCATAACAACCCCGGTGGTCAAAGACCAAAAATATTGCTAAAAGAATACCTGATTATCTAATACTTTAGCTATTGTATCAAACAATGGTTAGTTACATTCCTCTAACGTCCTAACAGTTTAGAAAACTTTGCTCTTGAATGTCTTTTACACATCTGTTCATCTATCCATTTGTAGCGCCAAGTGTACAAATGTAACCAAGTGGACCCTACAGATTTTACTGTGTAGACTAATGGCATAACGTAACATATGCAGAAACTCTGAACAAAATGTTGCCTTTTTTTCCCTCATCTTTTTTTTTATAGCAAGCCTCCTTTGGAGGCTCTTGACTCTGTTCTTCATTCAACAGCCGATTTAAGATTCGACCCAGTTTCTCCTCAGGTTCTCTTCTGGGACACAACCCAGAAGTGTCATACCGCAGAACCAGAATAATAAGGCCTTCGCGGTGGAAACGAAAGCACAACATACCCTGCTTATGTTGTTATTCCGTGATACAGAATATACGCACACAGGCATATCACCTTTCCGTATTGACAGTCTGTTTACCTATTCATGAAGAGGAAAACATGAGAAACAGCGAGACATGCACAACATCACACATAATCCAGATGACAACAAGTCACCGATAAAGGCGGGGTACCTGTGCATACCAGGGATGGAACTAGGGATGATATGGAACGATATTGGGAAAAGGGGTCGACATGGCGATATTTGCGTGTGTTTGTTTGTTTGTTTTGCTATTTGCCGGATACATGCTCTGATTCAACATATTCAATTAATACCCATCAATCCAGCTATGAGCTTGTAGAAATGCTGTTCAATTCGGCATAGAGATTTTGTGTAGAGGGGGAAAAAAGGAGAGGCGCAAGTATAGAGCCCTGGGGGACCCCGGTCAAATAAGTACATAGGGTTTAATTAGTGGTTAATTGATTTCTTGGCACTCTATTGACTTGACCATTTAGTCGTTTGCTGACAAGTTCATGCTTCTTACTCCGATCTTGCACTTTGTCGTATAAGTTGCTCTGGATATGAGCGTCTGCTAAATGCCAGAATGTCGCGATTTAAAACAGGTGTAATATGTGATATCCTTCTGGTCCTGGTCAACACATGGGCAGCTGAATTTTTCATTAGTTCTAAGCATGCACTAGTAGTCTCTCTGTATAAGATTTTAGCCTGGTGCTTTGGACTGAGTGCTAATGACTTCAGTTTAGAGGTCAGTTGCTAAGACCTCAGTTTTGTCCTGGTTGAGCTGAAGGAAGTTCTGACACATCCAAGCATTAATGTCTAAAACTAAAATGCACTTAGGGAGGGCATCAATGGGGCTTGTGCCATAGGAGAAACATCAAGTTGGTTGTCATCAGTGTGAAAGTGAAAATTGATGCCACGTCTCCCACACTGCAAAAGGGGTAGCATACAGAATGAAAAGAATTGGACCTACCCTTGTGATATACCACAATATAATGCCCAGAGGAGTGTTCATCAAGGGCAACTAAAAACTCCTTACCTGTGCATCGTAAGACCTGAATGTTATTAAGTCTGACATTTATCTGCTTGACCAGTAAATAATACATCTGTTGATTCCCTCTCATCTGTATGGCCATCTATTGGCGCCTGCGAACAATGTGAACAAGGTGCATAATGTTGTTTTCCTAATACATTCTGTTCTCTGACGTTTTCCTGTTACAATCTGTTCTTATTTATGTCTCATATCTTCTGGTCATGTCATGTGTCCAGTACTAGATATATATTCCCATATGTGTGTGTGTGTGTGTGTAATAAACTTTGTGAACTTGTCTAATGATACTACCTTGGTGTCATCGTGTTGTCCAGGCCCACTGCTTGTTTACAGAAGAATACTTCAAACTGAATCCTCACTCACCACCCTATAAGTAAAGGATTACTATTAGGACCACACCGACGGTCTTCTGAAATCACAACACTAACCAAGTTAGAACGGGTTGAGTCCGCTCCATTCCATGGCAGATTGTGTGAGCGGCTATCATTAGTGGACCTGGTATTGGGAGTAGGACTGTGGTTTTAGCCGAGACAACAGCTGATTAATGTAATGACATCACGGCTACACAAGTTGACAGTCAATTGTACATAAGACTGAAAAGTAATGTCAAGTAGGATGACATTTACACAACTCTATTTGAAAGGTGGCAGGCCATGCCACCTTTGTTTTTGGAATGGCAAAAGTAGTCTCAGCAAAGAGAGCTGTGTGTGACATTATCCATGAGATGGAGTGAGAGAGAGAAAAGAGAGCGATTGGTCTCAAATCGTATGCACACTTTGCCTCAACTAAATCATGGCAGGTGATTAACTGAAAGGTGTCGATGCCTCACGTGACTTTTTCAGTTGGTAAATCATCTTTTTTGTCAAGTGACATGGTTGAGCATATGACATTAAATGAAGTGGGGAGGTTCCAATCCAAAATAAAACAAATGTTGCTCAGTGCCGATCCAGATCTATTGTACGCAAAATATTGTCTGGCATAAACCTGAGCAATTTACCTGAATAGCCGTAATAATCCACTATGATAACTTGCAATTTAGTGTCTATAGGTGACGACTAATGAATGACGACTATGAATGAATGTGAATGTGACATTCACAATATTATCATAATTAGCCACAAGGAAACAAGATAACAAATTCCAGATACAACACTGGTCATATAACCAAAGTGTGTGTGTGTAGAAGGCTGATGTGCATTGATTAATGATTAGCTTGATACAGTACACAGCAGGTGTGTAATTCACACCTAGCTCTGAGTCTAATTACTTTTAAATGTGCAGTCTCTCCTGTCCAGTAGCCTACTAGTAAATATTTGTACATGCACCATATTGTGAGGTTGTCACCTTCTCATGGGGGGCAGGGTTAAACTATTCTGCGCCAAACAGTGTGAAATGGATTTAACAGTTATTAACTATTCTCAGAATCATTCAATGGTGTGGTGGAAAACCCCTAATTGATAGTGACGTTGTCAATATGCATATGAACTAAAATAAAGCTAACAATCAAAAACAGAATATTCTGCTGAGCTGGTAGCCTATGTCATGCATGCACAGTAGCCTATACAGAATGACAGAATTTGGTGTCAATTTATGACTACAGTACGTTCAGTGAAGAATAAAGGATACAAATAACAGGAGGAGGTCATTAGTGACTTATTAACACATTGATTGCCTAGATCGCATATATGCGTTTTTCAAATCCATCGCTTGATTGCCGCAATTCTGAAGATCGCATATATACGTTCTTTGGAATTTTCATTGTTTAATCTGTGATCGCGGTGTTCTGTGAATTTTTCATCATCAGTTTCGTTTTCTGTTTACATCACACTCACTGGACGCAGATTCATGACGCAGATTCCGTTTCCGGTTCTCGGAGGCCTTTTTTAGGCATTTTAGGCGAGAATAGGGAAAAACACGGTTTTTCACACGGTATAAAAAACTAACGGAGAGCTCCAGTTCTATTTTCTTTAGTCTGGATGACGAACAGCCATCGTCGTCGTGTATCACATCGGACTGAAGGCCGATCGCCGATCTGCGAAAACGTCACATCCGGTGATGACGTATGGACTGTTTGAGCCTGTTTGGGGGGGTCGAGCGAGTCAGCGTGTGATCAAGGTGTCAATCTGCTGCTCTCTGCTGGTCGATCTGTCGTATGTGTTTAAAACCGCAGCCAGACAAACTATTTGAACGAAAAATGACAAAATAACAAACAAACAAAAAAACTAAATTTGCTGGCACAGGGGTGAGTACATTATGAATAAACTCTGGCAGTCAATGTGTTAAGCCACAGGGCGTAATTGATTTTTTTCCCCCCCTCAAAACCAAATCTCTTTGCTGCAAAAAGCCGATCTACAAGATCTTAAATTCGCCGAACGTTGTCTATTACTACATGCCCAGAATAGGGGCGGGTTCATGTTAATGTGAATGCTGATGCCCATAATAGCATAATGAAGCAAATATTTCCCCTTCACTCTTGCTCTATGTTTTCATCATGTCCCAATGACCTAATTTCAGTGATAATAATTACAATGGCAAAAAGAAGTGAAAAGTGAGAAATGATGCTCTTCACCAAGTTTTGAAATGACATTTTCATTAGCAATGTGTGTGACAGCGTATTTCTATTTTAGAACGCATCACTTTTTATTTGAAAGAAACTGTGTCTCTGCCAGCGACTCATTTCAAATGAAGGGAAGAGACATCTGGTGCAAAGTGCATTATGTATATGATCCATTATTACATCCAAGTTCCTCTGGATGCCAGAGCACAAACAAGCTTCTTACTGTATGTTATCTAGGGCATCTCAGTGAAATCTACGCACAAGCTCACCAGTTGCGTTGGGAGTCTTTCCCTCTCAAACGCATGTTTCCACAGCTATCTCATCTCCAAAGTGGTACAGTCATAATTAGCCCAGATTAATGAGGAGGCCACTTCAGAATGAAACATATGAATAATAAAGGTGCTGTTATGCAAACACCCTTTCATCTTTCATTGTGATCTCACGCGATACTCACACGGGAGTGTAAGCGGAATGTTATGAAATTTATTAAGGCCATGCCGGCTATTTGCAACTATGAATATTCATGAGCGGGAAAACCCACACAAGTCGGTCCACCTTGACATTATTGTGAGACACTGTCGGGCAAACTTCAAAGGAAATAACTCATCTGACATGGGGACTCATGGGTCAACATGAAAATCATACAGGCCCTGAAGCCACATAACCACATGAACCATAGTGTAGCGTTTCCCAACCGGTGGGCCTTGGGGATATTTTAATTGGGCCCCCAAATAATTGGCAAAACACTATGATTTTATTGATAATATAACATCATGTTATAGTAGTGAGATTTGGTGTAGAGGGGAAAAGGCAGGGGGCCAAGTGCAAACCCCTGGGGGCATCCGGTCAATGAAGTATATGGATTTAACCCATTAAGACCTGAGGCCGATTAAAACTTTTTTTCCCCTAAATCCTAACGCTTAAAAAAAACTAATATATTGAAAGATTTGCACACATTTTCAAAAAAAATCTAAAATAGCAGATCTACAAGCTCGGCACTTGGTGCCGCGCTATGAGCTTGTATATCTGCTAGTTTTATATAGCCAAAGAAATCTTAAAATGACACACAGATGCGTTCCCGGTCTTAAAGAGTTAAGTGGTTTAATTTGAGTCAAAGTAAGAGTGGGTGCACCTGGAAAGTTCACAAATTATAGAGACATTTGACAGTGTTTACAAGGGCCCTGAAAACCGTCACATGAATCAGTCAAGCCATTTTTTTTATGACATTATTGATGGTACTGACACTGAAAAGACAAACAGTGCTTGAGTTATTGCAGCAAAGTGCCCCTGTCATCAACCGTCAAACGTCACGCCGTTGGTCTCGCTTTCTGATTGGCACCGTGTACTGACACCAGGCAGAATGCATCAAGACTGCCCTCTTTCTACCGTTCTCAACACTTACAGATAATTAAACCCACGGGACACGATGCTGAAAACACAGAGCCATCACAACGACTGTGGGGAATTAGGTTGTGTACAGCTCAATGAAATGATCAGAGTAAAAAAACATGGCTCGTTTCTACCGACTCCGGCAATCCTGCCAGACTCTAATCTTGAAAAAAGAAAAACGGAAGAGAGATTAAAAGTATATTGACTATAATTTCACTCAGCCATGGCTAAAGCATGTATTATGTCACATATGAATTATTGAACAGCTACCATGCTGACAACGTGTTTGCTTGCCAAATAATTCAGCCAACACCTCGTTATTTTTCACTCATAGACTGGTACAGTTTTTCCATGCACTTATGTGATCAGGATTATAGTTGATATTCTAGTTGATATTCTTGTTATTGTATTTGGGATGCATACTGTACGCATCCTCATACACTAAATATTTATGATTGTAGCAATGGGGAGGTGGCATGGATACTGGAAGTAGAGAGAAGTGGGGGCAGTCCATTAGGACAGCAAGGCTGACATGGACCCTTTTCAAAGTGGCCTTTTTGACAGTAAATGCAGCTGACGGTAGTAACATTGACTGTATGTGTGTGTGTGTGTGTGTGTGTGTGTGTGTGTGTGTGTGTGTGTGTGTGTGTGTGTGTGTGTGTGTCATTTTGATATTCCTTCACAAATTTACAGGCGCTGTCCATGCTGACACAGTAAACCCATGGGGCTTTTGCCCCTACAAGCTCTGTGAACAGAATGGCTATCAAACTCATGGATGACCCATCTCAACCCCTTCATATCTCTTTTGTGATGATGATCCCGGGGTGAAGGCTCAGAGTGACCTTCACACAGGAGAAACAAATAATTTATCCCCACTGCCTAGCTAGCTCATTGGCGATTACAGTACTGAGGCAAACTGGTATGCGTATGGCACATTTGTATGTATCTTTTAAGGGTATTAACAGTTTGTTTGTTTGTGTTTGTTTGTTATCTCAAAAGGCCAGCCAGAGATGATGTTTTCACAGCTAATCTTGGACACCGCTGGGCGGTACTTCCACCAAATTCCAGTACTTCCGTTTAGACACTCAACCGGCTAGTGGATCATGGGGGTCGCCCAAAAAAATCCCATAGAATATGGGGTTGTGGTATAAAAAAAGTTTGAGAACCCCTGTCTTACTCCATTCCAATTGGCTTGGATTGACTTCCAAAGTTTGCAGTTTGCAGTTTGGGCCCTGTTTTACCATAAAATTGCAAAGATCACAATCAATCCAAGCCGAATTTAAATCACACATGCTGACTAAACAATGCTGACCCAAAGGGGATTTCATTTTCCACCCATAGGGGTTGCCACAAATGCAACAAATGTCAGTGTGTTGCAGAAATGTGATTTTCTTCACCAAATTAGGTACAATGGTCTCGTGAATGATGTGACAATGACCATCAAACAGTCCTTTGAATACCATTTACCTGTGTTTGTGGACAGGGCTTATTTCGTACCAAAAAAACGCATGTATAATTAACGCAATCATACCCAAATTGCAATTTCATGTTGAGTGGCCTCTATGGCGCACCTCCACAAGCGGTTTCACCTCTGCTCATAGGGGTCTCCACAAATGAAAAGTTGCACCATCTGTTGTACAGACTCTATTTCCCGCCCCAGCTTTCTCGCGTTCCTGATGGCTGCACCTCACAACTGACACAGCCCTGGGTAGGCAACCCAGCCTGGCAGAGGTCTGCACTCTAAGTAGCACACTTTTTTTGTTTGTTTCGTTTTTTCTTTTTTGTGTCCTTGTATTTGAGCCATATGCACTTGACAAAGAAAATAAATCCATTATAGTTTTTATTTGTTTGTTTGTTTGTTTGTTTATTCTGTTGTTGAAAATGATTGCCAGGAAAGAGATTTTGGCATTGTTTTTGCGTATCAAAAGAATGGCCATAGCTCGGTTCTGCAAAGTAAAGAAGAAACACTTTGTTCTCTCTTAAATCTTGCATGATGATATAAAAGTTAATCTCCACATTAAACAAAAATGTGCTGATCTTCGATTCCTGCCGCAACAAACAGAAAGCAGTCACAGATCAGAGAGAAGTGGGGAGAAAGTGGAGCAAACTTTCCCCACAGAATCCAGGCCAACGCTTCAGACCTCCACGAAGTGACGTTGTTCAATGTGCAGCACGTTTAAATTGAGTAGGACGCCACATACATACGAAATCTGCCTCTTAATTGAGACCAGAAAAAAAAGATGAGAATGTGTAGGAGTCATGGGGCTAACAAGCCAAGGAAAGAATGCTTAATTTTATCGCAAGAGTTAGTGTCTCTGGAGGAGGTGGGAGTTGGGAATAATTCACCATGTGATTTATTTGAGTCACAAGATGGGTGTTTCTCACGAGTAAACCTGTCCAAGAGCCGGCCACATACGTACAGTACCTCTCCAGGAGCCATGAAACAAAGATACAGTAGTTCTTGTGTTTGGCAGCATAGATCCTGAGGGCCTGGGCAATTTAGGCCCGGCCCTGTTTGATCTATGGAGAGAACTCAGCTGATGTCAGCACTGGGAATGGTTATTTCCCTAGGGAAGCCGTGAGTACGGACTGAATCCATGCAGCTAAAAATAGCTCGGTGAGAGGCGATTACAGGTATAAAGTCGGATGGGAACAGCGGAGAGGCTTTGAAATGCTAAATTAGCGTCCGCTCCCGGTGCTGTCACAGTGACAGAGGCAGCAACACAAGCGCAGACACACCCCAAGGCATGAATGCCACTCATTGTTACAGTATCTGCTGTACTTCTTCTGTGGTGGACTCTAAAAATAATAATTGTGTATACTGTATGTATGTATATATAACAGCAGATCTACAAGCTCTGAGCTTGTAATATGCTATTTTTGAATAGAAAAAGTATGAAATAGGGCTTAATTGGAGTAGAAGTAAAAGTATCTCAAAATTGTACAGTATTTGAGTAACTGTACTTAGTAACTTTCCACCACTGGCTACTTCAGTTGCATGTTTGGCTGTGCGGCTATTATGCAGCTTTACAGTGTGTCACCGCTTTATTTGAAGTATCTCATGAATGACCTTATTAGCTCCACCATCTTTAGCATGATCTTGTGAAGTGTGAAAATGTTGCTCCGGCTGGTCATTTTGTAGTAATATGCCTTTACAACAGATACTGATGGCCGATGGAGGCAGATCGTCAAAGCCTTTATGTCCCACTTGGGACGAAAAGGATTAAGTAAGTAAGAACAGACACTGAAAAGATACTTGCCTGTCAGCTAATAATTGGAATCACTTCTAAAAGGCCTTTTCACAGTATGTGCAAGATAAAGAGTACATCTGCATTTATGAGAACTACCCTTTTATCTACTTCACTTCTGGACAAAATTACCCATCATTTGTAACTCTGCCTGTAATATATTGTCGTTGTTGGGCAGAAACCTTGTATGTCCAAAACCAATGTAGTTATTATTTAGTCACAAGCTCTGGTTAACACTTTTCATTGGTAAAATATTTATAAAACCCACAGACAACTTTCACCCTGGCTTCCCCATCTTGGGTATGGCATTATCGGAAAATCTTCCAAATGAAAAAAATCAAAAGATTTGCGAAAACAGAAGATGTACAATCTCAAAATGTGTCACGATGACTCGTTGTGAGCTTGGCTTGGCTATTCTGGCTGCTTTTGTGTGATACTGTCATATGACAATGACTAAAACAGGGTATTAATTTATGAAAAAATATTTTATGTTAAAAGATAAAGTCGTGAATAGAAATAGGTATTCTGTGATATATATATATATATATATATATATATATATATATATATATGTATATGTATATGTATATGTATATGTATATGTATATATATATATATATATATATATATATATATATATATATATATATATATATAGTTGGCCAGATACTTCCCTTATCAGCAACTCACCAAATTCTGTGTACGTCCCACCTGGTCTTGATTAAGAGCAGCCCCAGACACAAAAGAGCAAACACACTTATCTGATTTGGACTGGAGGAGAAAAATAACCTCTCGGCCAAGGGACCTCACCCGCCCACTTCTTTTTTTTTTTCTCCTTCTGACTTCCGGGAGGGGACACATGCGGTCAAGGAGGTCCGATAAGACTGGGGAGGAGGAACAACTTGTCAAGGTGCCAAGTGATAAACGCAACGCTCCACGTGGGTGGAGGAGCTAAGCAATGCCGTTTTGACCCCCCCCCCCCCCCCGGGTGACTTACCTGTGTTCCCTAGCTGTCGGGTGAAAACCTTAAAATACGTTGTTTTTAACATGCTATTGAATTGTTTCGCGGGCAAGTGCAAGGTTTTTAGGTGGTAGTATATATTGCATTCTTTTAATTTATTCTGCCATGACCAGTACCAGGGTAATACATTTTGTTGTGTACTTGTATGGAATGACAAAAAAATACCGTTTTTATTACTATTAAACACATTTAATGAAATAGTGAAAATAGCTGCTCTACAAGCTCACAGCACCTCACAATGCGAGGAGTTGTGAGCTTTTATATTGGCTATTTTCACTACTTTTGTGTGACACTCTTGTATGAAGTAGGATAGTACAAAAATATGGAGATACAAGGTTTCTGTCCGACAGAAACAATAATGGGTGTGACTCAATCAAATTGGAATTCACCATTTTAAGGTTTTCTGAATTTTAGGCTTTAGTTAATAAAACTTCTATTATCCCTCTTTCCTTCAGTAGCACGACCAAGGACACACACTTGTTTTTTATATTTGTCATAATGAACATTATGTGAAGAGAAACTTCACTCAGTTCCCAATTTATTTTCCACAAGTCAACACGGAGGCGCGCGCACGCACGCACGCACGCACGCACACACACACACACACACACACACACACACACACACACACACACACACACACACACACACACACACACACACACACACACACACACACACACACACACACACACACACACACACACACACACACACACACACACACACACACACACACTCTTAATCAGATATTGGTCTTGTCCTCTCAGTCCTCAGACTGTTTTAACATCTATCTTAACATCTATACAGAAACAGAAACATTCTTCAAATCAGACTAAAACACACTGTTAGAGGTTGCAGACTGACATTTATTTTGAAGTCAGTGTGAATTAAGTAAAGTTAATGAAAAAATTATGATTACCTGACTGTCTCAAACAACTATATGAATTGAAACATAATTTTGTCATTTTGCCACATCAGTTGTGAGCTTGTCTATAAAGAAATTACCAAACGTTTTTTCCCCCTCTTTTGTTTTTAACATGGCTTCATAAGTGTGTAACTGTTTGAAGGACTCTTCAAACAGTTTCTACTGTATTTACAAAATGGGGTAAAAAAAACTTGTTCATCACGTTTTCATAAGCGATTAAATCGATTCACTGTCAGTGTTGACACACAATACCCTATTGACACATTGAGGAGGAAGACATTACACCAGTGGTTCTCAAACTTTTCAGGCAGAGACCCAAAATACTCGTATTTGAACTGGGGACCAGCCACCCTGACAAGCACTTGGAATTGCCAGAGTTGAGGCATTACATTTAGTTTGACTTCAAATTAATAATATATAATATATATATATATATATATATATATATATATATATATATATATATATATATATATAATATTGTGAAAACAGCAGATCTACAAGCTCACAGTGAGCTTGTAGATCTGCTATTTTCGCAATGTCTGTCTCTTTGTCAGGTAATATTTGGCCAATGTTTGACCATTTTCTATAGTATAGTTTGTTAATGACTTTTGACACAGTAATGTCTCATTTAAGAGGTATTCAATAGGTCTTAAAAAGTCCTTAAATTGTCACTTTAGAAATGTGCAGATACTCTGTTTTCACTATACATACACTATACATGTATGTACTGTGTGTTTGTGTTTGTGTTAGTAGGTTTGTTTACTGTTGAGTGAGAAAACAATGTTGCACATTAAGGAAAATATCATTTGGGGACCCCCTGGAGGTCCAGACCCACAGTTTGAGAACCACTACATTTAGTATAACCACAATCTACACAGACTGACAGAGGGCTCTGTAGTAATATCAACAAGATAACAGGGCATACTGTATAATGATTGTCTGCAGCAGGCTTATTAAAGAAATGCAATGAGTGGAACACAATGGATTGATTGATCATGATTGATTGATTGATTGATTGATTGATGTACTTTATTTAGTAAGACATGAGAACAACAGTACATGGAAGTACAAAATTCACAATACAAGGTCTACTAAACTGGAAGGCTCATAAAGCACTAAGCTTGTTTAAAATGAGATCCCCACGCACACAAATCATGATGACATATAAGAGACATAGATATACACACTACTATACAGAACGTGGAGGGCCGTCCAGTAAGGTCAGAGGTCAGACAAGTGCCTCTGGCCAGAAACGGCTAATTATTGTTAGTCTGCAGATCTCAGCAAAAGGTTTGCATTCAATTATGGATATTACTTACTTCCAATTACAACAATCTGTTTTTGCTTACAATTGACCACTGATGCATTCAGGCTACAGTCACAATTTAACACAAAAAATTTACCATCCCACACAGCGAAATCTGTTGCTGTGTGGGATGGGATTTAATTTTTAACTTCAGCTTATTTGTTTAAGTGGTATATAAACCAGTTGACAATAAATGCCTAATAGTTTGTAGCAGCATGTAGAATAACTACGATCAAAGTAGTAGACAGGACGTCGGAAATGGAATTAAAGTTGGTACTTTATCTAGAGAAAAAAAGGGTGATACAAATGGTACAATAAACGGTCTTTTAGACTTGTTAGCTTAGCTTTCATTCATTTGTTTCACGGAGCTAGTATTGCTCAATCGCACTGGCACACAACAAGACTGACCCGGAGTCTATTAACATCCGGTTTACCGCTAAGCCTTGTGGGACATGCAGTTTTTTACTTAACCCCTTGTTAGGTGTACAAATAGAAAAGTAACAATTCACTGTCAAACAATGTTTCTCAATAAACAATAAAATAAACAATAAACTTTCCTTTTAAACTCTGCTTTTAACTGTAATAATACTTTATGAATTTAGCAGCAATTAAATCAATCATGCAAATTAACTATAACCCATTAAGTTACAACACAGATTAGAATAGCTACATTGTTTTTAATGTTATAAAGGGTTAAATCTTAGAACTTATGCCACTTCTGAGACAAAATGCAATATTAATTTTGTATAGGTTACATCTGGGTTGGAGTATCTGCGGCAAAATACTAAGTTTCAGAATTGTCACACTATGACTTAGTGAGGATAGTGTTTGCCGAAAGGCATAGTTTGAAACCACTGGTAAAATAGCAAAACTGCCAAAAATCGCCAGACAGAACCCTCGACGTTGCAGAATGGAAGTGGATTTTATTCACCTTCTTACATCTCAGGAAAATCATGAACAAAAATAATGACGCACAGCAAACTCTATATACACACTGGACAGATTGGCCCTGGGTCTACTCCTCAACAGTCCTTCACTGACTGAGTGGCAGGTCCCCCTACTTATATAGGCTAGGCCCCGCCCATTGGACCGTACCAAACCTGAATTGAATCCTCAATTTAACCAGACACACACACACACACACACACACACACACACACACACACACACACACACACACACACACACACACACACACACACACACACACACACACACACACACACACACACACACACACACACACACACACACACACACACACACACACACACACACACACAAACCTGGTATAGTATGACTTGTCATTTCTTTCTTGTTTCTAGAGCAAATATCATAGTGTAAAATATTTCGTTTGGGGACACCATCAACCCAATAGAATAGTGTTTGATTAATCTCTTGGTTAATAACAATAGAGGTCCGCTGCTCTTGAAAAGAACTATGGCACGAGAAGTACATAATATTATGAATATGTTTTATTGGATAAAATTAGTCTTGTTCACAATTGTACAAGTGCACACACACAATTAATCAGATATTGGTCTTGTCCTCTCAGTCCTCACACTGTTCTAACATCAAAATTCACATCTAACATCAAAATTCAGATCCTGTATAAAACGTCATCTAAACATGGAGACAACTTTCACAGAGAGACAGAAACAGAAACATTCTTCAAATCAGACTAAAACACACTGTTAGAGGTTGCAGTCTAACATTTATTTAGAAAAAAATAAGTCAGTGTAAATTAAGTAAAGTTAATGAAAATAGTATGATCACTTGACGGTCTCAAAATCCTTTATATGAATTGAAACATAATTTTGTCATTTTACCATATAGGTTGTGAGCTTGCATATCGGATATTAAAGAAGTTACAGAAGCTTTTCCCCCCTCTTTTGTTTTTAACATGGCAAGTTTTAAGTGTGTAACAGTAATGTCTCATTTTATTTTTCCTTTTAGAGGTATTCAATAGGTCTTAAAAGTCCTTTCACTTTAGAAATGTGCAGATACCCTGTATACACTATACATACTGTATGTTGGTTTGTTTACTGTTGAGTGAGAAAACAATGTTGCACATTAAACAAAAAATCATAATTTGGGGACCCCCTGGGGGTCCCGACCCACAGTTTGAAAACCACTACATTAAGTATAACCAAACTACACTGACTGACAGAGGGCTCTGTAGTAATATCAACAAGATAACAGGGCATACTGTATAATGATTGTCTGCAGCAGGCTTATTAAAGAAATGCAATGAGAGGAACACAATGGATTGATTGATCACATCATTCTTACACATGCTTTATCTAGAAGGGAGAATCTGTTATCAATTGAAGAAAACTAAGTTTTCAACTGAATATCATCATCAGTATTCTTAACATGTCTACCATGTCTTACACAGCTCTGCTGTATCTCCAAAGCTATACAAAAGCCTTATTCCTGGATAGAGAGGTTGTGTGAATGTGGTTTGAACTGTGTGTAGGAGGGTCTGGGTCATTGTGTCAGAAACACTGTAGAAGGACAGAGTACAGAGTGCCTTGTGGTCCAGGTACACCCCCACTCTGGAGGAGAGAGGCCCTGACACGTTAGTCTCAACACTGTTGTGAATGAAACTGTAGTTTTTATCAATGCACTGTAAACACCAGGATTTATCATTGGATCCAAAGAAGGTTTGTCTGCTGACGTCTTTATAACTGACTGCTATATCAACCCCTTTACCACTCCACTCTACTTCCCAGTAACAACGTTCAGACAGACCCTCTGTACACAACACCTGACAGTTGCACGTAGTAAATCTCTGTGCATGATGAGGGTAAGGTTGTTGTTGTCGTGTTACAGTCAATTCAATGGGCTTTATTGGCATGAGAAAACATACGTTTACATTGCCAAAGCAGAAAGTACAATACAACAATACAGAAATACAATCAAAACAAAAAATATGTACATTTGAAAGTCAGAATCTTCAATAGATCAATTTCTATGTACCAAGATCACTGGGTGCAGGTATAGTGCAGGAATATACACAATGATTAGTCTTTAGGGTGGTTGTGTTCCGTTTGATATCCTTCTCCTATCACAGCAACTCACGAATCTTGCTGCTGTGTTTGCACATTGTTGTACTTCGCCTAGCAGATATGGGAGTTTTTTGTCATTGGTCATGTTTTCAAAATCTCCGTGTGTGGTTGTAATCTGTGGGAAGTATGTGTCTCTGATGTCTTGGTACAATGGACAGACGGTTAGGAAGTGTAGCTCGGTTTCCACTTCGTTTTGTGTGCAGTGGGTGCACAGTCACCTTCCTCTTCTCCTCTGACAGGGAGAGATGTGTGTTTATTGTGTTCATGTCCAGACGCAGATGAGAGGAATCTGTGAGAACACACGACAAAAGAGAATTCAAACCTCATGAACCTTATTGTGTTTAGAGTTAGTCTCTCAGATCAAACTCATTAGAGCTTTAAATAACAACATATCAGAATGAAACTTCAACGTTCAGAACCTGCATCAACATGGACTCACATTGTAAAAAGTCCTTTCTGAAGCACATCTTCTCCTGCAGTTTGTTGGTGGCTGGGACCAGCTTGTGCTTCTTCAACACAGGAACATTGTAGTGAGGCTGGAGGTGAGTCTGCAGGTGAGTCTCACAGTAAGAGGCTAGACACACCAGACAAGACATGAGAGCTTTGTAAGGTCTGGCTCCGGTGCAGAAATCACAGGCCACGTCTGCTGGACCGGCGTACAGGTACAGCCGAGCAGCAGGGGCAGAAGGATGCTGACCTCCTGTACTGCTCAGCTTCATCACATTCTGGAAGTAAAGAGAAAAGGTAACACAAAAAACAACACAACGACAAATTACTGACATGAGATATACACACACAACTATAAAACATATCAGAAATATAATCATTTATCGCCGTGTAAACACGCTCTCAATTCTTACCGTCAGTCCCTCGGCGCTCATAATGGAAAATGACAAACACAGCAATAACACCCTGGTCACAAGTAACACTGATGCATGCAGAACACACTCCTGTTCAGCAAGCATCCACTCTATTTATATGGGTTGGTCTACCCATGTGCAGGTAACATGTCAATACAAACGCCACCGTTACATCATAATAGATTATTCTACAGACACGCTGTGAACTTGTAGATCGTCTATTTGCGACATGCCCAGAAAGGGGACGCTAGGGTTCATGTGGTTAATATAATGTTTCTGAGGGCAAATGTTAGACTTTTCCTTCTCCTTCCTTTTCGTCTTTCTCTTCACTTATAGATAATGTAATATGTATCTGCTGGCATTTATATCTCCGTTCCCACATGATATACAGAGAAACATGGCATATTTTGGGCAGATTTACGAATGGTGATTACTCATATTAATCGCTGCTAAACTGTGATTAATCTGATTAAAAATATTTTAAAAAAATAATTAAAAATAAGGTTATAATTATAACACATATGTGCAGAGTGGAGGGTGGGGGGTTGGGAGGATTGTGAAAATGCCAAATTGTGTTAAATAACAATGTGACTACATCCAGTGCCATTTCGTCCACTTGTATATTATGCCGTTAAATCAGCCTTTGTTGAAGAGTGTGGGAGAGACAGAAAGTTCTGTTAAGTTAACTTTGAAGGGTGACGTAATGCAGCAAATCATATTCTCAATATGCAGCGTGATTTTCACAGATCCAAGAATAAAAAGGAACTGTTATCATGATGTCTGCAAATCAAGACACACTAGATATTTGCTAATGAAGTGTTGAATAGACTGAAACAGTTGATCTTGCTTCATGTCATCATCTTTCTCCCCCCACCCCTCTCCCTCTCCCTCTCTCTCTCTCTCTCTCTCTCTCTCTCTCTCTGTCATCTGTTAAGAAAGAAACATCATAATGTGTCATATAATCATTGGCTTCATGCATGACAAACATTCCACTTCAAAAGAAGTACCTTTGTGTGTTCTAAACAGAGGAATACTTGCGAGTCTAAACATCTGTCATGGTCATGTCCCTAGAGCTAATGATGGTGTCCTGCTTAATGAAGAGCTTAATAAATGCTGCCACTGTGTTAGTCCACAATGTTTCAGTATCAGGGTGCTTCAAGTGAAGAGCGCTCACTCAGTTAAAACATGTTGAACTTGATGCTTAACACGATTCTGAGAGAAGAACTAAAAAAAAGTATTGTTTTTCCTCCACTTGAAAACACAGCGAAGTAGAATGTAATATCGCAGAACCCTGTTTCATCGTGTACTGTAGGCGCACTCAACACATAATAGAGGCAAGGACAGAGGTGTAAACAACTCTTACTGAAATAATAAAGAGTTGATGATCTATTTGCTTACGTGATGTATATTAAGCTCCGCTTAACCATCTGCCGGGCCAGGCCTCGACAGCCACTTGGCGAGGGTGATAGATTTCGAAGACGGATGAGCCATCAATCACTGTCCCATGCTGATTGGTTGTTTGTGTGTGTGGCAGCGGCCCTCCATCTCAGGGAGGCGAAGGTTGGCTGATTGCTCCCCCCCACCCCATACACATTCATTGCAGCTACCTGACACTGTGTTACACACCCGGTGCTGAGCTTGGAAAGGCTTATTTACACTTTGCTAGGCTAGCCTCCGTACGCACCAACATAATTCCGGGTGTCCCAGTTGCTGAATTGGCTGGTGTGCTCTTGGGGAGCGAGCAGTGAAGGTGGCAGATTTAGCAGTTCAGTTATTGCCTCCCTTGCTGCTTTTGCCCATTTATCGTGGGATAGGCGAGAGCTCCAAGTGTGTCAACTGTTTGTTTTGTAGCTGTGCGTGTCTTTCGTGGCCCATCTGCTACCTTAGCTGACTGACAAGTGGTTACGATGTCTCTTTGTGCTCATCAGAACGTGGCACATACAAGGGAAAAGGCTCCGGTCCCTATCTCCCTTTAGAGCTACAGCAGACAAAGATAGAACAGTGGTTTTCAAAGTAGGGGCCACGGCCCCAGGCGGGACGCCGGGGGGGGGGGGGGGGGGGGCAATTGGAAAGGATGGGAAAATGTTTTTTTTATATAAAAGAAACATGTCAAATTAAATTTCAATTCATAAAATTACTGTGCCAGTTTAACCACTTTCAACCTGGCATCCTTATTTTAGCCATTTTTTAACGAAAACAAAATGGCGAAAAATAGCTGATCTACAAGCTCACAACATTTCATAGCACGAGGCATTGTGAGCTTGTAGATTGGCTCACTATGTTTTTCTTTTCTTTTTTAAGCCAATTTGCAATAAGTTGAATATTATTAGTTTTTTTAAAACCAGGCTGTAGTCAGTGCATTCCAAAAAATGAATGAAAAAAACAAGAAAACTTCATAAGCCCACACAGTGTATCAGCTTGTCGCTATCACAGCATCTATCGTGTCATTAAGCCATATTCATTAGCTGTGTAACGTTTCCATCACTTTCACACATCAGCACTTCACGGAGTGCCACGAGCCACAGAGGACCGTTTAGTTTGACCATTCTCATCTGGCACCCAAATTATATATAGTTCTTGGCTGCAGGCGCTTTTTTATGATTGATGCAAATGCTGAATTGCCATGACACTGAATAATGCTCTGGTCATGTGGGACTGTGCATTCCTATCAAATATTTAAATAAAATGAAAGGAAGGTTTGTATAAGCAGATGTGTATCTCTAAACCAGGATTTCTTGGTAATTAAAAGAGTGAAAGGAAGTGATGAGAAAATGTTGCACGTATGGACAAGATAAACTAAATGACAAACAGCGGTCGACAGCGACGCGCCAACAGAAAGCATACAAGGCAGACATGGCCGCTGCAATGCGAGAAATTATTCATGAAGAGCGCCATACTAGACAAGAAGCTTGAGAAGCTCGACAAGAAGATTGATAAGAAGCTCTGCGATAAGTTGCTACCTGTGAATGAGCTCATAGGGAACATGTCTGACAAAATTAACAAGATCATTTGGAGACCATTTGCCTTTGAAATGTTTGCCAACGTGACCAGAAAGGATATCTAATGTACTACGAACACCCATCTACTGGAGGAACAACGTGTTTCTCAAAAACTAGATAGAGCAAGTTCAAAAGCAGTCCAAGTCAGAAGTTTAATGTAGACTACGCATTTTCAGTACAGACAATGGGTAGATTCATGTACACTTTTCTTGAGGAAATCTTTGTTGAAGACACATCCTGGGTCCCCAACCACTTGTTTTTGTAATCATCTTTTATTTGTAATACTAGAGGTCGAAATGAGAATGATAGCAAATAATCAATCTACATACATCTGAACGTAGATCAATTTATGTATACAAACATGGCACCAAACAAGGGACTCTATTTATTCCTCCAGACTTTGTTTTATTTCCCCATCTCCTTCCCCCACCCTGAATGACACATGGGAAAGACAACCCAGAAACAGCAACATTGAAGAGTAAACATTTCAATAAATAAAAGTGTTTTGTAATAACCAGACAGAGCTAGCTAAACAGTTTTGTGTTTATTATGCTGGGTAGGCAGGCAGGCAACAGGCCTTTAGTGTCTATTGTTTTTGTGAACTCTGTCACTCAATTAAAAAATTCCTTTCTCATCCATTTTTCTCCTCAGTGAGTTTACAAAAATCAATCTGACCCAGTGGGCAATAACCGCCTTGAAGAGCCGTTCCGCTGTCTGTCTGTCTGCGCCTAATATTGCAAACCACTGGATCGATCAATGCCAAATGTATTGTGCACACTGCCAGTATAGGCCAAGGAAGTAAATCCCTGAATATGTTTTCACTTGATGCAAATATTTGATTTGTGTGAATATTTTTCACATTGTGTGAATTCATAATCACAGATCCACTGTCCCGGCGATCCACTAATCAATCTTGCCAAAATATAGTCCTTGACTGACGTCATCAATATGACGTAATCAACATGGGAAGCCATGCATGAGCTTGTAGATCTGCTATTCTTTCCAAAATATTTCCTTTTTTTGTGGGGGGTGGGATAAAGTATTTTTAAAAGCATGTCCTTTTGAATACTAATAATATATATTAAATGGTAAAAATCAAGTACTGATTTGACTGAGCAACTTTCACTTAATAATCAGTAATTCTTGACCAGGAGTGTCTATACTCTGTACTCTAGTACTGGGGTTGTACTTTGTCCACTACTGGGCCCCAGCAGCTTTGCCTGGATTATTGTTCAGGTGAAATAAAAAAACTAAGTACTTGAGGGCCAGTCTAGTCATCTATTGACGTCCACGCCATAACAATATCTCCTTGCTTGGGTAAGGTTTCTGCCCAAGCAGCCACTCCAGTGACTTGCGGTAAACAAGAAAAGTTTAAAAAAGTTAAACTATTAAAGTGGAAAACATTTCTTTGCCCATGACCTTCCCCGGATCATAATACATAATGGAACGTTTCAGTCCAATTTGACCTGGGGTGTGAGCGTGCATAAAAACAGTCAGACACACAGACACAGGGCCGCATTAAGACCCCTCAGGGCCGTGGAACAACACAAAATCAAAGGCCCCCCCTCAACATTAATCGGACAATATCGGGTGCGTTCGCGCGCCCAGCGAATGAACGCGCACCGCACGTGCGTTCGGTGCATGTGCCACCGCCAGCACGAGCGGCGCTGACAGTCACACTGCACAGACACAGGGCACAGCACAGCCTTTCCAACAGTCTGTTTCTGCTATAACTACAGTGTGTCTAAACTGTCTATCATTCTCACAGGGCCCTGCAGGCTGCGGGCCGTGGAACACAAGTTCCACTAAGTTCCACGGTTAATGCGGCCCTGCACAGACATCGTGCAGCGAATCATTCAGAAGCAGCATTTGTATCATATAATCAGTGCTCTTTATCAGAGCCAGTAGTATTTGTTTAGCTGTGAATGTGACATTAAAGATCATAATGACATCAAAACCTTTCAAAGTCTCAATGAAACTTTTAACCACATGAACCTTAGCATCCCTTTTCTGTGTATGTCATAATAGGCGAACGTTCGGCGAAAATAGAAATTTGGAGTAGAGGGAAAAAGGAGGGGACCAAGTATAGTACCCTGGAGAACCCCAGTCAACAAAGTACATAGGGTTTAAGTGGTTAATATTCCACATAATACCTTTTTGTTATACTTACAAATACGCTCAGCTGTTCTAGCCCAGGGCATTTTACCAAATACCTTCTTGTTGGAACATCCAATAAGAAAGACATGGCAAACATAGTGAGCCTTTTGGGAATGGAACTTCAGACTTGAAAGAAAAGAGAATACCTATCGAAAGGTGCAGTATTTGGAGGATTTCGTTTTTTGGCATCCAGTAATCCTGATCACAAATTGATACATTTTAGATGTATCCACAGATTTTACTTAACCCCTAAACTCACACTCAAAATTACACTTTTGAATGATTAAAGCTGGAATCCAGAACTTATTTTAATGAATAAAATGTCATTTTAATAAAATGTCATTTTAATTCATATAACATATCGGAAGTGTTTGGAGGTGGTCTCCCTACACTGGGCTACAGACCTTGTGTATATGAAATTATTGTATTAATGTGTGGCCTCATCTTGGGGAAAAAATATATATATTTTGCCTGGATCTTGCTTGCTTGCATATTTAATTGTCCTTCCTTGCCAGGACTTTAATGACTGCATTTATGTAACGTTAAATAGCCGGTCATTATTTCTAATAGTGACTTTTATCCAAAGTATTTAAGTTGACAGTGTCTGTTACATTCACCCATTCACACACTGATGGTGGAGGAAACCATGCAAAGCACCAAGATGAGCATCAGTGACAGTTAAAGGCTCTGTGTCTTGTTCAAGGTCACTACATGAAGCCAGGGATCGAACCGAGAACCTTCCTGTTCTACGGT
Organism: Gymnoscopelus braueri; assembly: GCF_963280865.1. Lineage (NCBI taxonomy): Eukaryota > Metazoa > Chordata > Actinopteri > Myctophiformes > Myctophidae > Gymnoscopelus > Gymnoscopelus braueri. The sequence continues at coordinate 32,149,960 of NC_137620.1, read as the reverse complement.
GTCCACTCTACCTCCTGATCCATCACCACCCAATGTTGTCAGTGATAGAGAAAGTGCACACATGCCAATCATTTAGCTTGACTTCGGTTCTCATGTTTTGCATTGGCCGTTTTGCATTTATTCTATCGATTACCTTTTTGATTAATCAAATAACCAAGGAACCCGTTTTTATACATTTTCTATTCTTTTTTTTATATATCAACTTAACATGAAAACATTCATCTGATTAACATTCATCTGATTAACTTAAGATAACCGTTTCAAATAACATAATTGGTGCTCGGGACCGCAGCGAGTTTTGTATTCAGAGCTGAAGTTGAAAATGCTCAGTGTCTGCTAAAAATGACAATTGGCAGAAAACATCATTCAGCGAGGCATTCAAACGAAGACTTTGTATTATGTAATCAATGGCCTCCCATAGTGTTTTTATCAGAGCCAGTATTATGGCGTTGCTGTCGGGCAGAAATCTTGTATCTCCATATTTCAACTTTTTAGGGTTTTACGTAAATTTACGGCATACATCAAACAAGAGTGTTCAAATATCTGATCTACAAGCTCACAATGGGTCGCGTTATGAGCCTGTTATAGGCTGCACTAGCGCTAACCGTGTATAGAGGGGCCGGTGTATAGAGGCGCGGAGAGATTGCGCCTGATCCCATTGGTTCACCGATCTGTCCGTCAACCACCGCCCCGTTAACACCGTAGATATATATAAAGGCTAGATGACTCACCCGCGCTGCTGGCCAATGGAGTACGATGTTGCCACATGGCGGCCATCTTGGGACGGTCATTCATAACATTATGTCTATGGTGCATATACTTTGAAATAACCATAGCGTGCTCAATTTTCATCCGATTTTCAAACGGTTTGGCGTGTTGTAAACACCAAAGATGTAGTTATGATACTGCATACTTAATTTTTTAAAACATGATTATAATTATAAGTATGCAGTATCATAACTACATCTTTGGTGTTTACAACACACCAAACCGTTTGAAAATCGGATGAAAATTGAGCACGCTATGGTTATTTCAAAGTATATGCACCATAGACATAATGTTATGAATGACTGTTGCAAGATGGCCGAGGTTGAGCTACGCTTGCGACGCCCCCTTGAGCCATCTAGCCTTTATATATATCTATGGTTAACACAACATTACGAGCGACGCCCACTGCACTCTGGTTGGTTGGGGATATGAAACACTTCCTATACCGGGTACACCGACGCGCTCCTCCAGGCTTTTATTTTGTAGCAAAACTAAACAATAAAAGCCTGGAGATCGAGGCTATGAGCCTGTAGATCCGCTATATTCACTCTCTAATACATTATTTTATTTTTTATAAAAGGGTACGGTTTTGGACATACAAGGTTTCTGCCCAACAGCAGCGATGGGTTTGGGCTTCACTGTGATGCATGTAGCAGATGGCATCGCTCAATTAAGCCTTCTTTTCCCACACACTGAAGCAGCAGACACTGTGAGTGTATGTACAGTACACTCTGAAAAAGTTATGTATATTTTGTCAAATTAAAACACTGCTGTTCCCACGTGAATTACTGAGGAATATGTATATATATATATATATACATACATACATACATACATACATACATACACACACACACACACACACACACACACACATATATATATATGAGCAAATATTGGTAGTCATACACCAGATAGGTCACGTTAATCATTATTGATTGAATGATTTGATCAAATAAAAAATTCCGGGGTGCACGACCAGCCTTGAGCAGGATAGATATACAGCAATATCAGTGTCGTAATAATGATTAGAATAGGCATCATCATTAGCATCATTATCATCATCAGTCCTCTCTGACCGCCATAATCCATTTAAAACCACATGGACCTTGGGGTCCCTATTCTGGGGTGAAAACATTCGACAAAATAACAGATCTACATGCTCAGAACGTATTGCAACACGATGCATTGTGAGCTTGTAGATCAGCTATTTTCAGGGGGAAAGATTTGATGTACAGTAGAGAGTGGGGGGGGGGGGGAGTATACAGTATACAGTCTTACGTTTTTTTACGTAACCCACTTTGTTTCCTGCTTTTGTCTCTCATCTTGCGTAGCGGTAGGATTACAGGCCACGGTTCAACAGTGTAGACAGAACAATGACAGTAATAGCCACTCTGGCCGCTTTGAAGGAGATTTACGAGACAACCAATTGCTATCATGACACTTTTCCAATATTCCTGATCTGACCCGCGGCCCTGAAACACATGGAAGGGCCCCGGGACACATGCACGTCACATGCTTGTATTGGATGTCAGCACATGCACGTCAGCTGACCGCCGCAGGCTCGGCTGAACACAAAAGTGCTGATATCTTCTTTCCGTACACACCATGTCGGCCTAGAAGAGTGGTTCTCAACCGTACGTTTTACTCCACCGCAATTATTTGAAAAATATAGTTAGAAGTTTCAGTACTTTGCAGATTCAGATCATTATTACAAAAGATATGTTAACCAATTCAGCCCTATATCATACTTCGGCTATTCAACACAACGCGTTGCATCACGACACGTTGTGAGCTTGTAGATCGGCTTGTAGATTGTAGAAAATAGGTTATTTTTTAATGACATTTTGAAGAGAAAAAAAAAGAAATTATGAAATAGGCTATTCATAAGGAGTACTTTTACTTTGGTACTGTATAAGTATACATTTATGCCAATACTATTGTACTTTTACTCAAGTACATTTTTCATTACAGGACTTTCACTTGTTACAGAGTATATTTACATTGTGAGTTGTAGTATTGCTACTTTTACTTAAGTAAGAAATCTGAGTAGCCTACTTCTTCCACCAGTCTCAATAATGCAAGGAGTCTAAATTAGGTTTAGGTTTCAGCACCAACACCTGTATTTTTACAATGCACTGAGGAATTGCTCTCAGTGAGCACGAAGAAAAATTGAATGCATTAGATTTTGTTTCACACTCTCCTTGTTACTAAGTTAGCAAAGACAGGAATGCAAAATGTTGTTTGAGTCGTGGTGATAAAAGCACAATGGAGCCTTCAATAAAACATTGTTTTTGAGAAATTCAGGTTTATTTCACAAGCTGACGGGAAAAAAAAGAAAATACAGACATCAAAGTGTGAAAGTGAAGTGTTTGTTCAGAAAATTCTCACGTGCAGCACTGTAAGCGCAATCATTTCCTGTATCATAGATATCAATTGCAGCCCCGGGCGGCTGGCGTAGCCGTCTGGGCACCTAGGCTGGTAACCCAGCCTGACAGCGTGTCGCGGGTTCGAGTCCCGATCCCGACGACCTTTGCTGCGTGTCACCCCCCCCCCATCTCTCTCCCCATTTCCTGTCAGTTTACTGTTCAACTATCAATAAAGGTAGAAAAAAAAAATATATATCTTTAAAAAATAAATAAAAACAAAAATAGATATCAATTGCAGTTACCTTAAGGCCATACCGCACCAATTCAACTCCTTGCAACTGCCATTGGGGATAATGTTTGTAAGTAGTTGCATGTTGCAAGGAGTTGCATTGGTATGGACTGGCCTTTGAATATAGCCTAAGCATGTATAAGCACCAAGAGTATTATTAGCCACTTCATAATCACTACACCATCTTCTTCTTCATCATCATCAATATCAAAGAAATAAATACAAAATGGAGTGGGAAATGGAGTTTATATAAATGTGTGCACATGATAATGAACGCAACATTATCTATATCTTTCATCTTCTGAACCCTCACCTTTGAGTTTGCCTCATTACGTTACATGCCTTGATCTGTGATGCAGTCAGGTAAAGAGAAAGGAAGGCTTTGCTTTCCTTTGATGTCTAGCATAAAAGCACCCTGAGAACCGACGGATTGTTCTTTTCGGCATTAGATGCAATGCATTCGGCAGGTTTTGATATTTCAATGCATTTTTCCGAATGACGGAAAAGCACAGACCTCAAAAGACAATGTGAAGGATCTTATCAACAACATAAGAACTCGGCTTTCATATGTCACAGATGTTAACAAATCCATGGTGATCCAGGTCGATAAGGAATGCAAAAAATACAGTATTGTGTCTTTTCAGCGAGATATTTTCTTTACTCTACTAACTAATATGTGCACACAACAGCCATGCATGTTTTTTTATCCAAACGTTCTAAAGCATGTTCAATCTGGCCCCGCTCTAGTGGTAAATTAGGAAGTTTATGACTTGGAACGTCCTACTTCCCACCTCAGACCGTTCAAGTAGTTGCGGAAACCAAATGAACACCCAAAATAAACTTGCCTTTGACTGCTTTCACAATATCAAAATCTTTGCAATAGTATACCTCTTCTGCATAAACTTGAACTTGGAGCATCTGCTTAAAAGAACCTTTCACTACTCATGTCTCCTCTTGCTTCTTGTGTTTGTGACATCACAGAAATACAACACAGAGAAGTCTGAGCTCTAGTCCCAAGTTTCTCAAATTAGTTTCAGAAAATTGATTGATTGATTGATTGACTGATTGAGAGAGAGAGGGTGATATTTTCACTGTACGTACTCCTATGGGCTGGGGAAGCACCATTCAGCAGGGAGTGTTGTGCGGGAGGAATAGGACAGCTAGCCAGCAGGGTACAACAGCAGTGACAACACACAGTAGTGTGTGGGGAGGAATTAATTGGCCTAATGACTAAATTGGGGAGAAAAAGGGGTAAAAAAATTAAATTGGCTACTCTAAATTGAGGAAAAAAGAAAAAAAGAAAAGGCCTTGTCTGAATAGGCGTTGTAATGTTGTGGAGTCTACAACAATTACAAAGTTATCTTTCTTCCTTCGAGAAATGTGTAATTTTGTGTTTGATTGAAACTGCTTAGCCAATACAAAATCACAACTCATTTGTCAACAGCAACGTACACTAGCCTCTCATTCCATCGTTGCATTCTATGTGGGTTCCATCTCTTCGCATTCATCACTGAAGCTGTGGTGTTGGTAATGGTTCAACTACAAACATAGTGCCTCTGTGGAGACTGAGACAGTCGGGCTGCAGCTCGGTATGCTGCGTGCTCTCTTGGGTATTTTATTTTATTTTGTTGAAGCTTGTATTTGAACAAACAACTATCCACTAGTGAATCACCAGCAGCCAAAGACAAGTAAAAAACACCAACTTCAAAAGGATTGTGAAATGTCTTCACTGTTGCCAGTAAAGCACCGACGTGATGGCTCATTCACTGGAACCATACAAAATGAAATACAATGACATGTCATTCTACATGCTGAGATAATGAAGCGATATGGCTGCTACACACAGATCATTTTCCAGCAGTTTACTTTATTTTTATTTGTTCCTCAAAGGGTTCTGTGATGACGACAATACCTCATTCATTATATCTCCAAGATCAGCACATGAATCTTTAAAAACGTTGCAATCCAGATATGCAAGCCTGGTGCCACTATATGGTTGTTGGATCAACATATCTATTCTAAACCAGTACATCTTCCCTTAATCTTCACTTCTATAGTCATCTTCACATTATTGTCATTTGGAAAAAAGAAGAAATCGATTTCATAGGATGTTTATTTATTTCTGCAGACTCTGCCAAAAAGCATTACTTTTTTTGTGCTTTTACCCCATTTCCTCCCCAATTTAGTCGTTACGTTATGCAAATTGATTCTTCCCCACACACATTTCTGTGTGTTGTCACTGCCGTTGTATCCTACTGGTTCACCTGCCAGTGAGGAGCCCCCACCGGGAGGACGTAGATCCTCTGTCCTACCCCTCCCACCCAACACCTCCCTGCTGACAGGCGCTGCCTCGGCCCCGTAGGAGTATGTGCAGTGACAAATATCACCGTCCCTGCCCGGCTTCCCTCCCCCGAACAAAAAAGTGTTACTTCTGTCATAAATGGGATCATATGTAAATGACCACAGTGTTAACTACTGTCCTGTAAATCCAATTAACAATCTGGACACACCTGGGTGACTGGCATGAGATCGCCTTGGGTGACAATGGCTCCCTGCTTATGCTCATTTCCATATAAGCAGCTTGTATTTTTACACAACAGTAGTGTGTACTACATCATTGAGAATCCTATCATAGCGCATTAATTCCCTTCTATCAGCATAGTGTTCCAGATTCGTGTGCACGTCGTCTCTTTAATTGTTTACCCCTCGCTCTTCCCCGCTCTGTTTGAATATGCATGAGGATGAAGGCTTGTATTCCCAAGGATATATACTGTGAGCGAGTTCTGATCAAAAACATAACCGGCTTCAACTGGATGACACTAAAATAAAAGAGGCACTAGCCTAGTTTTTTGGCTTGATATATGCCTCAAAGGATTTGTGCCAAGGAGGTACCTTTTAAAACTTAAACGCTTAAAAAAACCTAAACTTTATCTTAAACAAAAGTGAGGGTGTCGAGCTGAAGTTCCGGACTGGTCTCCTAACATCTATCATGAAATGTATGCATGGACAACAAACAAATAGCTTTCTATTCCCTGTGTGTGCATACATCTGAGAACATTAAAGGACGACTTCACCGCTTTTCAACCTATCTTCATATAATTGGTCCTCACTAATACTCATGATAAAATGGTTAAAAAAAAATCTACTCGGTCTGTGTCTCATAGGAGAGCTGTGGACAGTTCAGAGTCCCGTCTACCAGTGACATCATCAATGGGGAATCCAAGCTAATAGAAACTGCAGGCTTTCTATTCCTGGAAAGTTGCAATGCAATAAAAGAAGCAATTGTTCTCGTGTTAATAAAAATCTAAATAAAAAATGTGAAATCTTGTTGGAAAAAAAAATCATGCCTAACGATGATGTCACTGGTAGACGGTTTCTGGACTGTCCACAGTCCTCCTATGAGACACAGGCCGAGTAGAAAAAAATTGTACCATTTTATCATGAGTATTAGTGAGGACCAATTATATGAAGATAGGTTGAAAAGCGGTGAAGTCGTCCTTTAAATGAACCCAAAAAGTGTAGTATACGTCATCTGTGCCAAATAGTAGCTGGTCCTCTTTTGAGTAAGCATTGAGGGACAGTAGGGTCTTCGTGTTTTAGTCACACCCAGGGCCTTCGGGTCACTTTGACCCGAAGGCCCTGGGTGAAAATTTCCATTTTTTTGAAAATTTTCATTTTTTTTTTAATTTTCATTTTCATATCACATGTTTAGTACAGTAAATAAGGCAAATAGAAGAAGTTTCATAGAGAACATTTTTTTTTTACATACTTTTAATTCATGTTGAAAATGTTAAACCGGGTTAAAAGGACCCGAGGACCCTACGAGGGTTAAGGCATAGAGTGGAGTTGAAGTCTCCTCCACCAGAAAGTAATTCATTTGATATAGAAATCAGTAATCAATCTCTCAAATTCACATGTGAAACAAGCAGCGCTTGGTTATATAAATGATTCGAATAAACACATTTTAGTTTTTAGTCCCGCTAGCGGCAGTGCTCTAAGGATGTGGACTATCCGTCTGTTCACCACTTTGTTCGAGACAACGCATCTTGAAAACTACTGGATAGCCATGGAATATGCTATGCACCTTCATGCTCCCCACACAATGACCCCCGACTGATTTTGGTGACCATGGCTTTTCCAATACCGAAACCCTGCGGTCAATTTCCAGATCGGTGTAAGGACCTCTGGGGGGCTACTATAGAGGGGCTTTTAGACTGAACGTCTTGTTTCTGGTTCTTTCTTTCATGTTTTTTATCAAGAAATGTTGACTGATCTCTGGGAGCTCAGCTTCCAATGATCTTAGAAAATAATAGTATATGAGCTCTGATATTGGGAATTGTCAACCCAAGATCCAGTGAAATGATTTCAATTCGGTCAGTCAAACACAATGAGCATAATTGTATTTACTTTTTGATGGCTAGATGGTACAAGACATAGGACTGAGTGAGAGTATTACTTTAACTTTGCTTAGTTAATCAGTATTAGAAACTCAGCAACTACAATAGAGAGAAGTCCATTTTGATTAGTTTGTAAAGTAGCTGGTAGACTATTCTCTGAAGTATTATTATGGGACACCTGATGCATGCTGTCAACCACACCTGGAAGTACTGTAAATAAGATATATACATCTGTTTGATTCTGTTGAGTTTTTCAAATGGTGTTTGTCAAATTTGTACAAGAATTTATCGTAACTTTACATTTGAACCATGAAATTGAGAAATTCAATACTTATCGCACAGGAAAAAGAAAAGGCATGTTTTGCACTCCAAACCTTTTGAATCTACATTATTTTGTGTCAAAGCTAGAAATAGTTTTACTATCTAGCTTTAAGCTCTAAGTGGTTGGCGTTGACCCGGGAGCAGCGGTCTTAGAATCAGAAGGTTTCCGGTTTGATCCCCGGCTGTGTGTCGATGGGCAGGTTTGTGTCTTGCATGGTTTTCCTCTGCTGTCATTGGGTGAATGTAAAGCGCTTTGGAGAAAGGTGCTTTATGCACCATTCTCAATGTATTAAACCATTAAGACCGGGAACGCATCTATGTGTCATTTGTAGATATATTCAAAGATTTGAAAGAAGTTTCAGGATTTTTCAAAAATAGCAGATCTACAAGCACTCTGTGCCGCGCAATGAGCTTGTAGATCTGCTATTTTTGAATAGCCAAAGAAATCTTAAAATGACACAGATCCTGGATTGAATGGGTTAACCCTAAACATGTGTTTTCTAGCACCAGTCCATTAGTTTTTCCCTGTCAAACTTGAATCTGTCAACTGACAGATATATAGGTGTAAGTAGACGTGCACTTCAGTGCGCAACTCATGACTGGCCGTGGGATTTAGAAAAAGACAGATGGAGGTGGGCAGCCCAGAGAATTGTTTCGGTGGGATTGGGAGAGGGAGGATGCAACAAAATGGATTGATCTGTACATGATTGAAGCCATGCTTTGATGACTTATTATGACAGAATGAAAAGTTGGAGAGCAGATGAAGTGGGTGTTTGTTGGATGACCTTGCCTGGTATTACCAGATCACGGTTTAATTCACTTCCAAGTCCATAGAGACTTGGTTGGAGGTGTCTAGTTTGAAGGATAGTTAAACGGGCTAGTGACCACAAGGTTGCTGGTTAGAATGCCAACACTGTCCCTGGGACACGTGTGACTGATGCTCTCCTCTCCCTTATATGAACCACAGAAAGCCCTTGACCAAAGCATTTAGATCTCTTTCTGGTCAACAGTGCTAGTCAAACACAGAGGCCATTCATTAAAATGACCATTCATGCTCAAAGCTCGGCTGCCTGTCCAAATAAAAGCTCATAAGCGATAAGATAAAATAAATAATAATCTTTGAACAGAAGCATCACATTTATTTTATTTTATTTCATTGTATTTATTTATTTTATTTTGAGTAGCTTATTATTTTCCTCCCTTTTTTCTCTTAATTTATTCATTATGCCAATCCAATGAATCTTCGCCACACATTTGCGATTTGCCACTGCAGTTGTACCCTACCCGTTGGCTCACCTGCCAGTCAGAGGCCCTCCATTCTACTCCTCCCATTCCACACCAAAGACACTGGCCCAGCAGTAGGAGTCACTATAACGCTTCGACAAAGATCGCCCTCCCCGTTCGGCTTCCTTACACCGCCAATTGTGTTCGTGTAGACTGTAGACACTTGGCAAGCCGGATGCACCACAGAGGATTCGAGCCCCTAGAGTCCATGACAGGTACAATACTTTACCCTGTGCCACCTGGGCACCTGAAATACCCCCATTTGTATAACTTAATCTACACCCTATGACTTCATTTTCACTGACTCAGTGGTATATAGAAATATTATAAATAATAGCAATAAATAACACAAACTCGTTTACATTAACATTACAGCAATTAGGCTATAGCAAGCATGCATATATGGCTAATTTAATTAACTGCTGTGGTACAGTATTTATTAATTTCATAATGAACACCCACATATACAGGGTCATCAATTGCTAAAATGAAGACAGACATCGAAGTATATATCCTTCCTTGACAAAAACTTAATTGCAACATCTTCTGCCAGCCTCAAATACTCCTGTTTTCTCTTTGACCCCGGCTGTCTGACCTCATCTGTCAATCGATACAGGTGTTTCAGACAAACCTACTATATGAAAGTCAAGTAACTCGCCTGTCAATAGCCAGTAGGACATTTGATGATTTCTAATCATCACTAATGTGGTATTTCTTTGTTCTGCGGGGTAATGTGCCTGGAATGCTTCAAAGGCATGTTAAGCAGGACGTCAGGAGACCAATTACACTTGTGAGCTTCACTTCAGCTCTCTCCCCCTCTCTCTCCCCTTCTCACTCTCTCTCTCTGCCTCTCCCCAAACCCTGCTGTTCCGAGAGGTTTCTCAGCTCCAACCAGATTTCCTTTCACACTGTGATGAGATAGTTGACCTCGAGAAAAGAGAGAAGTGGGGAGGGGGAGATTGGCAACGTGGGTTTGGCCCCAAGATCGGTTTTGTCTATCTGCTGTACCCTCTCTTAGCTCAAGGCTTTGAGCAACAAAGACCAATTTGGACTAATTTCACTTTTGTGAAGTTTTTGTGGGAAACTCACTAGATTTTCTACAATCACTCAAGAGGGTTTTCTCCATGGGAGAGTAGCATGGTGATCGCTGACTACAGTATGTCTGCCTGCTTTACAAGACTCAGCCAACCAAGATTTTAGGGCAGCCACCCTTCCAACAAGAGGAGTTTATTTTTACCACTTCAGCCAAGGTCACATTAGCCACCAAGACTCCAAAACTCTGCCAACCAAGATTTGAGGGCAGAATAGGCCAGTGGCTCTTTCAGAGGTGATAGGGGCCTTGAACGGGACTTAAGGTTGAACAATGGGCTCTCCCACGCCTCAAGCTGTTCTCCCATTCACTCTCCGGTGTGGACAGAGGGACGGAGGAATCCTTCACCCATAGAAGCCATGTCCCAGTCCGCTATTAGGCCACTGCCTCCTCCTAATCATCATCTATCCTGCCGTCTGCCTCAAAGATTGATGTGCCCCTGGATGCCATGAAAGGGCCCAGCATGCCCCTCGTGCCTGGCAGCCCGTGCGGGGCTGCCACTGCACGGCTGGCGTTGCGTTCTGTTCACACCAGGACAAACTTGATTTGACCGGAGGGAGGCAGTCATGATTGATGATTCCACCTCACATCTTTGGCCACAGCAATCTGGTTGAGCCAGACTGGTGTCTGTGTGCGTGCGTGCGTTCGTGCGTGCGTCTAAGGGAGAGTGTAGTCGGAGTGTGCATGTCTGTCTGTGTATTTCTGTGTGTACAACAATTATTGTGTGATTGGTAGAATGTGAGAGAGTGCATGTGTGTGTGTGCGTGCACATGTTTATGCGTGTGTGTGTGTGTGTGTGTGTGTGTGTGTGTGTGTGTGTGTGTGTGTGTGTGTGTGTGTGTGTGTGTGTGTGTAGAATGTGAGAGAGTGCGTGTGTGTGTGTGTGTGTGTGTGTGCGTGCACATGTTTATGCGTGATTGTGTGTGTGTGTGTGTGTGTGTGTGTGTGTGTGTGTGTGTGTGTGTGTGTGTGTTTGTGTTTGTGTGTGTGTGTGTGTGTGTGCGCGCGCATAAGTGTTTTGCCACATACCCAATTGGGAGCAGCTCTGAATGTCCCGTTGTCGCCTGTGGGACAGTGTCATGTGACAACCTTAAGGGCTCGTTCCGTCCGGGCCAGGCATCGTGAGCTGCATTGTTATAGGAAGCTCAAAATGCCAATGGGTCCCTGTTACACCCTGCAGACTGCCTCCACTATGGCAGTAATCAGCGCTGAGAGGTACCGTCCTCCACATCTGGGACATCATTTTTTTCTTTTTTAAATGTCAGGTCCCATGGTGTCTTCCACTTAACAAGCATGGAGGATTGAGCCATATGATGTCCTCCACTTAACAAGCACCGAGGCTTGAATCCTCCACCTAAATCCTATTGTTCTGATGTGAGGAAATTATGCATAATATATAGTGTGGGAAAAAAGTACCCTATGTCTTCTGTGTATTTCTGCAGAAGTAGTTTGTCTGTGATCCCAAATGGGTTGTTTCGCATCACATCGTTTGATGTCATTGCGTGCGCTTTCGCATTTCACGGGAGAAATACACAGAAGGCATAGGGTATTTTTTTCCCACACTATATGATCCCCTCACATCATATCAATGGGATTTAGGTTCAACATTGGCAAAGTTTCAGTTTAACAAGCATCGAGGCTTGAATGCCACGTTCTATAAATCCCACGGTGTTGGAGTTTTGATCTGATCAATTTCTGTTCAGTGAAAGTGAGGTTTAGATGGTGAAAAAAACAAATGCTTGGAAAATGTGTGCAAGCATGCCCTAAGCACTCACACACACTCACATGCACACGCGTGCGCACACATGCGTGCTCGCACACACACAAGTGCGCATACACACACAGGCATACACCACCATGACATAAATAGCATCTGATGGTGATGAAACATAACAGACCTGAAACGAGAAGGGGGAGAGAAAAAGAATCAATGATGTAATGTTTCAAAGAACAAGCTGAACAGTGAAAACCAATGGGAGGTGAAACTTTAAATGGTATCAATGCAAGGGGCTCCATCTACTGTTCTCTCAAGTGTAGTTCATATGTTCTCCCCGATCCCCGTATTCAATTGCTTCCCTGCAAATGCAAAGGGACGGACAGAACCTGTGCTGAGCCTGCAGTGATGTAATTTATGCCCTGTGAATTATAGATATACCGGGCCAAGTGAAGGCCAATATATGTTTTATACCATGCTCCACTCCGTTTATTTTGGCTGGGGTTATGACTTGATAGTTGGCGGTTCTATTGATGATAGACTTGCTGATTTATCTGCTAATGTCGGGCCAGAACATCCATTAAGTTGCCTTGCTGGGACAGACGCGTCGAAAGTACCGCCGCCCCGTTGTTTATGACTGGCTGAGCTCCTTTGACAGATCCGCCAGTGAAACGGGGCCAGTTTCCCTCACTCACTCTGCTCACCGCCATGATTACTTCCTGACAGACAGTAATAAAACAGTGCATTAGCCGGCTCTCGCAGCTGCCTAAGAAGTTTCACTGTCGCTAGCTCAAAAGTACCTTTTCTCCCTCTATCTTTGCTAAAGCATCGGGCTCCCGATGGCCTTTTCGGCTTGTCACCAGAATTATAATAAATATGAGCTATGAGGAAAAAGCTATTCCCTGGCCCACACTGCTTTTTTTTCCTCCATTGACTGCATAGTGCCTTGATACTTTCCGCTTAAAGTTTCACCCGATTAGACTGACATGTATATACCATTCATTCCCCCTGGAAAGTATCTACAGCAATTCCCAGTCTCTTTCATCATTCTAAATGCACCTAAATGGTTTGGGTGGGGGCGGGGGGGTTGAGCGCCAATAACCGCAACTTTGCGTTGGGGTGGGGAGAGGGAGGGGAGGTTGCAATCTTTGATGCTTTCTCCCGCATGAAATGTATTTACAAATACCGTTGGGGGCGCCAATGAAAGGTTTAATATTTAATTAGGCCTAAGGGCATCTTGCAATAACTGAGACTGTGCTGATCAATGACAAGACGAAGTAGCCTTTCCTGAATGTCTCTGTATAGGGTAGAATCCCCACTTCTCCATAACATAGATTTAATCACCAACCAATGGCGGTGGCCCTCCGGGATATGAGAACTGCTTGTGTGAGCCAACAGACTCGCAAATGGATGTCGTCATGGCGAGTATAATCACCGACTGTACATGGTGAATAATGTATTAGGCTTTTCTTACATGGTAACGCTGCACATGGCACAACCACTGGACATGCTGAAATGAGCTTCCATGTGTGATGACTGACACTAAGCTGTATGATTGAGGCTTCACTAAAGTTAGCAAATGGTTCTTTCCCTTAGTGCCTTTCCTAGCACTAGAACAGCGATTCCCAAAATGTAGGCCGGTTTGTGGGAAATTGGCTGACTGCATTCATACCCCCCGAACGATACTCCAATACGCCAATAATTATATTTTATTAATTCTAAATTTTGATCCCACGATTTTTGTAACCCATTTTTTCACCCAGTTCAAATGCCTAAGCTGTAATCCTGGGCGCTACTCTCCCTCTGCCAGCCTGGGGAGAGCCCCGAACTGAGCTCATGCTTCCTTCAATGCATGAGGATTGAGCAGGCTGTTTCTTATCACCTGACAGGGGGGAGTTTCCCCGGTAGGATGTAGTGTGTGGAAGGAACACGTTATTCCAACCAGTTCCTTTCTCCTCGATCAGGCGCCCCGGCTGACCAGGGGGAGGCAGTATAGAGACCAGGATTACTGCATGCACCAGAATTTTTTTTAATTTAGTCCATCTATGATGATGCCACTTAAGCTATAGCTGCACGATTATGACCAAAATTATTATCACAATTATTATCATGATTATGCATTGAGTTTAGTGATTGTTTTATTTATTTTTTGCATTGTCACAAACATAACACTGCTTTTATATTCATTCTGTGCTGCTACTATACTGGACATTTCTGCTAATGCACATATTTCTGTGTCAAATAAATAAATAAATGATAAATAATAAAAGTGGTCCTCCTTATTCACCTACTGTAAATTCTGTGCATCTCAGAATGAATACCAAAACGTAACACTAAATTAAAAGAACAGAGCACCGCTTTCACTTTTACATTGTGCTGCATCCCTGCTAATTAACACATCAATAAATGTCAATAATCGGACGACCATGTTCAATTAATTGTGGGAAGCCAAGATTGTGATCACGGTTAAAATTCAATTAATTGTGCAGCCCTAAATTAAGCCTCCCACCAAAAACATGTGCTGCTGTCTAAATACCAAGTGCTTAATATCGGCTGTCATAGCTTAGTTAAAAATCTGTGTGGTAGAACTAAATATTTCCCAAGATATCCCAACATTCCTCAGATTTTCTAGCCTGACAGCCTGAATTTCCATTTCATTTCACTAGAAGTGTTTAATGGTTGTAACCAGCGATTCAGGGACTGGAGCCAGGCAACATATTTTCTAGTGAGTCAGGGGCTGGAGCCAGGCAACATATTTTCATTGCTGAAGACAAACTGAAACCACTTTTCCTTGGTGCTGTAGCCTCCAGACACATAGAAATGAGGGGAAACGTGCAATCTACTCTTGGGTCTTTTGCTTGTCTGCCACTGAAATCAAAGTGCATCCATACCTCAGAGCCAAAGCACAAAACATACAAACGGCCATTTATAGTAGCTTCAAAGAGAGATGCTATGAAAAATGTATAACAAGCGCCATTATATAATCACAACGGTGGGTTACATAAGCGGTCCAAATACGGAGAACAGGGTAGGCCTATTGTCTCCTATCATATCCAAAACGTGTGCAAGTGTGTGTGTGTGTGTAAATTATAAATGGACTGCATGTATATAGTCTTTCCGACCGCTCAAACGCATTATACAATGTTCAGTACTGAACTGCTTGATGGACTGTGAATTTATGCACTCCCTTGCTTACGTGTGTATGAATGTGTATACATGTTCCTGAAAGGGAGATATACAAAGAGGACAACATCATTGTTGAAGTCAGTGAAAACTCTTCAAAGTTGCTCTCATGTCAAGGTTTTCTTATATAGTTCTCCCAGACTATGTTTTCTGTCACCTTGTTCCAACATCAAGGCTGCCCCAGCTCGAAAGTATGAATGGATGAGGCACAGCTCAGACCTCCAGACTATTTCCATCACAACCATATTTCATTAAGACAGCACCCCAGGGCATTGTGAATTAATGTCCCTGCTTGCCATTCTCAGTGTTTGCAATTGACGAGTGTTCGAATCCCGTCTTCAGTCTGCAAAGTCATCCGTTTAGGTCTTCATTTTGAATCTCAGCAAGTTGTTAGTCATAATTTGAAGCATATTGCAAATATAAAGATCAAAAGGGAGAATGATTGTAGATGTTTTGTCATTGCTTCCAAAACAAGCTAAACCAAAGACAAGAGCTGAAGTGGTGTGCATGAGTGGGAGGGTTGTTTGCTTGTCACCAAAATAAATCTACTACAGAGAGTCAAGAGTTTAGTCTGACTCAGAGTTATATTTTCTAAATACAAAACCACAGAGAAAAAAACTCGAATTGCTGTCTAGACATGGACAGTGCACTTTAACACGACTTTGAAAACATTCTAGGTCAGGTACTGGGTTCATTTTGATATTTTCTCAAATATGTATTAAAATGAGACTTGGGTGAAACTTCTCTGGGACACTCTCAAACCCCATGAACGTCAAATAACTTGCATATATATTGTGCTGCACTGTATGGTTTTAGCTTACAATCACAGGTTGCCACCTGTGTTGTAAGACAGGATGGTAATTGCAGCGTTCATTCACAAAAGTTGTCTTTGCAAATCCTTTCAAACAGTATTAAACAGCTGGGTAGAATAGACACTAATCTCTCTGCCTGCTCCCAGTTGCCATAGTCTCCCAAAGGATGGCCCATTGTGCAGTTTGTTGATAGCCTAAGCAATGAGTCCAGACATTAAGACAAAACGTGGGAGCGCTAGCAGCAGCATGCTCACACACTGGGCCTATATTGTTGCAGAGACAAACAACCCAGAATCGCTGTAGATTTCCCCTTACTACCCAGCAAAATAAATTAATAAATCAAAGCCCATAAATTAGACCCTTGTTTCTTTTTTTATGATGCAATATATTAGGTTGGAAGGAATCTATACAGAGGAAATCAGGGCTACTATATTTGGGTGAAACAGTGAGAGATCTTCAGTGTTCTAAGAAGGTGCTAAATTAACAGTCCCAGGAGAATGGATTTGCTTTGAGTAGCTGATAGTGATCTGAGGACTTCAAGTGTTTTCCTTTTTTTGCACTTTTGAATCACTTTGATCACTTTATGCAATTAAATAACAGTTTTTGCATCTGCTTGCCTATTTTTTTCTTCTTTAGTTTTGTGCCAATATACTGTACACTTCTAATTTCATTTGTGCGTGTGGGTGGGGGTTGTGCACACATGCGTGCAATGCATGCATGGGAGTGTGTTGTGTGATCTTTGTCAGTACTTCAACTTCCATCATTATGAATGACCTTTAATTTCCCATAGATACTTACATTTGAGCACTTCTATTTCAACCAGGCAACTCATCTCTTTTAATATTGCAGTTCGCTGTATGGAAACATCAAGAATACCAGACAAAATTAAAATCCATCCAGTGACAGCACTACTGAGCCTTTCTAGCAAGCTTCTGTCTTGCTAGAAAGGTAAGAGAACGGTTTGATCTTTTGACTAAATATTTGGGAAAGAATGGGGAATTATATAACCTCACTCCGTCAAATGGAAGAAGCTTGCGACACACATTTTGTTTCACAGCGTACTTGCATCTGAGACTTCGGGCGCAGAATCGATGACAGACGGAGTTTCATTTTTTCAAGCTACTAGGCAGGTGATTGGATGATCCCGCCCCTAGCAGCCGCTGATTGGTTCGTATGCGCAGCGGTTCGGGCAGCTTTACTCTGTGAGCAATCCCAGACCCTCCTTCCTGAAACCAAATGCAATGCAATGCATGAGATTTCCGGAGGGAGGGGGTGTTTACCAGGCTAGGAATTATATACATTAGCCTACATATCAGGCAATAAACAAACTGTAATTCACTATAACGCTAAGTGTTTAAATCAAATCAAATACAATTATGCTACGCGGCCCTCACACCTACGTCGCACCGCCGATCCGACCAATATGTCTGAGTCATAGTGTCGGGGTTTGTCAGAGTACCCGTTGTACCCGCCTGTCTGTGTCGAGTTCTTGCCGCTGCGTGCGCCGAGTTTGAAGTCGGTCGGTCCCATATATGCACATGACCATACATGGGCATAGCAGTCGGATCTGTGGCTCTGGACAACCGGATCTCTGTATCTGTCAGTCCATGTCCCTTTATGCCCATATATGGAGATCGCTGATGTCATCAGTATATGCCCATATATGGGCATGCCCCCTTTTGTGCCCATATATGGAGCCGACTGATTTGTTTGCGCCTGATGCCATGACGACACATTTAGGTTAGACAACTCACTCCATATGTGGGCGTCTGCATTGGGAACTCCTTATATGGTTATGGCTGAGTCATAGTGACATGAGTGTGAGGACGTGGTCCGCCGGCCCGCCAGCGGTCCGCTGAATTAATTAAATTAAGGCAATTTTTATAAAAGATCAGAAGGTTATCAATGTTAATTCTATCAAAACTTGTACTAGCCAGAAAATGTATTTAATTTTGAATACCACATTGTGTCACGGGTACAACACACAAGCTGTTACATACCAAATTTTTGTTTTTGAAAATAGCAGATCTACAAGCTCACAATGTGTTGCGATGCGACACGTTGTGAGCTTGTAGTTTGGCTATTTTACAAATAAACGATGTATAGGGTTAAAGGGGGGTTAAACTAATTTTGCTGAAGGGTGTAAATGAGGTGGGATAGGAAGTTACATGGAGGAATAAAGTTGTGTAGATACTCTAACCATTATACTATGGGAGAGTCCTGATCATGTGTTTTAAACAAATGTGATTTATCCCCCATGCACACCTCGGGACATCCCTCCATGGCTCCCAGAAACATCCTGGGCCTCTCCTCTCCTCAAGAGACAGTCTGCGATTCCAATTATGGAGAAATATGTGCAAGAGATGGGCGACTGACACAGGTCCCATGGAAATTTCATTTTAATTAATCTTGGGCAGAAATTGGCAGCTCGGGCACCGCAACACTCATCACGGCTCCCTGAAGTAGATCCAATTTTCTGTCTCAATAGGCATTAAATTAGCAAGAACATTCCCAACGTTGTCACCCCTGCACGCATAACAAATGAAATACATTTGACTATGTGACATAATGGAGTGCTAACAAATGAGTCACCACCTAAGCATCGTACAGGGAAACGGTAGCAGGTGAATCATGTTTTCTCACTGCCCCATGGCCATAACATACTGTAAGGGCACAAATGTGCAGAAAGGCAGATTTGGGAATTTGTGAAAAGCTTTATGTGTGAATTTCCTCCAGTTAGGATGTTGTCAAGGGACTTTTCCTGGCTCGGTTCGGCAAATGTTTGAGACGTTATTGAATGTTGAGCTTCGCATGTTTCCTTTGAGATTAGAGGAGCTACCTCAGCTCCCACCGTCACTGAAGCAATATGCCAAGCTTGATTGACAATGTTTTGCCCTTGCCTGGATTTGGCTCCGGAAAGATAAGCGTTGTGTCCTCTGAAGTTTATGCATTTGTTTACCACACTATTTGGTTCCCTTACCAAGCAGTCCTGGCTGACTGATCTATATCGTCTTTGAAACTGCTTTCATGAATACTATCTGCTTGCCTCCTGACTAATTTGTTTTTCAGGAGAATAGGTCTACACACCGTTTCATCTATTTGTTGTCATGTGTGGCAATGTCATCAAACTTTCCAACATGTGAAAGACAAAAGAGTTCCACAGATCAGTACGTCTTGGTTGACAGCCGAGTTCAGATGAATCCATTTCCTTTTGACTCCGTTAACTGCATGCTTGTGCATACTTAAACTCAGTGGAACTCTTGTGTATGTGGGCACAAATTTGCCATGCAGCTAAATTGGTCTCACAGTCTCAGTGAATTTGGTATGAGTCATGAAAATGTCATTACACCCAGTGTGTTATGACCTTCTTTTAGTTTTTTATCTCTAGGGGAACACAGGGAGTAACATAAATTTACCCAAATCCTTTGCAAAAATGGAACTAAAATGACGAGAACTGCTGAGACAAGTGTAGCACTGAATAACATTTATTTACAGAAAAGTTATGAACAGACAGAAACCAACTAAGGTTGCAGCAAATGAGGTGTTGGTGTCTCCAAGGGCAAAATAATAAACAGAACAACACACTAAATAGAAAATAAAAGGCTACGTTGGTCTTCAGAACCAAACAGAAAAACAGTACTAAGCCCCTTAACTAACAACAAAGCAGGAGAAAAATAAGGAGATAAAGTTACTAAAGGGTTTAAAGTTTGGTTTAAAGGTAAACGCCCTATATTCTGATAGTAATCAGAAATCATTGCTATGGACTGTTCAATAACAGGGGTCTCTCTGTCTAATACATTTTCAGACTGGGATACCGATTGTGAGACTCAATCAAGAGGGGTTTATTTGTCACTCATATGTAGTACATGCAGCAAAATGTTTCTGTCCATCAGGAGAGAGAACCCCACAAAGATATGTTATGGACTTAACATTTCTGCTCTTTGTTTTTGTTTCAGCGCTTCCAATTTCACTCGTCTATCCTTTACCCAATTCCCTGTATGAGTTCTCTCTCCTGATTGGATGAATTTGTATCCTGACCTGAAATCTTATTTTGTGTTTCCTAAAGAGCTGGAGAGATTTGGAGACTGCTTTTACTGAACAAACACTGTAACATGGTTATCAAACTCAGCTTAGGTCACGGGCCTGCATGAAGTTGCATTGTGCCCAGTCTGACCTAAAATTAGTTTGAGACACCCCTGGTTTAAGTTTTCCAGACAGTTTAGCCGTGAATGAGCTGAACTCACGCTTATTTGTATGGAGCAAAATGTTAAACTGCAAAAAACTACCGTTTTAAGTGGAACAGCTCTAAGCTAGCCCAAAATGCAAACTGACAATGCAATAGCTCCAGAGTTTCAACAACAGCACCAGTAGACACCTCAGTGGCCAAATGGTGGTGTTGGTTCTGGGGGTTGATAGCTCCACTGACAATCAAATGACATTCAGGTGTGGGTGATGCAGGCACTCAGAGAGGTGTGGCAGGCCTGAAATACAGTAGCTAATACTTATATTTCTGCATCCAGTGTGACCCAGAAATGATTTGTGTCTCAATTGTTAATGTGCTTTTGGAGGGAGTGCGAGGAGAGAGGAGGCTCCCCAAGCCGCTTTGATTGAGGATCAGCGATCCTCATCAAGTATACACATCAAGTGTATCCTTCATGTCTCTTTTGAAACGTTTTCATCAGAATGTGTGAATTATAAATTCGTCTCCTCCACATGACAACACTCCAGGCTCCGGATTGTTCCAGCAATCCAGCTGTGTGACACGTCATAAGTAATTGCCGTCACTTAAAAATTACGCAGACTGAGTGAGGAGCGTTCCCATTCCTTAAAGCGAACCCTATCGATTCCTCCGTCCTCACCTCTCCTCGTCGCCTCCCCTCACAGAGGCGGGGCTAAGGCGCGAGGAAACGGTGCGAGCGGAGGACGCGAGGATGGAAGTTTAAGTATCGGAATCTGGCTATTGAGAGAGATGGCTCTCTTTCAAAAGGAGGCAACAGGAAAGTCACAGAGTGTGACAGGGTACAAAGAGAATATGACACACTGAATGAGGAGCCAATTTAAACTAATCATATGTTCACACTTACAAAGATGGGGATGCATCCATCTCTGCAAAACCTTTTGCACATACTGTACCTGACCATAAACTAAGATGAGTGAGAGGATATTGCTTTCTACTATGATTGAAACCTACACTTCAATCTAAAAAAATATAGAAAATCTCATTTGTGCAAAAAAGGAAAAAAAGAGAATATGAACTTTTGTACACAGTACTGTGCCTACAGTAAATGCACACACCACCACAGTCACCATCTGGCCAGCGTTTGCTCGCTAGAATCCGTATCGAGGGAATTCACAAAGCCTTGCCCATAAGGCCTTTGATCTTCAGTCTCTTTCTTCCAATCCCTTTGTTCACAGCATCTGTGGCTTTGGGGTGGCTGCCTCAGGAAGCTATGTGTGAGGGGACACCTAATAAGGGTATGAGTGCATGGGATCAGCTGTGTAAGGCTAGGTGGGCCATTGGCTAGTATCCACTGGTTCTCAACGTCAGGTCCGGAGTCCAAATGGACCCTTACAGGTCTGTAACTCTGACAGTGTACAAATAGATGGACCCTTACTGGTTCATTTGGTTCCATTTGTACACTCTCATAGTTTGGACCCCTGGTTGGCCCCGGACCAGATGTTGAGAAATAGTGTCCTAGTATGTAATGTGCACTGAAATCTAGCATCCCTATTCTGGGCGGAAATAGCAGATATGCAAACACACAATGCATTGCAACGTGATGCACTGTACAAGCTAAGTACAGTGTTTAAAGTATACAGGGTTTAAGTGGTTAACTACTTTAATCCTAAATACTTTGTTGACGCGATACTTGGTCCCCTCCCCACACCAAATCTCTTTGGCGAAAATAGCTGATCTACAAGCTCACACCGCGTCACAGCACGACACATTGTGAGCTTGTAGATCTACGATTTTCACAGAACGTTTGACAATATTTGCAGAATGTTGGCCTATTTTGACAACATGCCCAGAATAGGGATGCAAGGGTTCATGTGGTTAGGTTAATACACTGGCTACTCTCAGAGGCTGCTGCTACTGAGCTAAACAAAAGGAAAGGAAACCAAAGAAAACAACAAACAAGCAGCTGTACGTGACTTATTTGATTAAGGATGGCACACCTGAGAAGAAAACTACTGCGATGAGTGGATAACAGATTTCTCAAAATGCAACAGTATTATAGGCTGCAATGAGTCCTTGGAAAATATATTTTCCGAAAGTGATGAAAGGATATGTATATGTAGGTGAGGAATACAACTGTACAATAAAATACAACTTTTATTATACAGTTTAATAAAACTGTTTATTAAAGAATAAACAACAACAATGTGAGATGTGGTGAGACCAAGACACCTGGCCGCTAATGCCTCACTGCTGGCTTTCATAAATAAATAGCCTACTTTTATGTTCTGCACCTACAGTACTGTATGAGTGCCACATCATTTCTACTTAAGTGAGCAGCACCTTGGTGTAGTTTAACAGTATAGTGCCACATCCCCACATTCTTCTCCTTTTGAAAATCAATACAATTGGTTATTGTTTCCTGTGGGTTGTGGGTAAAGCATGTAGTACATAAAGCATGTAGCAGTTAGTACGGCTGTGGGTGCCTCTGATGTATACTGTAACAACGTCCCTCTTCATCATAAGCTTTCACTCAGCCAGTCAGGTTGATTGGGAGTGCAGTTGCTGTTTTTCCCCCTAATCCCTGAGACACACACAAGCGCTATACTTTGATGAAGCGACACTGGCATTCATCTAAGTATAAATCAGGCATTAATCCAACCCTAACCCCTAAACCTAACTTCTAAATGCCTGATCCTGAACCAAATTTGAATCTATTCCTGATTTTAAGCCCAACTCTAACTTTTTAACCACAAAACAGCCATTTATATTGAGAGGACCAGGAAAACTGTCCTCACAATGTCTATTTCTCAAAGTACACACACACACACACACACACACACACACACACACACACACACACACACACACACACACACACACACACACACACACACACACACACACACACACACACACACACACACACACACACACACACACACACGGTGCAACCAAGTCTTCCATTCCAAGTTTCAGTCAGGTTTTAGACGGATGCACTCAACTGAGACAGCCCTTTTACGAGTCTCAAGTGATTTAATGATGTCATCTGACGTTGGAAAATGTTCAATCCTGGTTTTACTTGATATGAGTGCTGCTTTTGACACTCTTGATCACTTGATTTTAATTAATAGACTTAATAAACAGGTGGGGATCACAGGGAGAGCCCTAAAATGGTTCTCCTCCTACCTCATGGGTAGGAGTTTTAATGTTGCTGTTGGCACACATGTGTCAGCATCTGCCCCCCTATCCTACGGGGTCCCTCAGGGCTCTGTCCTTGGACCAACACTGTTCGCTATTTATATGATACCACTAGGACACCTTATCAGCACTTTTAAAGGAATATCTTATCATTTTTATGCAGATGACATCCAACTTTATTATTCTTTTAATCCAAAGAGCCCAGCTGATTTTAATTTCAACATTTTACATGAATGCCTGTCAGCCATAAAGGCCTGGATGTCTGACAATTTTTTATCCCTAAATGAGGCAAAAACAGAGGTGCTCATTGTGGCACCCGATAGCCTCATTCCAAAGGTGGTGGACTGTATCGGGCCCCTCAAAGAAAATGTCCGTCCAAACCTCAGAAACCTAGGTGTCAATTTCAACCAGTCCATGCAGCTAAACACTCACATCAGTTCCATAACCCGCACCTGCTTCTTCCATCTCAGAAACATCGCAAAACTTAGATCCATTGTTTCATACCCGGAGTTAGAAATGATCATTCACGCTTTCATATCATCCCGCTTAGACTATTGTAATTCACTCTTCACTTGCCTCAATAAAACTGCCATGGAACGTCTTCAGTTAATTCAAAATGCCGCAGCCAGATTACTCACCAGATCCAGCAGGAGGTGCCATATCACTCCCGTCCTAGCCTCCTTACACTGGCTCCCTGTCAATTTCAGGGTCCAGTTCAAGATTTTGGTCATTACATATAGAGCACTACATGGTCAGGCTCCACAATACCTTATCGATCTGGTCCCACGCCATGAGCCGCAAAGAGCCCTAAGGTCAGCTGATAAGGGTCTTTTAAAGGTTACCAGAACATTTTTAAAGACCAAAGGTGACAGGGCCTTCCAAACGGTTGCCCCAAATCTTTGGAATGGTCTCCCAAAAGCCCTGAGAGATGCTGCATCTGTTGACATTTTTAAAAACAACTTAAAAACGCTTTTATTTGAGCAGGCGTTTATTGATGTTGTATGATCTTGTTTTCTCTTTGTCTGTTATTGTTATTGTTAAGAGACACATTGTACAGCTTTTAATTACCTTTGTTGTTGTTTTTATTTTCTGTATGTAAAGCACTTTGTGAGTTTCTCTCTGTGAGAGGTGCTATATAAATAAAATTTACTTACTTACTTACTTACTTCCATTGATGACTGCAGCGCCACGTGGGGTTTAGATCCTTGCTCAAGGGCAAATTTCAGGTAGATGTCTAAGCATCCATCCTGAACTCTGCACAGATTGTAGCTTCCCTTGGGAGCTATGGGTGTCTGACACTAACCATGACACACGTTATTGGTGGGTATCTAGCATTGCTTAGTTAAATCCCTCTCTCCTCTGATAGCCGGACCCCGTAGTGTATGCATCCATAAGTGAGTCCACCCACCTCATTTTAATTGGCCATGGCCGACACCACCTTCTAGCTACATCCTGCGGCGACGGTACCTTTCCTCTCTAATTATCACTACTGTCTGCAATGATCCGTTTCATAATGAGACGACCGGCTACCTCTTCTTCCTCCTAACGGCAGTTTTCACTTTGCAATATCCTCGCTCCGAGAGATGAGAGAGTATCATCTTCATAACTCGGTGAGAGCGAGGCATAGACGGCGAAACGGACGCCCTTTCATCCTGATGCCCCCCCCCCCCCCTCCCGCCAAGCCCCTCACCAACCCCCTCAAGACTAACGACTGTTAAAAAGCAATCAAGGGGTATAGCGGCAGTTGGGGCTGTAGATCTCGATACTTTATTGCTAACGCCAGGTCAAGGCACCGCCGCCGTTTAAATTATTGCAATGTAAATCACCTGAAGTGCTTTGGTATTGGAAAGCAGCAGATTTAAGATGCCGGTGCATGTGCTAAGTAGACAGTATCCCAATATTCGAGTGGGGGCCATCGGTTGAGGGCCTAACCCCTGCTATTCATCAGCATGTCAGTGTGCTCAGAGCTGGCACTACATCCTGAGAAGTTCCGCTTTCCCTCACTCTAAAACGCTTATGCCGAAATTCTGCCCGCCACTGTGTGGTAGTGCTCTCAAAGTTATCGTCCAGTTTACGGAGGAAACACTTTTACCTTTTCTTTTTTATTATCCACTCTTTTTCTCACACTGGTACTAGTTCCATCCTATGTGAACCCCTCCACTCGAACGTTTGACGGTTGTAATGGGTTGTAATGGGGCTGAACATTAAAAGGAAGACTTAACCCATTTTCAAACTTATCTTCATATAATTGGACCTCACTAATGCTCATTATAAGATTACACCATTTCGGTCTACTCGCTCATAGGTGGGCTGTGGACAGTTCAGAAACCTGCCTTACCAATGACATCATGGATTGGGGATTCCAAGCTAATACAAACTACAGCATTTCTCTTCCTGGAGAATTAGCATACTGAAATAGAGGCCACTGCTCTTGCATAAATAAATAAATAAATAAATATATTGTTTGAAATGACCAAACCTGACTACAGGTTTTGGAAATGTCCACAGCACACCACTGAGACACAGAGTGAGTACATGTAAATGGCACCATCTTATAAGCATTAGTGAGGACCAATAAATGAAGATAAGGTTGAAAATGGGTGAAGTGCTCCTTTAGCTTTAAACATAATAGAGTATAGGTATGTTAAGCTTTCTGGACACCACCACCACTCAGGAATGATGGTTTATCTCCAGTGCCCGTGTTAGGGTGGGATGAGACATTTCTGGAAAGCTTATTTACCATCAACCAATTAAACATGTCAAAACATATCTGTACATATATACACACACACACACACACACACACACACACACACACAGGTCAGATAAATTAAATACAGCCTTTGAATTGAATCTTGTATGTCCCTCCCCTCATCCCCAAATGGCTTTGAAGTTATGGCCGTGGGCACTTGACTTCCAGTGGTGTACAAACAGTATCTTTACATGTGCTATTACTGTCCTCTGCTGGTGAACATGTTGTAGTACATTTGACAGGAGTTTGTCTACCCAGTTTCCACCATAAGCAAGCCTGCTGGCAGCAGGTGCAATCACTCTCCCAGCTACCTGTCAAGCACTGTACCAATCATTGCAATAGGCAAGGGCTGTGAGCTGATGCCCGATGGGAGATGCCACAGGCTACACTACATTGGGGCCAACTGTTGAATTTAATTTAATTTAATTCAAGCTTACTTGGTCCACTGGTTCCCAATGGGATAGGATTTGTGCCAAATATCGTGCCAACCCACAAGATAACCCTAGAGGGGGGGGAATTGCTTGCCTATTAAACTCATGACTATTAATGCATATGACCGAAGGACTTTGAGAGAATTCATTGTAGTATTGTTACAGTGCCTCTGTTGTTGTTACCAGCACATTGCTTCACTTTTGCCTGGACTTTCTTATCACCCTGATACATTTGCCAAAAAATTGTGCGCGCGTGTTTCTGGTCAAACTCAGAATCAAAGCATCTGGGGGGGGGGGGGGGAGGGTAGGGTGGGGGGCGTTAGAGCAAATGCCCCCAATGCTGATTCTTTCACATAGAAACTTGATCTGTTTCACTGCTGAGAAATTAAATTAACGGGGTGATGACAGACCGTGATGGAGAGAGAGAACGATAGATCTTATTGGAGCAGGGGAGAGCAACACACAACCCATTTGTAACTGCCTTGTCCCAATCATTTTATTTCCGTTTTTTTTTTGTCTCTTCTACCCAGTCTGTAATTTATTTTTCCTTTATCTTATGTTTAGTTCACAGATGTTTTTTTTTTTTTCTGTCTTGTTTTTTCTTTTCTTTCTCTGTTCATTATTTTTTGTTTTTGTTTTTAATAATAAATAAATTAATATATGTAATGTAAACGGTGAGGTACTCGCATAAGCCCCCCAGGGTTTCTTACCTCACCGGCACAACAACTAATACTGTAAACTTTCCCATGGAAAGAGCTATTATGTATGCCTATGTTTAAGTAACTGTTGAGAGTGTACAAAGGAAACCAAATGGACCCGTTACGGGTCCATTTGGTTTCCTTTGTACACTCTCAGAGCTCCATCAACTCTCAGGATTTTACTGAGCATAAGAGGGGGGTACAGTCATATGAACAGCAACAGCTCCCTATTAATGACTCCCACTGTTGCCATTTTGACCGAAGGCAAGGATTACCATTAAGCCCCAGTCACATCTTCTCACATGATTGTTATGCGCACACACACACGTACGCACGCACACACACTCATTTTGGTTTCATCTCTACACCCTCACAGTTAAAAGAACACTATTTTACAGTGTAGGTGGGTGCAGTGTAGGGGAGGGATTGGGTAGGTTGGTGGATCACGAGATGTAGACATGACTAGGCCCAGTGGTTTGTATGCAGAGCCCGGCGTCTAATTGTGCTAATCTTTGTCTGTGATCATTTTTGCATTTAAGTTGCAATAATTATTATTCATTTGATTTAGAAATAAAATGTTATTTTATAACCGATCTGTATGGTAGATTATGTTAATGAATTGTACTACATGAGAAGCCAATGAAGTTAATTATTAAATGCTTTAAACTATTTTTAAGCATTAGTTTTCCCCCAAAATCGTATTATGACTGTGAAATAATTTGTATAAGTTTGTCAGCCCGGCAAAACTCCAGAATTATGGTTCTACCTCCATTATCCCTGTGTGCTTCTGTTTTTGTGGGTATACAGTCATTTTTGGAGGCTGCCATCACGTTACAATATTGCAAACTACGTGATTGCTGCCTTATAGACGCAAATCAGGGAAATAATAAATCAGACATGTAAGTGTGACATCTAGTGACTGAATGTTATTGCAAGTTACACTCTTTTTCAAATAGAAGTAGGGCCTACACTCAAAGAAGATTATGCTAGAATGGTCATAGCCATTTTACTGCACCCCAAGAGGATCATCCTGGGAACATACACACATAAGGAATGTTGTATTTTCATATGTTTTTCATGAGAATGAGATTAGGCCTACAGCTTTGGGTAATCCTCATTGACCCAGTTATGAAACCATACATCCAGTATTGTGATCTCCAACGTGAATCGCATGTGACCGCGCAAAGACGGTTTGCCTTCAAGGAAAGTCAAAGGTTCCCTCAGTAAACAAAAGGCTGATGTTTTCTCTTGTTACAGTAGCTTTTGTGTGTGTGAATGCTATGGTCGAATGAATGAGTGCATTACTTCTAGATATATTTAATGAACACTGCTAAATCATTAATGCTTCCTTTTGTGAACAACACTCTTGAGATGTTTTCTGTTCCTACGCTGTAAAATCCTGGAACCGAACAGACCCGGACCCCATTTGTAACTCTGAGAGTGTACAAATCCAAATGGACGCATTAGTACTGTTTTGATTCCATTTGTACACTCAAGAGTTATATTAACACTCAGGATTTATGTGGTGTATAGGCATGCTTTCAGCTCAAACCCCAAACAAACTCTGCAGCATATTCCTGGACCGACCATTTGAGAGCTAAATGAAATCAGCTATGTATTAGATATTTGGCTGTTGAGCTATTGGACTGTTTCCCTAATTAAGTTAGTCTATTATTCTATCTTTGCACACAAACATTGAATTTATTGAAGAATGCTGGTTCTCTGTCACTTTTCTGTCAGTAATCCAAATTATGTATTATCCTCCCCATCATTGTGTGTGAAGCTGTGAACACAGCCATTTGCTAATTAGTGGGAGCTGGTCCCCATGAGAATGGCTGGACTTGTCCTTGTTGTTTAAAAATAATTACTAGCAATTAATGCAACCAAGCAGTTATAGTTCAGTGTTAATTTAAGTTAAATTAACTATGGATTTTACTGTCTGTAGCGTCAAAGACCCTCTGTAAGCCACAACACAAATCTTGTATGGGTCCCTAGCACAAAATATTTTCAGATGGGGTCCGCGGCCAAATACATATTAATTTGGGGGTCCTTGACATGAAAACATTTTAGAGGCACTGCTATAAAGTACCTTTATACATATTCTAACTCTTTGGGATTACAAGTACAACCATTTTATCAACAGGAACTCCAAATAATAAAACCAAACAATGGTTTTCAAACTTTTGGTGGCCAAGCACATTAATGGGGATGTCATTCATAGTCATAGTGAAAATGTGTAATGTAGATATTCTAGAATGTATGTGTGTGTGTGCGCGTGTGTGTATTTTTATACATGACCTAAAGCAGTGGTGTCCAAAGTCCGGCCCGCGGGCCATTTGCGGCCCGAGGACAAATTTTATACGGCCCTTGGCTTCATTCCTAAATTGTATTATGAACGGCCCGCCTGCACCTTCAAAAAAATTAAAAGATTTATAAAAGTGAAAGTTGCATTTTCCTCCTTCGCCTCAGGATGGCTGCACCTTCTCTAGCTCTTGCTTAACCCTAAAACCGAAATAAAGTAATAATAAAACGCCCAAAAACGCCTGAAAACCTCTTTATTTTTTTTCAAAATCCGCCTTTAATCGAAAATGTTCGCGCGTGCGAGCAAGCTGGCCCTTGGGTGTTTTCATATTTTCTAATTTGGCCCCCTTTGAAAAAAGTTTGGACACCACTGACCTAAAGTATTACTAAATAGCCCTGTGTTTGTGGGGCCATTACCCAAACAGTCAGGACTTTTTGTACTGTACTCAGGGTTGCATTGCTCATGGGACGGTGCAACAACCTTTTAGAACAGGAGCACGCGCAGGCACATGCATAGATTTAAAACAACTTTAAATTCACACCGCAACAAAGTTTACAAATCGACAGCGACAATATACTGTATGTGAATGTACAGTCTCTTAACAGTTATCCTCATCAGGCATACTCAACATGCCACGTCAAAGGCAACGATTTCTGCTCACTTTTGCATGCCTCTGAAATCATGTCAGAAAAGTAGAACAAGTACAGCAAATCCAAACAGTGCAGTGTTATGCTATAAGAGGGAGACATCCCGGAGGCAGCTCCACATTCTTAGAAATTCCTTTGTAGATCCTCCCTTCCCCCACTTCTTCTTACTTCCATGCCTCACATGCTAGGTGCTATCAAAAGTACACTTTGTGGGAAAGATGAGGGGATGGAGAGTGTGGGCATACTTGAGTAGTCAAATGACTTGCGTGATGATCATACCTTTTTAATGAACTCTTGAGCCCTGTACAGGGAAAATGTTATCCATTCAATCCTGGCAAGTACAACTCTGACCTAGCTGTATCTTGCCTTTTAGGGTTAGATTGTTTAGTGATGCAAAAAACAAAGGCATGGTACATCCCAGTATTCTACTTTTTTTTATTAGAAGTAAACACCAGAGGTAAGTATGGGTAGCCGGCTGACGATAATGAATATTATAAACAACCTCCACAATGTTTCACTGCGGTAGCTTGCACCAATTTGAATATGAAGTGGAACCACATCCCTCCTCAATTTGTTTTATTACCACACGGCAAATTGATTTTCATACAATGATCAAGCGTGTGGAATCTTATAATCCATGTAATTGACAACAAAATATGACACAAATGAAAGTTTATTAATGTTCATCTCAGGCATAAAGAAAAGAGAATAAACAAAGCAAATAATAATCACATTATCAGCTCCTGTCATACACTATTTGTCTAAAAAAAAAATCCTACACGCATCTTCTATGTAACTATTAAAACCATAGTATCATAAACTATAGGGCCTAATATTTCAGGAGATTTTATTAGCCTACAAATTCTACTTGGTATTCATTCCTTTGGGCATGAGGAATAGCCTAACACAATGCATGAATTAGCCACACTTCCTAGCCCTCTTTTCCTCCCTGTAGCCTGTAGGAAATGTGACGTGATCACGCGGATGACTAAAAATCCTTATAGTCATTATAGTCATGCGCTAATCCGGTATTTAAGGTCGGAGGTTCACTCGGCATGGGGCAATTAGAACTAAAGCCTGTCTGGACGGGAAAGAGGGCTTGTGTCTACTGACTAGAAAAAACTAAGTCTATTATGATTTGTATTTTTTCTGAGTGTGGATTTCTCAGTTGGAGCAGAAATTAGGCATTGACAGCTGGTACTAGACTGCAGTGGGTTTATTCGATTGTGTAAAAAGTTTACATCTTTGTGGATATGTGGGATTGCTGTGTTTTGGTGCTATTGGGAGCGGCGTTGGTGAACACTCAGTTTCCAAGAGAATGTGTCACGCCAGAGGGACTTAGAAGTGGACAGTGCTGTCCATCACCTTCAGGCCTACTGGGCGACCTGTGTGGATCTACTTCTGGCCGTGGACAGTGCTTGTCAGTAGCGGTGGATGCTCGTCCTCACGGGCCTCAGTACCCCCATGACGGACGAGATGACCGGGAGCGGTGGCCTGTCCGGTTCTTCAACAGTACATGTCAGTGTAATGGAAACTTCAGCGGGTTTGACTGCGGCCGCTGTAGACACGGTTGGACGGGGGTCAGTTGTGACCAACGGGTTGCTGTTGGTGAGTGTAGCTTTATTGTCTTAACTGAATTCAGTTTGAAACAAAATCAGGCTCCAAAACGAATGCTGCAGTTTTAAGTGCCAAAGTTATTCTGGATCACAACTACGTACTACATTTAAAATACATGAATCAATGCACACATACATTTCTGGTATAAACCAGTGAAAGATTATATTCGTGGGTGACCATTCTGGACAAAGCTGAATGGGTAGAGAGGTCGCCAGGGAAGACATTTCCAACCCGTGGGACCAAATAGGACTAATCAATATTATTTTATTTATATCCAAAATATGTTTTGTTTAGCTGACAACACCACAGTGTAGAAATACTTTTTAGAAGTGAAATCCTGCATTCCAAATTTCACTTACATTCACACCGAGCACTATAACTATAACCATTAAAATATAGTTTTAAGTCAAGTGGATGGCAGAGTTTACACAGACTATAACAAAAGATACAATGGTGAACGATATAGTTATCTTTATAGTTATAGAGCTCAGAGTGAATGGCACTTTACAGTATCAAATGTAAAAGTATGATTATGCAGAAGGGCCCATTGTAATTAGCAATGCAATGTTTATCACTTTAACAGACAGACAGACACAGACCAACCGAAAGACAGATTTTTCTTGAGACATACTGTACTGTAAAGTAGCCTATAGGCTTAAACTGTACCAGCTGTAGTAAAGTTAAAAAAAAGGATTTTACGGGCTACTGTATATCACTGGCCAATTCATTGCCCCCACCCTGGTTATTAAAAATGCGTCCTTGTTCGGTGGGTCTCAAACTTTTTCATGTCAAGGACCCCCAAATTAATATGCCTTTGGCCCCCATCTGAAAATATTTTGTGCCAGGGATCCCCATAAAATATTGGTGTTGTTAGTTTAAAAAATATTACAACATTGTCCCATTTATTTCATATTTTTTTAAAATAGCAGATCTGCAAGCTCACAACGTGACGGCGTTGTGAGCTTGTGGATCAGCTATTTTCAAACAGCTGATGTATATGGGGTTAAAGTGGTTAAACTGATTTTGATACTATATAAACTAGCTCGCCAGTGACCCCCTGGAACCCCCTCAAGGACCGCAAGGACCGCAAAGTGGGGTCCACTTTGAGAACCACTGCCCTAGTTAACAGCTGAATAGCTCGGTTAACCCATTAAAATCGGGAAAGCATCCGTGTCATTTAAGATTTTAGCGTTGTCTATTCAAAAATAGCAGATGTACAAGCTTGCAGCGCGTCACTTCGCGCAGCACTGCCAGCTTGTACATCTGCTATTCTTGAAAATCTTGAAAGTGTCTTTTTTTTTTTTTCTTTTTTTTTTTCAAGCACAAATCTTCTCTTCTAGGGGTCCCTGGCACAAAAAAAATCTGATGGGGGGGCCAAATACATATCAATTTGGGAGTTCTTGGCACGAAAAGAGTTTGAGAACCACTGACATTTGGCATTTGTAGAATCGGCCTCAGGTCTTAATGAGTTTAATCCCATGACATGTCTTGTAATCCTCCAGTCAGGAGGAATGTGATGCTGCTCAGCACGGAGGAGAAGAGAGCGTTTGTGAGCGCGCTGGATCAAGCCAAGCGCACCGTGCACCCCGACCTGGTGGTGGCCACGCGCCACTTTCCGGACATCTTCGGGCCCGACGGAAACACCATGCAGTTCGAGAACATCACCATCTACAACTACTTTGTGTGGTCGCACTACTATTCCGTGAGCAAGACCTTCTTGGGAGCGGGGCAGCCGAGTTTCGGAGGGGTGGACTTCTCCCACGAGGGCCCCGGGTTCGTCACCTGGCACCGGTATCACCTGCTGCAGCTGGAGCGCGATATGCAGGTAAAACAGCCAGCCAGCGGTGGACAAAGTACTCTACGCCCAGTACATGTGTGTCAAAGTATAGATACTCCTGGTCAAATATTACTCCACTACAAGCGAAAGTTGCTCAGTCAAATTGGTTCTTGAGTTAAAAGTTCTGGAGTACTTGCTTTAAAAAAAAACTCAATTATGTATTTAAAATGATATTTTGTCCAATATGTATGGTAAAGTATGTTAATACAATATATCTGGGTGGTTGTATTTGGTGGGTGGTTGTATTTGGTCTTCCTGCTCTTCTACTGATAATAATCAATAATCACTTAGCCAATAATTTGATGTTTTTATGGGCTGACTTGAATATTGGTGAAGACAAATAATTTAACTGGACTGTAAGCAAGCATCCAAGAATGTATGTGTGTGTGTGTGTGTGTGTGTGTGTGTGTGTGTGTGTGTGTGTGTGTGTGTGTGTGTGTGTGTGTGTCTGTCTGTGTCTGTGTCTGTGTCTGTGTGTGTGTGTGTGTGTGTGTGTCATATGGTCTGAGCCTAGATTTGATTAGCACAGAAGAGCTTCTGTTTACGTTTCCTGCATTGTTTTATTAGATACAGATGATCTATTATATACACAAACTTGAAAAGGCTAGTACAATCCTCAGCATTATTATTTTACTTTATGCTTTAACACTAATATTGGGTTTATTGCAATTCCTGCTAAAATGGGAGACCCATTTGTTGAGTACGAGTTTAAAGCACAATTATGAAAAGACTATTCCTAGGACAATCACAAGGCTCGTTTAACAGCCCATTGGCGTGGGGAATAGCATAATGTGTAATATTATTAGAGAAAGAAACTCATATTGTGGCTCAGAACTGTTTGTATGTGTAACTGAACTCAACTTTAAACCTCTGTTCTATATGGAAATGAGTTGATGTTGCATCGACCGATTGAACTATAACATCCTCTGGGTTAATTTATCTATTAGTAAGTCAGAGAGTAGCTATACAAATCTAGGTGTACAAGTGTAACCTTACCCATTTGTAACTCTGAGAGTGTACACATGAAACCAAATGGACCCTTGCGGGCAGTGGTGTAAAGTAACTAAGTACATGTACTCAAGTACTGTACTTAAGTAAACTTTTGAGGTATTTTTTACTTTACTGGAGTATTTCCATAATAATCCAGTGAGAGGCAAATATTG
The DNA here is from genome assembly GCF_963280865.1 of Gymnoscopelus braueri. NCBI lineage: Eukaryota > Metazoa > Chordata > Actinopteri > Myctophiformes > Myctophidae > Gymnoscopelus > Gymnoscopelus braueri. Next base: position 32,114,908 of record NC_137620.1, on the reverse strand, counting down.
TACTTTTACTCCACTGCAATTATTTGAAAACTTTAGTTGCTAGTTACTTTGTAGATTTGGATTATTATTACAAAGCATACATTTACCACTACAGCCCTATATACACATTTCGGCCATTTGAAAATAGCCGATTACAGGCTCGCAATGCGTTGCTATGCGACGCATTGTCAGCTTGTAGATCTGCTATTCAAAATTGTAATGATTTTTATACATTTTATATATTTGAAAACTTGAGAAATGAGATTCTACATTGCAGTATTGATACTTTTACTTAATTACATGCGAGTAATTTTTCCACCACTGCTTGCTGGTCCATTTGGTTGGTTTCTCTGAGAGTTAAATGAACGCAGAGGATTTTACTGTGTATAACACGTCTGTATCTGTTCAATGGCCAGGACATGTTACAAGAGCCGTCCTTTGCCCTGCCCTACTGGAACTTTGCCATCGGCGGGTCTACGTGTGACATCTGTACAGATGACCTGATGGGGTCGAGGAGCAGCTTTGACCCCAACGCTCTGAGCACCAACTCTCTGTTCGCCGAGTGGAGGGTCATCTGTGAGAGCGTCGACGACTATGACACCCTGGGGACAATCTGCAACAGTAAGAATACTATGCTGGACCAGTGCTTCTGAAAGTGGGGTCCGGGTACAAAAAAAAAAGTACAGTAATAAGACTAGAGGGTTTGAGTGGTTAACCCTATTAACATCAGCTATTTGAAAATAGCCAATCTACAAGCTCACAAACATTAATCAAAGACTGTAATGTGTGAACCACTGTGAAGGACTATAATGGCTACAGAAGAAAAGAAACCATTCAGACAAAAGTCCAAACTCTCCATGTTGGAGCCATGCCATTCCCATGTGATCCAAGATCCACATGATTAATTTTTTATGAGGTGGGGGGTTGGATTTTTTTTTTCACATTTGTAATAATAATATTGAAGAAAATAATGCTTAGTTTGCTTACACATAAGTATTGATAGTGCTCTATAAAAAGGATTTCAAATTATAAGCCTGTATTTTGATTAAATAATAGATCTTTTGATATTGGGGAGCCCAATTCACCTGGTAAGAAGACATATCACACACAGGCTGATTGTCCTTCCTGCTGCTGGTCCAGCAAATACACAGGAATCAGGGTGTTACAGCAGCACATGATGACACATTTTTAGAGAAATAAGTTCATGTCAACAATAAATAATATCATACTATTACCTCTCTCTCTCTCTCTCTCTCTCTCTCTCTCTCTCTCTCTCTCTCTCTCTCTCTCTCTCTCTCTCTCTCTCTCTCTCTCTCTCTCTCTCTCTCTCTCTCTCTCTCTCTCTCTCTCTCTCTCTCTCTCTCTCTCTCTCTCTCTCTCTCTCTCTCTCTCTCTCTCTCTCTCTGATCTTAGAGAGCAAGTGAGAGAGAATGTACGCGCGTGAGAGAGAATATATAATACAGAAATACTCTGTTAGTCCGGAATTCAAAATGTACTTGAGTAAAAGTACAAAAGTATTGGCACAACTAGTAAATAAAGATATCAAATAATTGTAGTGGAGTAAAAGTACAATATTTGCCTCTGAGATGTAATGGAGTACAAGTAAAAGTATTGGAAATACTCAAGTAAAGTACAAATACCTCAAAATGGACTTAAGTAATTGTACTTAGTTACTTTACATCACTGCATATCACACACATAAGGCTGATTGTCCTTCCTGCAGCTGGTCCAGGTTTGAATCTGACCTAAGGCTCTAGATGCTGCCTGTCATCACTCCTCCACTCTCTCCCTCTCTCTTTCTCCGGCCTTCGCTGTCTATCTGATCACTGTCTGACTGACTGTATCCCAGCCATTCCAAACCTGTGAGCTCCTACTGGTGGGCTGCACGGATATTGCAAGTGGACTCCCAAATAATTGGCAAAACACTTTATTTTATTGATTATATTAACATTAATATAGGTATTTTTTCTTTAAAACCTTGAAAAAATAGTTTTCATAGTGTTACCGATAAATAGAAACTGTATATTGCGTTGGTTCCATTGATCCAACCCAGAACACAATCAATTGATTAACATGCTCAGAAAATGCACACAGCATACCAATCTGACCACTTAAGCTGCCGTGTTAACACTTTCGAGATTTGCAAGTGAGCCCTGACCTAGAAAAGGTTGTGTGAACCCACTGCTCTATCCCAAATAAAGCAAAAATGCCACATAAAATAATGTTGACAATCTTTTGAAATCTGTACTTCTATCCTGCGACTCCTCCTAGATACTGAGACATCTGCCATCAGGAGGAACCCAGGAGGGAACGTCAACAGACCCATGGTCCAGCGCCTACCTGAACCCCAGGATATAAATGACTGTCTGCAGGTCAACGCCTTTGACACACCTCCCTACTACTCCACCTCCTCTGAGAGCTTCAGAAACACAGTGGAAGGTTAGCGCTCATTATGCATGTGTGTGCAGCCTCTAGATCAGTGCTTCTCAAACATTTTCCATGTCAAGGACCCCCAACTTGACACTTATTAGCCCGCAGACCCCCATTTGAAAAGATATGCCAGGGACCCCCATAAGAGAAGAGTTTTACGGCTCTAGCAGTGATTCTCAACCATTTCAAGGACCCCCAGTTTGGCATTAGGCTACGCACCCCCATAAATTATATCTCTGGGACCCCAATTTCTATTTCGATGTTAATTTAACTCTGAGGGTGTGAAAATTGTACACTCTCAGAGCTACAGACCCATAAGGGTCCATGTGGTTCCCAACTATCCATCATTTAGCTGGGGACCCCCTGGAACTCCCTCAAGGACCCCTGGGGGCACCCGGACCCCACTTTGAGAACCAATGCTCTAGATTGTGTTTGTACTGTATGTGATGTATTTGATCTTAATGCTCATGTAAAAGCAAGATATTAAATAAGTGCAATGCATGTTGGCATTGGTACAGTATAAGACCTGTGGTTCTCAAAACGTTTTCATGTCAAGGACCCTCAGATTGATGAATATTTTTGTGCCAATGACCCCCATAAGAGAAGATGTGTCAACATTTTTGTTGTGTTATGTTTGCAGGCTACAGCGCCCCCCAGGGGAACTATGATCCAGTGGTCAGGAGTCTTCACAACCTGGCCCACCTGTTTCTCAACGGGACAGGAGGACAGACGCACCTGTCCCCCAACGACCCCATCTTTGTCCTGCTCCACACCTTCACCGATGCCATCTTTGACGAGTGGCTCAGGAGACACAGTCCAGGTAAAAAACCTCATTCACTGGACCATACTGGTGTCAATGCGTATTATAACGTTTTTATTTTATTTCAAGGACCTCCATGTGAGTGTACAAATGGAACCAAATGGACTCGTAAGAGTTCATTTGAATGAATGAATGAATGAATGATGGCACAGGTTTTGCCACCAAGCCACTCATGAACCAATACAGCCACCCTGTCACAACTCACAACCTTCAACAACAGCCACAACACAACAAACACACATACTGTAAGATCCACACCAGTCTTATATTCCAAATGAACTTCTGGAATTGATGGCTGAAAAGCCCAAAACCTCTAGCTTTAACTTAAAGGAAATAGCAAACTCACACACACACACACACACACACACACACACACACAGGATATTTGAAGTGACCAAGAGCCAACTACACTGTTCTGTTACAACTCACGAACTTCAACAGCAGACACAACACAACATACAAACTGTAGATTCACGTCAGCATTCAATTCCAGAGGCAGAAACAATCATTGAACATGTTTCATTGCCACCCAGTCATTGGGTCCCAAAAGTAGCTTGAATCACATAAGTATACACACAGCTTACAACACAAACAGCAGCAGCAGCAAAGAAAAAACAAAGGTTCCTACCTTGAGCTGTCTTCTACTTGACTTCATCAGTTGTGGAACTGTAAGTGATGATGGCCAGGGTCACACTTTGGAACCCATGGATAGAGAGAGATAGATAGAGCTCTCTAGTTCATCCCCAGATGAACCCTCCAGCGGCGTCTCCAGTCACCTTGAGTATCTGAAAGAAAGAAAGTAATTTAAGTGACCAAGAGTCACATGTATAATTATTAATTATACATATATGCTGTATCCTGTCACAACATACACAGCCTAGTAAACGTATACTGTATCCTGTCACAACATACACTACATACGTGTCGTCCTTTGTGTCATCATTTGCAGACCTTGAAAGTCATATACTTTCATTTCATCAAACAAAATAAAGAGTATAACAGTAAACATGTTTCTCTTCCCTACACACATTGATTTATTTTGTCCTCACTATCTGGTGCCATTTTTAAACATGCACACATTATAAAAGAGCTACACCTAGAAATGAAATAAATTTTGAGATTAAATAGAAATCTAGATGTGCTATTCAGGTTGTAACACTTATCCAATATCAATTTTGTATGAGATTTCATACAAGGATATCTGGTGCTGTGACACCCCAACAAAACAGTGTATGTATTTATTTATTTATTTAGGATATAAAGGTATATAGGACCCTACTAGCCCTAGAATGGCTGTGATATGACATAGGCTACATGCCATAGATCACTGGTTCCCAAGCTTTTTACCTCAAGACCCAAAAGTGAAATTAGACGTTTGCCCGGGGACCCAAACTAGTGGAACTAGTAAATCTACATGGTCATGCCATGTTGTGAGCTTGCAGATCTGCTATTTTCACTACTTCTTAAACTTATTTTTTAATGTATTTATGCAAATGTTATTCATTTTATTGCGTTAACTCACCCAATTACTGTCAGCTAAGGTCAGCCAGTTTCATATGCATTTGAAAGTTCTGGCAGAACATGCGTTTAATAAAATGTCAACATTTTTCCACAAGTTTTACACAGACCACATTCCTCCAGTTAGCACATAGGCTACGTGTTTGTCACACAACACAACAGTCTTGCGGTAACTTGAGGGGTAATTAATGACACCTGTCTGTATCTGTAATACACTCGAGGAACCAGCGGAGGAACGTTACATTACAAGTAGTTAACTTTTATTTCACTCTTTTCCTTCCAAATAAAACGGAGAGTGTGATAATAATTATTAAACTCTGTCAGGTGTGGGGGAGGAGAGGGCGGGGCTGGAAAACCAGAGGATTATTTAAAGAGCCCGCTTGAAGCCTGTTTAGGGAGTGTCCAATCTGGGAACCCAGAGCTAACTGAAAATGAAAAACAGCGACCTCTGCTGTTTGTTCAGAGCAGAATCTGTTCTTGAGAGATTAGGGGGTGTCTACCAATAAACTGCCTTCACAGAGTGGGTATACTTTCTAGGGACAATAACATATATTATTTAGATTTTATGATTATATATAGGCCTTTTTGGATGCTGCCCCAGATGTTAGCAAGCGCACTTTAGATTAATGAATAACAACTAAGAGAAATACTTGCTTGAATTTATGTTTATTCAATTGTACCAAACACAAATAATACAGTTAGAGATAATACAGTTAAAGATAATAAAGTGAAATAAGACAAATGTATTAATTCATTCATTCATTCGTTTATTTATTTATTGGTGTTTGGGTTCTAACTCTTCCGAACTGAAAAAGTTACATGGTATGACATCACTTCAACCTATAGGTGGCATAGTCAACTTTATTATTTAATATTCAGATTATTACACATTCTCGTTCAGCATGTCAAACAATCTTTTAATTTATGAACTAAGATGAGCCACTCTGGGTCATTCACTTCTCTAATCAGTACAGGTCAGAGGTGATTTATATAGCTTGCACTGTATTTCAAGTTAACATAAACACACCATCTAACACATTGACTGCCATGATAAAATAACTTTAGCTTGTGTGCTTAGTTACCTTTGAATGACATTCGGAATGAATTGTCTAGTTAGTTCTACTGGATGTCTTCTCCACTAGTCCATCCCTAACATTTTATAGTCTATAGTTTTTGTGTTGACAAAATTGTCAATATATTTAGTCATAGTTTCAGTCATCATAGCTTAGTTTTTATTTAGCTTCACTATTCTTATTTATTTGTATTTATTTATTTATCAGGGACAGTGAACATTACAGTGAAAGTTCTTGGGTCAACGTTCAGTGAAAATAGCAGATCTACAAGCTCACAACACGTCGCAATGCAACCCCCTGGGGGTCCCCACATGATTTTGGGGGGGGGGGTCCCCAGATGAAAGTGAAGTGACAATTTAAAGGACTTTTAAGACCTTTTTAATACCTCAAAGAAAGAAAAAGACCATTACTGCATCTCAAGTAATCTACAAACTATACTATAAAAGCTGGTCAAACAGTGGCCAAATTGTCAAATAATATAAGAAAGACGCAAACATTTTGAAAATAGACAATCTACAAGCTTGTAGATCGCCTATTTTCACAACATGTATGTGCGTTTCACTATGAATTGAGTACAAAGGACCCCAAAGGAAACAAGGGTTTTTTAATTCCTATTAGCTGACCTTATATTGAACTGTACCTTCATGTGCTTTTTTCTGCAAACTTCTAATAAAGTATTCAATCAATCAAAAGCCGAACTGAGTCAAACTCAATTTAATGCCTCGACCGACCTGTCAGGGTGGGGGGTCCCCAGTTCAAATATGATTATTTTGGGGGTTTGCGGCCTGAAAAGGTTGAGAACCACTGGGTTAGTTAACTCTAGGTGGCTCTGTCTCCTCTGTCTTGCAGAAGCTGTGTACCCTGAGCAAGATGCCCCCATTGGTCACAACAGGGCCTACAACATGGTACCATTCTGGCCCCCGGTAACAAACGCTGAGATGTTCCTGACCGCCCCAGAAAACCTTGGATACTCATATGATGCTCAGTGGCCAGGTAATTAATAATGTTGTATTACTTAAATATTTATTATGTCCAATTTTGGCATAGTGTCTGCATCAGTTTCCACAGTAGTGGAAGAAGTACAGACATTTTTTTTTAGAAGTATCCTATTGTACAAATAGTCTGTTACAAGTACAAGTCCGGAGTAAATGGTAAATGGTGCATTTATATAGCGCTTTTATCTAAAGCGCTTTACATAGATTGTGCATTACATTCACCCACACATTCATACACCGCTGGCGGCGGAAACCATGCAAGGCACCAACCTGCTCATCGGGAGCAATTTGGGGTTCAGGGTCTTGCTCAAGGACATCGACACTAACTCTGGGGGAGCCCAAGATCGAACTGGGAACCTCACAGTTGCCATCCGGCCGCTCTACCAGCCACTCCACCCCTGAGCCACTGCCGCCATGAGTACATGCAGTTAGTTACTTTGCACCACTGATTTTAATCATTGTAACTTGTCTATTTTATAGGTGAGCCTTTCACCCTGACAGAGATGATCACCATAGGGATTGTCGCTGCCCTTGTGCTTGTTGCAGTCATCTTTGCCGTCAGTACATGCGCTGTGCGATCCAAGTACAACAGGGTGGAGGGCCGCCAGCCTCTGCTTGAAAACCAGTACCAACGTTATGACGATGACAAGGGCCAATCTGTAGTCTAACATCAATATCCACAGTATCCAGACATCAGCGGCCTTCTCATTTTCTTATTTTTGTACTTAAATGCACAGTGGTGGAAGAATTTACTTATGTAAAAGTATCAATACCACCATGTAGAAATACTCTGTTACAAGTGAAAGGCCTGTACTCAAAATTTTACTTGAATTAAAGTACAAAAGTATTGGAATCAAAATATACTTAAAGTACCAAGTAGGCTACTACTCAATCTGCCGAATGTCTGAAAATCTTAACCGATATACACAACGTGTCGTGACATTGTAGATCGGCTATTTTTGAATACATGAAGTATAAAATAGAGCTTAATTGGTTATGTATGTTTTGTACATCAGTAACTTGTAACTAAAGCTGTCAAATAATTGTAGTGGAGTAAAAAAGTATAATATTTGCCTCAGAGATGTAGTGGAGTAGAAGTATAATATATTGAAAAATGGAGCTGCTCAAGTAAAGTAAAAGTACCTCGAAATTGTACTTAAGTACAGTACTTGAGTTCATGTACTTACTAGTTACTTTCCACCACTGGAAATGCAGCTATGAATTGTTTTAAGACTCCAGTCTTGGATTTTACTGAGTATGAGAATGTGTACATAATTGCAAAAAGTAATTTCTTTATTAATTAATGTTATTAATAATTCATATTATTATAATCATGTTCAACCTTAACTAAAATGCAGGAATATTTGTGCCATGTGTGCTTACAAAGTGTTTCAGAGCTTCAAAATATACTGTATATTAAGTCATAATTTGCCATCACATACTGCACTGCCAGTCCTTATATCAGGCTAGTAAAAATATAAAATAAAATTAACCTGTTGCTTAGTGATACTACAAGTGACACACATTCTATACCGTTTGACATTTGGGTTCAGTACTGTAATATGGGATCATATATTCTCAGTTTAATGTTTTCTGTGTTGTTACTTATCTTTGAGTGCCTTTATATGAACTACAATATTTAGAATATAGTAAGGAGTTGTCATTTGTTTTTCTCTAAATGTGTAAACACATTTCAGAATACTTTTTAAAATATGTAATATGTCAGAATTATTAAATACATACCTATATAATTTAAGAACCCTGCCATGTACTTTATGTTTTATACTACTATTTCTGATGGAATAAAACATGTATTTGCTGTCATTGTAAAAGCTAACATTTCATTTCAACTATGAGCAACAAAGCTTAGTTCTCATGGCCACAAGAGGGTGTAATAGTGCAACCTTTGACACAGATTCACCTGTGAAACTTTAGCCTGCTTGTTGACCTGAATGAAGTTACTACTACTACTACTACTACTACTTCTAATAATAATAATAATAATAATAATAATAATAATAATAAGGGTAATAATAATAATAATAATAATAATAATAATAATAATAATAGTAATTAATAATAATAGTAAATCATTATAATGCTTTTTATTATTTATTTAGAGATTGTTTTTATGGCTAGAAAGAATGGCGTCAGAGATCTATAGATAAATCATGTCTGAACATGTTGAGAACCAGTGTGCTACAGCAGTGGTTCCCAATTTTTAGCCCGGGACCCAAACTAGTGAAAATAGCAGATCTACAAGCTTGCAGATCTGCTAATTTCGCTTCTTCTTAAACATGTGTTTTCTAATTTAGGGAATTTCTTTGATCATTTTTTATTTCATTCATGAAATTATTTTTGAAAAATGTTTGAATTTGTTTTCAACTCATGAAAATGTGTGATTTTTTTGGGTGGAAATCTTTAGAAAATATTTCAAAATAATAATTAATGACAGAATTTAGGAAACAAAAAATAAAGGGATATTCACTCGCGACCCACAAAAATGATTCCGCGACCCACAAATGGGACCCAGTGTTTGGTAAACACTGTACTACAGAGTATTATGGCCGGTGGGGCGTGGCTGTCCCACCTGTCCTGAGTGACGCCCACTGGGGGCGGGGCTAGGGCAGCACGTTGCCCTGAAGGCGTCATTATCAGTGAGTCAGTCACTCCAGCCTCATTCAGTAAGACGCTCCCAGTCGTTTCAATGGGACCAGCGCGCTACTGGTAATAATAAGCTTTAAATGTGTTGAGGCGAGCATTTTTTCATTTGACTTGTTGCGTACAGCAGCATGTTACTGCACACTGGAGAAGAGTGTGTCTGATGTTTACTTTTGTTTAGTTAGTTTAAAGCCAATCTGGGAACCCATCAGATATTTTCCCTCTTGAGAGATTAGTTTAAGGCTGATATATGCATTTTTTGGCGATTTTTTTAATCAACATTGTGTAACTTTTATTTAAAGTTTAAACTGCTTTGGATCATTCGCTGGAATTGGTTTTCGTGCTGATCAGAGATCAGTCCCTGGGTTCGTACTGTAATTTGCTGCTGCCTGTGGGGAGAGAGACGTCGTTCCAGTGAAACCATTATCATTGATCTCTGATCTGGCTGGATTCATTCCTCTCCTTCTGCCACATCATGGACGATCAGCAGCAGGACAGCAGCGTCTTGTCTGACTTTAAGGACATAGAGACCAAGTTGGGTCGCAAGGTGCCCGACAGCCTGATCCGTTCTCTGGTGGGAGGGAAACACCACGACAACAAGGCGACGGTCGGCTCACATTGTGCGAGCAACAATCGTGGTCATTCCTCTGACCTGAAGAGGCTGGAGAGCAAGATGTTGTTTCTGAAACAAGAAATGGTAAGTCGAGTCCAGTCAGTGGTGGGAAAAAGTACTCAAATGTTTTACTTAAGTAAAAGTATGAATACCACTATCTAGAAATGCTCAGTTACAGGTAAAAGTGGGTAATGTGTGTTTTGTAATAATAATCTAAATCTATAAAGTTTTCAAATAATTGTAATGGATTTGCCTCGTGAGATGTAGAAGTAAAAGTACTGAAAATTGGTTCTCCAGTAAAGTAAAAAATATATATATGTATTTAGTTACTTTACACCACTGCCATTCAGTAGCTACAATGTACATGCTGCTTGAATTGCCATTTAGCAAAGGGTAGAGTAGCAACAGAGAGATGTTGAGCAAAGTTAAAAAGCATTGTATTGTATCTGTAGGGCCTACAGTGTAATAAACAGTTTATTACACTGTAGGCCCTACAGATACCACTGCCTGTGTGGTTGTATAGTAGTACTGTACATTAATTTACTGTACAGTACTACTATACCACCACACAGGCAATGGTGGAAAGTAACTAAGTACATTTACTCAAGTACTGTACTTAAGTACAATTTTGGGGTACTTTTACTTTACTGGAGTATTTCCAGTTTTCTATACTTTTACTTCTACTCCACAAATATTGCACTTTTACTCCACTACAATTATTTGCAAACTTGAGTTACCAGTACAGTGCTAAAAAAGATAGTAGTAACTAGAAACTTTAGTTACTAGTTACTACTATACCAAACAGGACACTGGGCAAAGGAAAAGCCTATAATTAATGGTACACATGTCATGTCAAGTCAATGTTATTTTAAAGCACATTTAAAATGCTGTACAGTGCATACACAAGACATCAAGGCTAAAACACACACAAAAAACAACAACAAACAAGACAAAACAACAAAGACAGAACATACAACTCCAAAAAGAAAAGAAAATCGTCAAATATACAAATCCACAACAGGACGAAAAATGTGGGAGCACATGAAGCACATGTCGTGTTGATGTCTATGTTTTCATCTTTTCAGTCTATAAAAAGCTAACCAACCTGTAATTTCAACTCCTTGTGGCATTATAAAAAAGTGAGCTCATCGTCCTATGTAAAGGGAGTTATTCTATACTGCCCATACATAATGTTATGTCTTGTCCTCACAGAAGTTTGAAATCAGCTGGCTAATTGCAGTGGTGTAAAGTAACTAAGTACATTTACTCAAGTACTGAACTTTTGAGGATTCTTTGCTTTACTGGAGTGTTCCCAATTTTCAATTATTTATGCTACATCTCAGAGGCAAATATTGTACTTTTACTCTACAATTATTTGAAAACTTTAGTTACTTTGTAGATTTTGATTATTATTACAAAACATGCATTAATCACTTCAACCCTACGTATAATTACTTAGGCTATTTGAAAATAGCAGATCTACAAGCTAAGCGATGCGTTGTGAGCTTGTAGATCTGCCATTTTCAAAGCATCTTATACATTTGGAAACTTGTGAAATGGGACATTCTGCTAAATTAGTACTTTTACTTTCAGTACTTAAGTATATTTTAATGCGAATACTTTTGTACTTTTACTCAAGTAAATTTTGAATACCGGACTTTTATTTGTAACAGAGTATTTCTGCATTGTGGTATTGGTACTTTTACTTAAGTACAATATGTGAGTACTTTTTCCACCACTGGGTAATTGTAGGCTATAAGAATAGGATTCAACCATAGACACGCAGGCTCAGGTTGCACATTGGTTTTGTAATGCACCCATTTGAATCAGAATAGTATAGTAGTAATGAGGCTGTAAAACAGGCCCATGCATTACACAGGGATTGTTGAATGCCAACCAGAAGTGCTAAGTGACATGGCTCATCCTTCTCAACAAGTGTGGTGAAACCTTCCATTTGGTGAAAGCCATTAACCCTTGATCAGGGCAGCCAGGATTCCTTGTTGTTGACAGGCCATTATCACCGTCTGCCCTGTGATTCAGACCAGGGGTGGAAAAATAACTTTTTTTTACTTAAGTAAAAGTATCAATACTGCAATGTAGAAAATGCTCTGTTACAAGTAAAAGTCAGGAATTCAAAATGTACTTGTGAAAAAAGTACAAAAGTATTGGTATATCAAGATGTACTTAAAGTACCAAAAGTAGAAAGTACTCATTATGCAGAATGTCCCGTTTCACATGTTTTCAAATGTATAGAATTTATTTTAAAAATCTTTTGAAAATAGCAGATCTACAAACAAGCGGCTATTTTCAAATGGCCGAAATGTATGTAGGGCTGAAGTGGTTAATGTATGTTTTGTAATAATAATCAAAATCTACAAAGTAACTAGTGACTCGTTACTTTTGAAGTGGTAACTCGTAGGGGAGTAAAAGTACAATATTTGCCTTTGAGATGTAGTGGAGTAGAAGTAAAAGTACTGAGAATTGGAAATACTCCAGTAAAGTAAAAAAAAATACCTCAACATTTTACTCAAGTTAGATACTTAGACTAATCAGAGAAATGGGACATGGAAAGATTATGTCTGGTGTATTCACAGTTTCACCATGAGCTCATGTTTTATTCTGAGACGTTTGCTACTTTATTCTATCTTTGCACATGTTTGGTCACTCACTTGTTTGAGTCAGAGCAAAGCTTCCTCTCCGTGTCTAAGGTCACCAATGGCATTAGGATTCCCCACACCAGATGGCCAAGTTGACCGAGTTTGACAGTCTATATTGGGGTGGTATTAAGGCCAATTTGACCGACTAACCGACTTTGTATTGTGCTGAATCATGTGTCTGTGAGAAAATCTGTAATATTGTCATTATTCAGTACTTCCCCCCCAAATTGAACAACATTACATATACAGTAGGTCTATTCCTTTGTTTTGGTCAGTCTTCACTCAGAATTGGGAAATTCACCAAAATCACAAAAAAATTGAATCTTTAGTACATGTAATTCCATTATGTCTTAACCACGTAAAACCATTATACTTGTGTATAATACATACTATACTATACAGAGTCCCCCAAGGGTCAATGCTAGGCCCCCTCCCTTTCCCCCTCTACACCAAATATCTTCGCCAAAAATAGACGATCTACAAGATTGAGCTTGTGGATTTGCTATTTTCACTGAATGTTAACCCCAGACGCTGGGGTTCATGTGGTTTATAGGTATTGTTAATACCTAAATTGGGCAATCTTGAGCTTTTGTTGTGCTGCCACACCTTACACTTTAGGCCTAATCTGTAATCCAATTAGATGGCCCTTCTGTGGTGTCGAGTTTACAAACCCCCCATTCACACCCTTGTCACAATGGTAAGCAAGCACCCCCGTGTTTAGGTGCAAGTGTGACAATATTTTGCAGCCTGTTAATTGATGTGGATTCGTTGGCTTGAATATCTCATTGAATTGGTTGAATTTTAATAGAGTGGTTCAGGCCATGTTTGAAAGAAGTTTAGATGCCAACGTTTCCCCCTGGTAGCTCTATCCCATCCCATGTTTATTCCTCAAACAAACAATGTGGAGAGTTGGATATCACTACGTAGCATTTGTGCAGCTCTAATTATGTTGGTTAAAACCCATCTTGTGATACCCACTGTGAGTAAAAAATTCCAACGCAGCTTCCTGTACTGTCTGTCTTCTTGGCTTGAGTCATTCGTGGTTGGGTGTGAGTGTGTGTGTGTGTGTGTGTGTGTGTGTGTGTTTGGGGGAGGGAGGGTGGGGTCGGGCGGGGATGCCAGTACCCACAAAGCAAACACACTGCCGGCATTATGAGCCTTAAATGGGGCCGGTTGTGAATCCAGTCCTAAGAAAGGCTCCGTTTTTATCAAGTCAGCTGTCTGGAACATTGTATCAGGCCATGTCATCTCCCATCCGGCTTAATGTGTTTTGACTGTTGGGTTGACTCACTGTCCATTTATGGATCCTGCCGGCCATTTGTCACTAGCTAGCGGCAGGCAGAACCCCCCCCCCCCTTGAGTGACACCACCATAGACTGACGGTCAGTCTATGGGTCAGTCCACTGACCCCATACCATTCCTAGTCAGTGGTGTGGTTGTCATGGAAGGGATTTAAATCAATGGTACTGTGTGGTTATTATCATTGATGTAAGCATGGCTTACCCATTTACAGACAGAGTCAGCCCATTAAAAGTGAGATAAGAAGGAGTCCATTGCGGTGCATTATTATATTATTATGTCTCTTTGCTCTGTCAACATGAACAAATAAGCCACACAGTGTGCTGTCCGTGAATGTGGAATGAAAACAATCCATGCCATCTTCTGTGAATATTTAACCACTTACGGTAACCCTATATACTGTACACTACTTAGCTTACCAGGGTTCCCCCCAGGGCCACTCCTTTTTCTCCTCTGCAACAAATCTCTTTTGACGAAACATTATCCAATCTACAAGCTCACAACACGTCGCATGCTGACATATAGTGAGCATGTAGATTTGCTATTGTCGCTGAATGTTCACCCCCAGAATAATAGGGACAGTTAGGATTCAAGTGGTTAACCCATTCAATCCGGGAACGCATTTCTGTCATTTGAGATTTCTTTGGCTATTCTGTGCCGCGCTATGAGCTTGTAGATCTGCTATTTTTGAAAAATCATGAAAATTTTTGCTAATATTTGAATTGTTATTTTTTTTTACTTTGCCAACTTTGCCTCAGTTAAAAGTTTTTTAACTGAGTTAGAAACTCAACATTTGTAACTCAAATCTTTGCTTCTTTGGGTCTCTAGAACTAAATATTTGACAAATGTTCGCTTTAAAAAATATATATATATATTACAAGATTTGCACAAATTATCACGATGTTTCAAAAATAGCCAAAGAAATCTTAAAATGCCACAAATGATGCATTCCCGGTCTTAAAGGGTTAAACAGATTTGCCAGGAAGTGGCCTGTACTGTATCTTTATCGTGTTCACAGTGTTGGCGCTGGCAATCAGAATAATGATGTGGCTCTTCCACCCCGTTCACTCATTTGACATGATTAAACGCATGCTATTTCAGCTGGTGCTATTAGCAGCTGCATTCAAGTGCCAGGCTCTTCATCATGCACCCGCTCTTGACACAAATGCTTTCCCCCCTTTCACCCGCAGGCCCATCTGCGAGCCATCGACGTCAAGCTGATGAAGCAGCTGATGTCCATCAACGAGGGAATCGAGTCCATCCGCTGGGTGATGGAGGAGAAAGGGGCCGCGGCCAGCCAAGAGGGCAGCCTGACGGGCAGCCTGTACAGCCTGTCGGACAGCCAGGACGGCGCCTCGCTGCAGGGCAGCTACACCAGTTTAAACGACGGCAACAGCGACGGGCTCGATGGTATATCTGTGGGCAGCTATCTGGACACGTTGGAGGAGGACTTCCCTGACCACCCGTCGCCCACAGACCTGGACCAGTTTGTGGACAAAACCGTTATCGATGGCGAGGCTTTCAGCAAGCCGCCGTCGAAACTCCGGGTGGAATCGGATGAATACTACTGTTTTGGATAATTAAAGACGAGCCTGCATATGGCGCTGGCAGAGACTACGGGGATATTCCGCGAAGAAGGAAAATAATAAAAGACTTGTGTGTTGATCTCGCCCGTTTGGGAAATGCACGTCATTTGAAAGATTTATTTTTGACTTTGCCAACGGCTCCAAAATGTTCTAACATCATGTGACGTCGATACCTGTGGTGTCGTTGAAATTTCCTGACTGACTCACTAGTTTGTGTCTTGAAACTATATTCTTTATATTATGGATTATGGTAGCACATGATCTCACCGATCCTTTGCCGCTTCACACTGCAAGAAAAAGGAAAAAACACAAAATTATGTTTTTATGCTGATGAACAAATATGCTCTATTATGCATTAAAGCTATATTTATTGCATATTTATTGCAAGGACATTCTTACTGTATTTCAGTAGTACTGTATTTTCATGTTTACAGGCTCAAAACATTTGCATCAAAGGTGAAAAGCCACAATTTCATGAATGTGGTGATGTATCAAGATCACTTAGCCGATCTACAATTACACAACGTGTTGCATCGATTTGTGACGTGTTGTAAGCTTGTAGAAAATCTTTTGAAATGTTTTGCCTATAATGACAAGTCCAAAATAGGGACGCCAGGTTGACGCCAGTGGTTAACACCACAATGAAAGAACATTTACTGCAAATTGGCCCTTAGATAGATAGATAGATACAGAACACAATTTTTTTATCAGGTCACACATGCTTAAAACCTTGTATGGGCCAGCCACAATCAGTCAATCTAAGTCAAGATAAGGACTTACATTCGCAGTCATTTGGAAAACTGGAAGATTCACTGTGAGAGGCAGACGAGGCTAAATTTCGAAATGTGGCAACACATCATTTTGTGGAAACGTGATAAAATTCAAGTGCAATTTGCCTCCAAGCCAAGTCCTTACCGATACTCTCTGGTGGGGATGGACTAATGACTGAGTTATACTTAGTTGTGCGTGGTTTTCATGTGCACAACTACGTATTACTCGGGCTTTCATTGCATTCATTCATGCTCTTCCCATGTCAATATTGTCAAAAGTTGTTTTCTTTAGATTTTTTTCATTTCATATAATGTTGAAAGCTACGTCCAGAGAACCAACACAGCATTGACACTTGTGAATATTTTTAGTGGACACATTTTGTTTTAATAGTGGGCACAATTTTAACAATTCACATTTTGTCAGAATAGTTTGAAGTTTTAATCAAAGCCATTAATTTCCATACACAAATCAATGATTGTATCTTTGTTTGGTATGTTGGATTTGTACACAAGCTGTGTTTGTGTTATGCCTTGCCTACTTTTTAACTTTATAAATTATTGTTTTCAGTGCGTGGCTGAAGTTGTATTTGAAAATACAGAAATGAGAAATAATAATATTGGGATTTTCTTGTTTCTCAGCTTGTGTAAAATATTTGTATCCCCCTTCTCTCATACACACACACACACACACACACACACACACACACACACACACACACACACACACACACACACACACACACACACACACACACACACACACACACACACACACACACACACACACACACACTAGGTGCCCTACCAACAAGGCATAGCCTACTTAATAAATAATAGTCCATTTATGACAAAAACATTTCTCAATTACCCAATATTCTCTAATGAGACTGCAAATGACTGCAATTCGTAGTCCAGCCATAACCAGATTGCAACTTGTGGTTCACTGTGTAATGTAGCATGGAAGATTGCACCTCATTTAGCATGTATGCCCCCACCTCACATTGCTTGGAATAAACAAAACAAGGAGTTTAGAACAAGAAGTTCTAAATTCAGGAAATGACCATTCATTTTGCCTTCTAAATTCCTCAAACTATTTACAGAGGAAGGCCATTTGGGATAATACTTAAGAGCGGATGTCTTCTCAGTTCTCACACATGAGAATCAAATTACAACACAAAAACTGCTTAGTATTCAACATCCAAAATACAATGCATATACAACCAGTCAATTGAAACAAACCGTAATCATACATGAAACTGAATATGAATAGCACTCCAGCCATGTGGTGTATTTCTTTATATTTTTAAACTAATCTCACTGAGCTGTTGCTAGCCGTGCAGGGATAATTGCAGTTCCAGACAGACTGTATACAGGGAAAGTCATTATCGGAAAGTTGAAACCCCTGGTCTCCATGGCCGGCAAATAAACGAGTAGCCATGGGGCGAACTTCACCAGTTCCCATACTAGGATGACACCCTCTTTATTTAGCCTGACATAAGACCTTAGCCATGGAAACGTACTTATTTGAATAGTCATGAGTTATGCTTAAAGATGCTTCCGTGAAGCTTTCTCACAAAAGGTCAGGTTTTGAACTTTGGATGCAGCAAGGAAATGTTTTATTTACTGGAAGCTTTGGACTTAAACACCATTATCTTAAACCCCGTAGAATCTGTTTAATTAGCAGCCACCAAAAGCATAAATGTAGGAATTTGTGGAGGCTTTTTGTAAGAGATGTCAGTGTGTATAGTTACATAATGAAGAGTTTGTCCTCAGTACAGAATTCAGGACTGTATTGGAATTTCCATTATTCATCATTCCACACAGATACGACCACTCTATTTATCCAGAAACCTTAAGCTGACTTTTGCCTCACTTGGAGTGCAAAGCAGCTTTACTTGGTTAATGTTGCCTTTCCTTATCTCTCCTTGCTGAAGGCTTTTGCACACTTAAGCTCATTGTGAAGCCAAAACCTAAACCAAGCTATAGGCATTGACTAAAAACAATAGAGGCTTTTGAGAGACAGCATGACCTTTGTGTCCACCAATCCAGTTGAAAACATAAAAAGTTGCCTCAGCTCCTCACTTCTTGTCTTAACAAATTCAACCACATAATCACTGACTTGCTTTCTGTCCCTTCAGGACAGGGCGTTTGTTAAGACTAGTCCTATAGTGGGCCTCAAAGTAATTGGACGTACAGAACTGGTTCTACAAGTTGATGTAACAGTGCTCGTCAAAATTCCTTAGAGCTGCACGGTACACTACACATAGAGTATAAAGGAGCTGTCGTGTGGGTCTTGCCATCTCTTTGCACATGTACTTACATGAACGTGTGGCAACGTATGGTTATTGTAAACATCTGTCCTCGCCTTTGTCAATAGGACTTAACTGTTCCCTCTATATTGTAATGATTCACTGTCCTTTCTGCAAATACTGACACAGCCACGTGTGGCTTGACTCGTTACCTGCATGTGCAGGTCTCCAAGCTTGACATCTCAGTTTACCGTTTCAGCATTCACCTTTTATTTAGAGGGGGAAAAGGGGAAAGACCTTGCCTTCTTAAGTTGAATTTAATTGCCAGCTAAACTGTAGAAACTCTTACTGAATACCTGTCCTATCATGTTTAATTGAACCACAATGTACCCCGCCATTGTAATAGTTTAACTGAAAGTTGTAATGGATTGTTGAGGTTGACCCTGGGAACAGAAAATAATGTGATTGCAGTCTTATAATGCCAGCAACTAGGCTATAATATCCTGATATAGAATAGTTTGTCCAATTTACATAATGCTTTAGGCTAATTGTTACATAGACAGCTTCACATATCTCTGGCTAGAGGTACTGTTAATCATCAGAAAGAAAAATTTGTATAGATCAGCTGTAGGCATGTAAGGGCAGAGTTTGTCTTGGTTGAGTGCAAAGGTAAGATGCAAGATGTAGTTGTCAAATAACTTTTGATAGCATAGCATCTTTTGATAACATAGCTGATACTAATTATAGTTGTATGTATACTTTTGTGAAGGTGAATGACATGGCTGTGGAGAGCAAACAAACTAGGACGACCACTGCAGTCTGTTTGCCTTCCAGAGCACATGTGTGTGTCCGAGTGCAGGGTGCAAAACAATGATTTATTCATTCAAGAAAGCTTAGGCCCCCATATTACTTCTCTTCAGCACAAATAATTACACCACCATGTATTAAAGAGAGGGGCTCCCAGCAGGGCTCCATTAGCAAATTAGACTGGGGTTGGGACTGAGCCACGAGATGAAGGGAAACCAATACTGTCTGGGTGTCTGGGATACTGTCACCATGCAACAGAGTGGACACCGGATACAGGATGTGTGTTATTGGAGTAGATGGAGGGAATCAAAAGAGCCATACATACAGAGAAGCCATCCGACAGGAAGTCACAGATAAGTAAATAGACATGATTGTCAAGTTAATTTAGACCGGTTTAATTGAGTCTGCCCTGTGGTGGGATGTGGTTTAGCCACTGGAATTCTCACTGCTATAAGCCCATGTGTTAATTGTTGTCCAACGACTCTTCATACACAGAAGAACTATATAAAGATCACAATTAGATACTATGAGACGGCGCTTGTGCTATCGTATCATTTTCGGCTTTAAGGTTGAATGTTTGTGGCATGACTCATATTAGTCCCAGCCTGTTACTCAGCCGTGATAGCTTTGACTAATGCCTTGCTGTCATGATAAACGCAGCACACATTGCATTCACTCTTCCTCCAGCCCCGTTACATTCTCAGAACAGCAGGGGATTTGCAGGGAGATTTATGAACCTGTGGAAAACTTAATAAGGCTCGTCCCTTTCCATGAATATCTCGTTTCGTTGGGGGAAAAAATGCTTAATGATTTCAAAGGTTGACCACACTCTTAATGGTGTAGTCCCTCTGGAGATTTTCTGCACCACTGATGTGATGATACTGTTCAACTTCAGCCGCACCGAATACCTCATTCCAATTACGCCATTACATAACGGGGAACGCTGCGGTATGTCTACCCCCCTACGTCAGGAAAACATCCCATTTAATGAGTTATGAGCCTCTCAAGACTGTAAGCTGTAGGCATACCACCACCCTTAAGTAGTCCCATGACACTATATGGGTCTTGGGGACCAGTCTAACCAAATATGGCAGAAGACTTTTCTTTCTTCGCCGGTGCAACTGCAAACAGACTGCTGAAATGTATAAAAGGAGAAGCCCTTGGTATGTTTCTGTAGACAGCACATTGAAAACATGGGAAACCCAAATACACACACAGACACACACATGGCCAGTCTGAGAAGCTGTTATGGTCCACACTGGTCACGTTACATTCCGTTCATAGATTCCAGTCATTTCCTCACCACAATGACTATACAACCAGTGAAGGATGAGGGCATTATTTATGTTTATCAGATGGAGTCTGTGCCATTTAACATATCAACTTTACAAATTATCCCACCATATTGTGGCTCATTTCCCCCCTCTGATGTTTGGAGATCCAAGATAATGTCATGTTAAACATAATCGAGTCAGTCAAGTATTAATAACTTGCACATAATAGCTGCGCTGGCTCATTAAAAGCCAACTATGGCTGTTCATTGTTGGGGCTAATAGGATATTTACTTTGCGGAGGCAAAAGGAATGGAAAGTACTGTATTATGCCAAACCACAAGCACCTACACCCCACTTCCACTAAATAGGATTACCACAAGTGTTTTTTAGAAGCTAAGTAAAATAAATATAGCAGCCTACTTCACCTAGGAGCAAGTCTTTTTTTAAGCACATTATACATGTCACGTTATTTGATGAAATATCACGGTTCTGGTGTTAAGAAAGGGTTATAGGGGGAAATTCCCTATTAAAACATCTCATTATAGAATCTACACTTTTCACTGATGTTCCCTAAACACACCACTACCAAAACAAAGGCTGCTTATGAGCATGCACACGCACAAAAGAACCCTTTTGACCGTTCAGCTACAGTATAACAGGTGGAACCAGTATACAGTAACAGTTACAGTATGACCAGTTGTAATGTCAACATTTCTCAGCCGCAGCAATGTATTTTCGTAGACACACTCTCTATATTTCCTGCAACAAGGGATTGGCCACTTGGTCCATTTTTGTTACACACTACAGACGTTTTACAATACTGGTTCTCAACGTCGCTCGTTCTGGGGACCACCGGGGATCCAAATGGACCCTTAGGGTCTGTAACTCTTTGGACCCTGGTCTATACCGTAAAAATGTGTTTATTTAACTCTGAGAGGGTACAAATGGAACCAAATGGACCCGTAACAGTCCATTTGTACCCGTTACAGACCCACAAGGGTCCATTTGGACCCCTAGTGGTCCCCAGACCGCATGTTGAAAACCAGTGCACTAGACCACATTAGCTGGTTGCAGTGGTTAGTGAATCATGTTTGCATTCTCCAGACTCCAGGGTATGTCAGGGGGTACCACAATAAAAAGTATCAAATGACCCCAATAGAAGGATTTATAGGTTTCAGTTACAAATGCAGGCTTTAGTGTGCGCAGTCTGTCTCTCTGCATGATAACATATTGGGAGAGAGGGAAAGATTTTGGTCTAATCTGTAGATTCTGACATACCCATCTCTTTTTATAGCCCACCTTATCACTCTCACTTTATTTGCAGCTCCTTCCAAATACTTCTCGCACCCAGTGGTGGAAAAAGTACTCAAATGTTTTACTTAAGTAAAAGTATCAATACTGCAATGCAGAAATACTATGTTAGTAAAGTAAGTAAAGTAGTAAGTAAAAGGCCAAGTATTCAAAATTTACTTGAGTAAAAGTGCAAAAGTATTGGCATCAAAATGTACTTAAGTACCCAAAGTAAAAGTACTCATTATGCAGTCACAAGTGTTATTATTTTGAAAATAGCAGATCTACAACGCATTGTGAGCTTGTAGGTCTGATATTGTCAAATAGCCAAAGTATAGGGATAAAGTGGTTAATGCATGTTTTGTTATAATAATACAAATCTACAAAGTAACTAGTAGCCTAACTAAAGATTTCAAATAATTGTAGTGGAGTAAAAGTACAATATTTGCCTCCAAGATGTAGTGGAGTAGAAGTAAAAGTATTGGAAATTGGAAATACTCAAGTAAAGTACAAATATCTCAGAATTGTACTTAAGTACAGTACTTGAGTAAATGTACTTAGTTACTTTTCACCACTGCACCACCTTATCACTCTCACTTTATTCGCAGCTCCTTCCAAGCACTTCTCGCACCCCTCTATCATCTTTCTATCATCCAACCCCCTTCCCTGCCTTCACCTTGATGTCAGTTAGGTCTTCAGGGGTTGACGTGTGCCTGGGAGAGCCTACCCCCACAAAAGCTCTCTACCATCGACCGATATCCACACAGAGCCGGTGGAGATTAAACAGCAGGCTACATTGGCCAGGAAGCTTCATCCGTCAAAGAGGAGAGAGAGCTAGAGAGAGTGAAAACAAACCTCCATCCCATTTGATCCCCCTCACCAACCCCCGTTCTTTCTACCGAGGCCCGGAAGCCATTCCGTGGCTATATTAGGAATCAAAGCAGCTTCCACAGAAGCCTCTGCCCCCATCCAGAGTTCAGAGCTTTTGCTTTGCGCTTTGACAACAACTTTTGAGTCATATATATGAGAGAGAGAGAGAGAGAGAGAGAGAGAGAGAGAGAGAGAGAGAGAGAGAGAGAGGTGGGGGGGTAGTGGTATCTGAGTTGCTTTGAAGTGGGTTGAAATTGCATGTGATTTCCTCAAATTATTCCACCCATCTCTTGTGAATGTGTCTTTGGTGTCATTGTGTGTGTGTGTGTGTGTGTGTGTGTGTGTGTGTGTGTGTGTGTGTGTGTGTGTGTGTGTGTGTGTGTGTGTGTGTGTGTGTGTGTGTGTGTGTGTGTGTGTGTGTGTGTGTGTGTGTGTGTGCGCGTGTGTGTGCGCGTGTGTGTGCGTGCGTGAGTGCTCACGCGCGCTTGTTAGACTGTGGTGTCATGTTCGCTCAGCTCTTTCTGATCAAAAGTAGACACAAACTGTCTTCGAAGACTCGTCATGCCCAATTTATATTTCAGCTTGTGACTGCGTCACTCGCCATGAATGACACGTTTTCAAGAAATAAAAAGTAGGCTTTAGAATGGTGTTTCTGTGTTTTTTGGACTGTTCAGAAAGGCAACCCTCCCAACGATGACAGCTAAGTTATCCACAGCACCTACAGTATTCCAGCATTTTATAGTAACAGGATGCTTCTACTGTATTTTATTTCATCAGCATTGCTGTGTACAGTTAACTACTGTCATCTGGTGTATTACTTTATTATGAGTAAATAATCATCTGAAATGAGGGCAGTTCAGTGTCAGGAAAGAACAACAGGTTGATCTGGACAGGTCCAAACATCTGCAAACTCCATTGACTCGTAGAGCAATGCAATAGCATGGACAAGGCAATAGTGCTTGAGATTTGTGCTGAGTTCATGTTTACGGTCTTTTGGGCTATACCATAAGAGTAGGATATTTCATTTTAGGGCATGCAAGCCTATGAAAATAAGTTTGGTGAAGAAATGTTGTTCAGTGCTCCATCTTTTTCACGTGAAGGCATTCTAAGTACATGCATCTACACATCAATATCATACAGACAAACAATACTGACACAATTGTGAGTGATTTTCAAAGGGTCAAATTCTTCAACTTCTCTTCAGGCATTTTCCAAATTCCGAACAGGAATGGAATACTTAAGTCACTTAAGTCACTGTTGCCTCGAGCAGTACAATCCCAGCGTGCTACTATGGGACTTGAAATCTTTGTTTTGCATATAGTGTCAATTCTTGACCTTTGTGAGGCTCATTGTCTGACATGACATGACATGCATTAATTTGGTCCCAGAGGCTGACACAGTGTTCTTGCTGCAAAGGGAACCCATCTTCCCACAACAGCCCTGTCTGCATTGCCTCATGAAGTGTCATCCTTCCGGGGGAACACTCTGACAGCGCCTGGCGGAGATGTGATCCTCTTGGGAAAGAGCAAATACTGCACTCCCTTCCAGTGTGTGTCTTTCCCAGACCCTCCTTTGATCCCCTCACAGTGTTGGTGGCTGGGACTATGTTGTTGTTGTTTTTATAGTCCTGCTGCTACTGGCAGGGCTGTCATGTCGCGTCTCTCTTAGGTCAACATTGCCACGTGCATGCTGTGGCAAGTATAGTGTATCCCAGAATCTACCCTCTAGCACTGGTTGTCCTCTACAACTACTGTTTCCCGAACAGTAGGTCGGGATCCATTTTTGGAGTAAATATCCCTTTATTTTTTGTTTCCGAGATGTTGTTTTTAATTAAATGTTTTTACCACATTTTTACCCCCCCCCCCAAAATAAAAATTATTAATGAATAATAATAAATAAAAAACACTTAAGAAGTAGTGAAAATAGCAGATCTACAAGCTCACGGCGCGTTGTGAGCTTGTAGATCGGCTATTTTCACTAGTTTGGGTCCCGAAAAGGACTGGGAACCCCTGCTCTACAATGTACCCCACCCCCCAACTCCACCCCATTCTGCCTCCAATGATGATTTAACATTTATGCCCCACTTGTGAGGATGGGGGGAGTTAGTTAAGGATGGCCAGTTGTTAGTCGGTTCATACCACTTCAATTAGAGGTTGGGTGTTATTCATTGCATCCTGAGACGGAGCTTAAAGCTGAGCTTGAATTGTTATTCTTGCTGCGTTCCTGATTATATCACATAAGCTCAATCATTCGTGTTATATTTGTCATAAAATGCATAATCACACACAAGGGATTTGTTTACAATTTTACGAAGGCTTATAAAGAGCCTGGTTTAGCTGTCATCCAGTTTCCTTGGTATGACAGGTTAATCCCCCCCTGGATCAGTGTATTCTCCCTTTCTCCGCAGCCTTCTAGATGTCTCCGTCTGATCAGGCCGAGATGTGCATTTCAACAGCCCTGGCGTGATGATCTGACTCTTCCAAGGGAGACAAAGCTGTTCTTGTCCATCCCTTTGGCCCCGACATGGCAGAATGTGCCAGAAATAAGGATTCACTCATCAATTCTAATATGGGACTGCAATGAAATCCCCTTGTTCTGCCAGGTAGCACAAACGGACCTGGAGAGAAAGGGAAAAAAAGCTTTCAAGCGCACAGCTCAGAACTGCCACTAGAACCTCTCTTTATCTCAAAAACAGTGTAACGAAACCGTGAGGATCTTCCCTCAAGTGCCGTGGTTCAAGGGGTAAAGGACCTCTAATATCCGGCAGGGATTAGGATACAAAACTGGTGAGGTATCCCTTGGCAACCACTTAAAAGCCTCTTCATTCAAATCCAGAGCTTCGATGAAAACACAAGATCATTTCTACTCGGATGGGATTTGGATGACGTCCACTCCTGCAGTGTAATTTTGAAGGGCTTGAATTACCATCAGGCCACCTATACCTGAGGGTTCTCATACCTAGAAGAGACCAAATAGATTCAGAGCCAATAGAGTCGTAAAGGAGGGAAGTGAGCTAGGGATATATTCTTCTCATTTTAACACACCACATTGCACAACATCTATTATAACTGATGGTTAACAACCTAAATATCTTCCTGACCAGTTGTCATTTGGCAATCCCTTACAACTGTACAAGACCTGTTCTCAGTAAAGACTTCCTGAATGACACATGAAACAATTGAATTAATTTCATGATATGAATGATCTGGACACTATAGCTGGGACTATAACTCGTATGTTTTGTGTCGCTCCTCGCGTACAGTACTGTACGTACACTCATTTAGCCCAACTGTTGGAGCGGTTGGAAACCCACACCGGGCAAACAACACCATGCTTTTGTCCCGGGCTTGGCTCTGATTACCGTAGCAGTCGACCTCCCCGCCCCCACATACATTCCCTGTGGGGATAGCCACCTGTCTGGGCTGACTCCTGGGATGCCCTCCTGGCTAACAGACAGCGCTTTGTGCTGGGGGCAGGGGGGGGCAGGGGGGGTGGTAAAGCCTCTTAGCAGCCTGTTACTGATAGGTCTCTGGGGGTCTTTACTGTCAAGGAGGACTTACAGCACATGTATGCTTGCTATGCGGTCTGCTTACTGTCTTTCCATGCTGCGTGCAGTGTTGGACAAAGTAAATACTCAAGAATTAAAAAGTACAAATTACAAAGCGCACTTTATTTTTAATATCAATGCATTGCTGTTTTGAAATTTGAAACATTTCAATTTTTTTTTTTTAAATATAGTGAAAATAGGCAATCTACTGGAGTCCCTTCCTAGAAATGTGGTGTAGTCAAAAAGTACAATATTTCTATTTGACATCTGCTTGCAAAGAAAACAAATACTCCAAAATTGTACTTAAGTAAAGTACTCAAGTAAATATACTTACTTACTATCCACCACTGCATGTACCGTACGCTTGCTATGCGGTCTGCTTATTGTCTTTCCTTCCAAATAAGTTGCTCTGCCGAAGAGATGTGGTGGTCTGGGGAGATTTAGCTTTTTGTACATTTGAAATTCTGCAGACAAAAGGTCTGCTGTGATCAAACACAGGCTGTGATCAAACACAGGCTAACTTTAAAAGGAAACTACATTTACTGTATATGCGTTCTTCAGTGATTACTGTTTACCCATCGTAATTTGTCACTCTAGTCTACAAAACTAGACAACATCGAAGACCTGAGGCCGCGTCTAAAAAACTTCTAAATAAATAAAAAAAAATCGGAAAAAAATATTTAAAAATAATTTTCACGATTTTTCAAAAATAGCAGATCTACAAGCTCGTAGCGCGGCACTCGGTGCCGCGCTACGAGCTTGTAGATCTGCTATTTTTGAATAGCCAAAGAAATCTAAAGTGACACAGATGCGTTCCAGGTCTTAATGGGTTAAAGAGATGGGCAATGCCACTCTTTTATTCTGTAAAACATTCATCCCACAAATAATCGATGATGTCCAATATAATAGTACATCCATTCTGAATGACCTCAGCTTGCAAGCATCCCCACATAAGAATCTCGATTAACCACAGCTTGACCCGTCTGCTTTGCAGTTAACCCACAGTTGAGGTAATTGCAGCCAGACCACCGGCGGTTTTGGTTAATGATTACGTCTGCATAGGATCATTATTTGCATCACTGGTGTGCTGCTCACACACAGGCAGCTTGTCTGCTTTATGTAGATATACTGTATGCCCAGCTTTTTGCCTCCATCCTCATTTACTCTTGCGACTACATGGTGAACGGTATTGCACATTTGCACAGACTAATTAAGACAAATGACCACATGCAATGCTGGTAGGGTGTAAATGCAAGGGCAAGGTGTTTTCCTGACCCTAAAAACCAAGGCCCCTAGATGGTTATAAATCATGCAGCGCTTGTTATTTCTGATAATTAACGGTCTAGTTGCATATATACAAAAGAAAAAGGCCTGACCCTTGACTTTAACGTTGCAAAGGTGTGCTGCGAAATGTGTGGTGCTAAGATCAAGGATACTTCAGCACTCAAAACAATTCACGGTCAAGTATGAGGTTCATATGTCGTACAACAACAATTCTTTGGCATTATGACAACTCAAGACTAACAGCAATTGACACTGCTGTCAAGAACCATGGATGCTCAAGACTTTCATTAGTGCAACAGACACTAACTAGTCTTTGGTTTTTATTCCGCAAAGGGGGATAAAAGGCCTTTTTACATCATATCAAAGGCAATTTAGCTTTTCCTTCTGGCATGGACATATTTTCAAAGCAGTACATCGTAGCAGCTGTAAATGTTGAGCGCTGAATTAGTTATTGAAAAGACGTACGCACATATACACTGGAACAAAACCGTTTTATGCAAGAGACATAAATGTGCTAATAAATTATAGCCGCTAGCTCTGGTTATGTTATGACGTAGAATGTGAAATGCATGGGAATCTTGGCAAGCAGTGTTCCATTGCAGGAATTCCACCACAGCCCACTTATGAAAACAGTAGAATAGCCACATGGCTGCCTTTCCAAGGGCAGCGTTTCTCAAGCCATTGCTCGGGACCTAAAAGTGTGCCGGGGTGTTCTTGACAGTGTTGTAGACCAGTGGTGCGCAAGCGTTTTATTTTCAACAAAGACCCCCAGTTTGGCATGCATTAGGCCACAGACCCCAATCTTATCTACACTATAAAGTCCCAACTCCACCAAATGGGCTCATAAGGGTTCATTTGGTACCATTTTGTAGAGTTACAGACCTAACTCCTCACTTTGAGTTACCACAAACCCCACATTGAGAACCACTGTTGTAGACAAAGCAGCATTTTGGCCTATTATGGCCAATTATGTTATTGAATATGTTGGTTCTTGATGTAACATCCAGGGCCGAAACGGGGGTTACTAAGTACAAACACTCAACAATGCCAGTTGGACTTACACCACCAATTAAAGGCCAGACCACACCATACAACTAGTCGCAACTCCTTGTAACAAAACAGTTTTAAGGCCAGTCCACACCAATGCAACTCCAACTGCCAATGGGGATAATGGTTGCAACTGGCAAGTAGTTGCATGTTGCAAAGAGTTGCAAGGAGTTGCATTGGTGCGGTCTGGCCTGGCTTTAACTTTAGGCTGTTGCACTAGCACTTCCTGAGTTTAACAGGAGTACTGTATCATGATTGGCTGCCACAGAATTGGCTCACCAATACTGAGGCTCCACATACACCTGCACTCAATGACACAATCACACCCACTGACCCACAACACAGAGGGAATCCACCGGTTACATTGATATCATGGGGTCCCAGTGTTCCTGGACAGTGGTTTTAAAGTGCGGTCCTGGGACTAGGGTTAGGGTTAGGGCCCAGGGGCCCTTGGGCTGGGTTCCAGGGGGTCCCCAGCCAAATTAATAATTATTCAACTCATGTAAAATGAATACAAAGAATATGAGTATAAATATGAAAAAAACATTCTATCAATATGTTTCAATATCACCACTATGAATCTATTTCTCATGTGCAATTGCAACATTTATATGAACATGCATTATGTCTGTGACAATAAAATAAAAGTTAGAAAGGTTAGTTCTTACAGAGCACACCATAGGCTACCATAATTTTGGAAAATAGACATGTTTACATTGAGCGAACAATTGAAACTGATGCATCGCAGTTACTTTGATTGTCTGTTTATCTGTTGAAAGCCCTCACAGTTGACCTGAGAATTCTGCTGAAAGGCTTGAAAGGAGGTGATTGAGCTGGGGTTTTCTTTACTCAAAGGGCTATTTGGCCTAAATGGGATTCAAATGACAGTGGGATGAGGTATATTGAAAGATAATTACATGTCATCCCGCAGCCTGATGGCATTTACATGAGAAAGCAAAATAGCTTTATGAGCTCTGCTCTCCGAAAGGGAGACAAAAACCCACAATGAAGACCAGACATTGCGTCAATCATTCCATCACAAGTCATTACTCACAATGGTGATCATCCTCCACCACGATTTAGAACAGCTTTGATTACAATCCTGGAGCGGTTCTTTGCAGCTCACTGACTGCAGTGTAATATTTTTTTAATGGTGTATTGAAACTGATTTCTGTATCTAATCTGATGTCCTGATTGCTGGTGCCATGGTCGAGTCCTGAATAAATTATTATCTGACACTATTTGATCTTGGGCAGAAACATAGAGGGACCAATACAGATATAACCAACACAATACAGATGAATTAGGTCAGATTCTGAGACAGGACAACCACGTTGAGCAAGATGTGTTTGGAGACCAAAAATGGACTTGAGGACTATCGCTGTACATGAATGATCACCTCACTGTGGCAAAGTGGAGCCAAGCTTATGTGAAAGCTTCTCAATGCCATGTGTTAATATAACACAACCGTGCCCCTTGGCAATCCACTCTACTGCGTGCCAGTGAACAAACACAAATGGATAGAGTAACAAAATACCCAGGGTAATCCTTACGACTGATTTATACTTGGTTGTGCGTTTGTGTTGCTCACCGAAAATACCAGATCTTCAAGCCTCGGGCGACACCGGCGATTATGTCTACTGCAGTATAAATCAGGCTTTATACCAGACCCTGTTGAGGCCAATCCTCCAAACAGAGACAGTCATAAAAAGTTGGTTATAAAGTAGCTTAGATTCATATCATTTTATTATTATAAAAGGGGGATAAACGGCCTGTTCAGTGTTATAGGACCACAATGACAAGTCCCCAGGACTTTTTTTTGCGTAATCCTTTTAGCTCTAATGTCTGACTACCTTGTGCGTGTATGTCCACATTTAAAAGTGACATTTCTCACATGATCAACATGCACATATGAACTCATTATGCCTCGGGAGCCTCAGCGGCATTCAAGCTATCAATTATCACATGAAGACATGCACCATTAAACTCCGTTCGTTGCATTTCTTTCCTTATTACAAACGTGACAGGCTGAGTCCTCTCAGAATGTAATCTATGGAATCCAGTCTGAGTCCTGTACCCATACAGTAGGTGCATATTTGGCTCTGCCTCCTATTTTCAATTGCCTTATTTGAATTGTCAACAGGATGAATGAAAGCACATGTTGATAGCCTAAATCAGTTTTTCTACTGAAGTCAAGATCAGTGAAAAAGGAACTTGAGAAAGCCTGTGGATGTTTTAATTCTCCTCTCTCTGTCATGTGATTCGAAGGTGACATTTTACAACAGAGAGCTCCTCCTCTGGAGTTAACACGCGAGTTGTACATGACTTAGTTTTTGGTACAACATAGAGCACATATGGTTTCCATGATCTCGAGGAGAAGGAAGTTAAAAAAAAAAAAAAAAAAGTGCAGAGATAGCAAAGTTTTTAACGGTAACATTTCTAAAAGGTTGAATGAACCTGCGGGACACATTCCGCTGGCTCCAGACATGTAAACCTGTTTGAAAAGCAGCGTGAGTCCTTACCACCTGCAACCCCAGGGCATCCCAATAAATCACGCCGAGGAACTTGATTTAAAGGGCCAGCTCTCCTTTTGAATGCCAGACACCTGTAGGACATGTTTTATAGAGAACAACATTGTAGCTTGGGCTGCATTCCTGAAGCAATAATGTGATCTTGCGATTTGTTATGGTTTCGCACAAAACTCGCAGACTTTCTGTCAGCAAATATATTTTTAAAATAACGAAGGACATGATTAATTAGATGAAGCAGCATCACATACTTTGGTTATAATGAATAGTTGGGAGCTGTTCAAACGATGGTATGCTTAGTATTTGCAAAGAAAGTCGAGGCGCTCTTCCATGAAAAAAAAAAAAAAAAGTGTTTTGGTTAGGGGAAGCCCTTCCCCTCCCTGAAACACACTCTCATGAAAGCTGCTCTATAGCGTGCCAGAAGTTTGAACTGCCCTGCATGGATATGCCAACATAATGAAGGTTTTTTTATTTTTCATGGAACAGTGCCTTCTCTTTCTTTGGCAATACCTTGATGGAACCCATGGCAAAGAAGACCTGCAAGATAACCTTCACTATTGAAATCCTTCTTCTCTCTGCTATTCCTAAATGGTGTATACACATATTACTTAACAGTTATGGGGCTTCAAATAGCTAGCGTTTGTGTTTGTTCCAGATCCGCTTTACTTTTACGAGTCTTGTCTGAGCACCTAATGTTTCAAGAATGTCCAGGAATCCCGATGTTACACCTTCACCAAATGTTCTCCATCACTGGCAGTGGTGGAAAGTAACTAGGTACATTTACTCAAGTACTGTATTTAAGAACAATTTTGAGGATTTTTTGGGCGGTGAAACCGCCCCTATATGTGAGGTTTGGATATTCGCACCCCCCAATCCTGCGCTGTGATTGGCCACCAGTGTACCCCCCTAACCCTGCACCGTGATTGGCCAATCACAGTCTATTCAGGACTGTGATTGGCTAGTGAAACATGACACATGTGCATAGCCCTATAAATAGGACTATGCACTTAAAAAAAAACACATTTATGGGTTTTTTTAAGTGAATCACACATTGTGGGTGGAAAGGGTATTAAACATTTCAATAAATGTATTTATTTTTTGTACATGATTGGTTGACTCCATTCAGTATTGTGATTAGCTAGCAAGACACCGCCCACTTCACACTGGGTGTGATCTTTTACTTTACTGGAGTAGGCTACATTTTCAATAATTATACTTCTACTCCATTACATCTCAGAGGCAAATACTTTTACTCCACAACAATTATTTCTAGACTTTTGATTATTATTACAAAACATACATTAACCACTTTAGCGCTATATATACTTTGGATATTTTAATAGACGAAGCGATGCATTGTGAGCTTGTAGATCTGCTATTTTCAAAGGAGTTTTATACATTTCATACATTTGAAAATGTGTGAAATTTGTGACTTTCTGCATAATAATGAGTACGTTTACTTTTGGTACTTTAAGTGTATTTGGATGCCAATACTTTTGTACTTTTACTCAAGTCAATTTTGATTATCAGACTTTTACTTTGCAGTATTGATACTTTTGCGTAAGTAAGTAAAATAAATTAGTACTTTTCCCACCACTGATCACTGGAAACCATCAGTGGAGGATTATTATAGAGCAGTGTGCGAATGCTGTAAAAATGCACGGTGATGAGGGCTTTTAAACAGCCCAACGTTAGGCTGAGTAACGTTACGGAAGGAGGAATTTATGACTGTCGATCAAGCCTTTGCGTGCTGCCAGTTAGAGGTCACAACGTTCATATGGATGTAATTTGCGCGTGATACATGTAATGACACGCAGGACTTGATCACGTGCCGGATCAAACACTCGGTGGAATCTCAGTCGGCAAAAATCGCACCATATAAGTGTTTTCTTTCAAGTGGAGCTGTGGGCTCCAGATGACTTACAGGCCCTCAATCGCTCCGTCTCAGTTCCTGCGATGACATTTTTTGAAAATGAGCCACAGCTTTTAATCCTAAACAGGTGCTTAAGTGGGGGTCACCCCAAAGTGTGAGTTGCAACCATAACAACAGATTAACAACAAATATTATTTTTTTTAATGGTGACTCTAAAAGTAGCAGCATGAGCTCAGTCAGTGTGGAGAGTATCAAAAGATTTGACATTCAAATCAATGCCAGGCATGCAAATCCAGAGTATTAACTCTGAAAGTGTACAAATGGATCCCTATGGGGCGGGCCAATGTGTACACTTTTGGAGTCCTAACTGTCAAATTAACACTTAATCTTACTGTGTGTGTGTGTGTGTGTGTGTGTAACGCCTGGGATTCGAACGCGGGTCTCCCGAGTGGAAAGACAACATCTTAACCGCTAAGCCAAAGGGTTATCCCTATCGCTTAGGGGAGATATTAGACTTTCACGCCATCAGGCTGAGGTAGTGAACCACTCTGTTACACTCACCCCCCTTTTGACCTGCTCCCACGGGGAAACCCAATCCGGGTCACGGCACCATTGTAACAGTTGATCTGCGTTGTGTTGTGGATTAATGAAGTTCCAGACCCCTCTCTTTGTTGACAGTTTATTCTGGTAAGAATAGACACAAGTCTCTGGTCAGACACTTCTTTTGGTGTAACACACCCCAGCCTCAGCACGTCTTGGGCAAATCTAATTTAGGCTGGCCTATTCTAATAATCGATAAACATACAATGTAACACAATACAATACAATGAAATAAAACAAAACAATATGTACCTGGTAAGAATAGACACAAGTCTCTGGTCAGACACTTCTTTTGGTGTAACACACCCAAGCCTCAGCACGTCTACAACAGAATTAGCAGCAGTTTGTTGTAAACAATATACTGTTTGGTATGTCAAAATGACAAACTGAAAACATGTACAAAGCAAAGCATCACTACTTCATGTAGGTACATTTAGCAAGTTTATAATGACCAGTATTCATCACGGTATCACAGTAAACTCTTATTGAAAACATAGTGTGCTGAGGAACACATCTTACCTTGGGCAAATCTAATTTAGACTGGCCCCACGCTAACATGGACACCTGTGTTACTCAATGAGGTGCAGCCCACTAACCAATAAGAAATGCCCTTACTTAAAGGAGAATTTTTGACTAAAGTTTTCTTACCTTTTCTATGACGTTATGATATCTTAGGATGAATGGTACAGTAGAAAAATGTCATAACTCCACCCCTGAGCCGCCACAGCTTAAAAGGTGTGCGGATAGGCCTTAGGTTAGATCACATATTTTAATAGCTTTTTTTTTTCTTTTTTTTTGTGAGATCTGACGTTCATAGTGACAAAACACTGTCCCAAAAAAAAAAAAAAAAAAAAAAAACAGAAGTCTCGCTAGAAGAGATTGAAATCTCGAGATTTCAATCTCGTCTAGCGAGACTTCTGTTTTTTTTTTTTTTTTTTTTTTTGGTTGCATAGTGTTCTGTCACTATGAACGTCAGATCTCACCAAAAAAATAAAAAAAAAAAGCTATTAAAATATGTGATCTAACCTAAGGCCTATCCGCGCACCTTTTAAGCTGTGGCGGCTCAGGGGTGGAGTTATGAAATTTTTCTACTGTACCATTCATCCTAAGATATCATAACGTCATAGAAAAGGTAAGAAAACTTTAGTCCAAAATTCTCCTTTAAGGAGCAAGTGGAACCCACTAATCTCTGTTACGTATGTGTATGTGCATGTGTATGTGTATGTGTATGTGTATGTGTGTGTGTGTGTGTGTGTGTGTGTGTGTGTGTGTGTGTGTGTGTGTGTGTGTGTGTACGCACGTGTGTGTGCGTGCGTGCGTGCGTGCGTGTTGAACTTTGTGTTGAACTGGTGCAGTGTGGCGGTTGAATGAAAGCAGATGAACAGCTAGCATCCACACTGGAGTCAGAGGCATAAAAAGGCCCTTTGCATCAGATCACACATTGGTTTTTCCATCCCTCATGTCATAAAATCTATAGGACGCCTCCGCTTTTAAATCCCAAACGCAAAGAGATGTCAGTCAATAATGTTAACCACCAACAGTGGGAAGTGAACTTGCTATGGTTTCTAAAAATAGAGCCAGGCCCTTGTTACACAGTCAAATCCAGTGTTCATTTAACTACATGAAACCTGGTTTCCCTGGGGGCGAACACTCGGCGAAAATAGACATATAGCTGAATAGCATCGCGTTGTAATGTGTTGTAACGCGTTGTAACGTGTTGTGAGCTTGTAGATTGGCTATTTTCGGCAAAGTGTAGAGGGAAAAAAGGAGGTATAGCTTGGTATAGACCCTCAACAATGCTTTTAAGTGGTTAAAGCTGCAATTTAAGTTTATGATTCTACCCGGGACTCCTGCATGGGCGACTGGTTAAAATAAAGTTTTAATAAGAAACAAAAGCTCCGAATTGCAGCTTTAGCTCTGATAGTGTACATATGTAACCAAATGGATCCCGTAAATGAACACTCAAGATTTTACGGTCTACATGAAAGTTGCTATATTGTTTATGTCTCAGGCATTCCAGATCCGCCTCATTTCATCCGAATCCGTGCAGAATTCCTGCAACGTAAAATCAACCCATTTCATCAGAAAGGTACAAGGAGCTGTTTATTGTCCAGGCCTTAAATTTAATGCTGGCTCAGACAACCTTGCCACCATGTCCTTCAACAGGGCTGTGCAGCGTGCACGTGGCCCCTGCCATGACTAAACACCCGGGCGTTTTTTTTTCTACCTTCGGCAAACATTTCATCACACAAACGTTTCCCAGTGGCCCCGTCATTGCGTCATTTTACACACAGGGGGTCATTAAAGCCTTGACTAAATGTTCCCTTATCAGCCCTCAGCTGCGGGTGATGTAATGACTTGGAAGACAAACACAGCGGGAGGTGCACACCACAAGTGTTTTAAGACCGTTGGCTGGCTTTACAGTAGTGAAGTAAGCTACCTATAACTGCAGTGGTGGAAGAAGTACTCCCATAAGTAGCAATAGGACAATGTAGGCCTGTATTGGCATCAAAATGTACTTGTAAGTAGCAAAAGTGAAAGAGCTTATTTTGCATAATGTCCCATGAAGGTTTCTTCCCTCCAAAGTTTTCAAAAGTTGTCAAAAATCCTTCAAAAATAGTCGATCTACAAGATTACAACGCTTCGCATCGCAACATGTTGTGATCTTGCAGACCGGCTATTTTTGAATAGACAAAGTATAATCTATAATCTACTATACTATAATCTTATATTCTACAAAGTAACTTGTAACTACAGATTTCAAATGATTGTATCTCCCACTATCTCACCACTGTGGAGTAAGTATAAAGTATTGAACAACGGAAATACTCAAGTAAAACTACCTAAGAATTGTACATAAGTACAGTACTTGAGTAAATGTACTTCATTACTTTCCCCCACTTCTTTACAGTGAGGTAGCTACCTGTCTGTTATCGAGCGGATGGTCAGAGGTTTATGGGAAGAGGGAGTCTGACTTTTATGAGAAGGGCACTTTACCACTGTCTGCTTCCCTGAGTCTCAGAGGGCCAGAGCTATATAGACTGTTTTTGTTTCTTTTGGAGTTTTGTTTGTCTTTTCATTGTCTAGACAGGTTGTCTGTTTTTCTCCTTGACTCTGCACAGTGCAGGTTTATGTACAGTATGTGTCTCACCAACTCTGTAACTGTCATCTCAACGGATCATTATCTTTAGCTACCACTTTGTTTATGTTTCATTTCCACTATGTTTTGCAGCCTGAGCCTACTGTATTGTGTTTACTCTCACACTCTGCAATTATTGCAACGGTTCAAGTGGGGTCCGGGGACCCGCGGGGGTCCTTAAGGGGGTTCCAGGGGGTCCCCAGCTAAATGTGTTGATGTAGCATCAAAATCAGTTTAACCACTTTAACTTTAGAATGGCCGATCTACAAGCTCACAACGCGTTGCGATGCAATGCTTTGTGAGGTTCAGATATACTGTTTATAGAAAATCTTGAAAAAAATTGAACACAAATCTTGCATGGGCGGGCCCTCGTCCCTGGCAAAATACATTACATTACATTACAGTCATTTAGCAGACGCTTTTATCCAAAGCGACTTACAATAAGTGCATTCAACATAGGTAGGCAAGAAAACTACTAATCACCAGAAGTCTTAAGTGCATTCTCTTCTAAAAACAAGCAACTAAGAGTATACCTAGCGCTAAGGTAAAAGTGCAATATATCAGCTACCTACTTTCTTAAACAGATGAGACAAATAGGAAAATCAAATGAGCAAGAGCTAAAACCAATTAGTGTATCAAATAAACAAGATCCAATAAAACAAGAGCTCGTACAAATAATTGACAACAAGTAGGCAAGGCTAAGAGGAAGGGTCAGGGTAGTGTTTCCTGAAGAGGTGGGTTTTCAGCCTGCGGCGAAAGATGGGCAGTGACTCTGCTGTCCTGACATCAGTGGGGAGTACATTTTCTGAATGGGGTACGCGGCCAAATAGCTACATAATGCGGGGGACCGGGGGTCCCTGGCTTGACATGAAAACATTGGCTATTTGATGCTAAGTCCATGATGACATGGGTCCGGTGTCCTCTCACGTGGGCTTTGTTGTCATTCTAAACACTGTCCTGCATCTCCACTTTGTCCAGCAAACATACTAAAGGCTAGGTGACTGTGAAATGTGATCTGGGTTGATGTCACCGCAGCTTTGGTCACCTCCCATCTTCAGTCTGACAGCTAAAGGAACACAAGGCACACTGTAGTGTGCTTATCCCAGCGTCCCCCAGAGGAAAAGGAAGAGAAAAAAAACAACAACCTCACTGTAAATCATGATGACCACATTCTAAGCTTCCTCCTTCTTGTCAAGTTTGTCTCTTGACGTTTAATTTGGGGTTCTGGCTTGAAAGAAAAGTATTGTTTGTCACCAATTGTTTACTCTGAAGAAAAATGTGTTTATGAGCTAAATAACGTAGGATGTTTGTGTGTGTGATATGTGTGTACTGTATATCGTTGCTGTCGGCCAGAAACCTTGTATCTCCATATTTCAACCTTTTATGTATTTTCTTCTTGGTAAATTGATGCCCTGCTCCATCATACAAGAGTGTCGCCCAAAAGTGGTGGAAATATCAGATCTGCAAGCTTGCAGTGCAACACGTGCGATGCAAGCTTGTAGACCGGGCTATTTTCACTTAAAAAAAATACTTTAAAAATGATAACAAAAAAGGAACGGTTTTGAACATACAAGGTTTCCACAACTATATACTCTACAGTAAATGAACTGTAACAAGACACCATGGAAGAGCAACTGGGGGCATGTTGGTGCTGAATCTAGCTAAGTTTTGTCATGCAAATGCTATTTTCTGCCCGCAGCAACTACTGTTCATTCAAGGTGTGCAACAGCACACTCAGCCTACTATTCATGGGAATTCTTCCCTCTGGGTGTGTGTGTGTGTGTGTGGACAGATAGATCTTGGATGGCCTCCCATTGTCTGAGTTTATTATTAATCACAACATTAATTAACATAGTTCGAGCCACACTCTTGTCAAAACACGGCACACCGCCATAACAAACAGTGGTAGACAAACATCCAAACAGTTCCCAGCTGTATTGGGGATTTGAGTCTGTTGCTTTGCTGTTCACCATAAATAATGGAGACTGTGATAATTGCTCTTTCGCGCCTGACATGTTTGTCTCACACACACACACACACACACACACACACACACACACACACGCACGTGCACACACATGTACACAGGCACACACACACACACACACACACACACACACACACACACACACACACACACACACACACACACACACACACACACACACACACACACACACACACACACACACACACACACACACACACACACACACACACACACACACACACACACACACACACACACACACACACACACGGCGGCAAGGTGCTTTCATCACCACCCAATTTGTCTACAGCAGTGGTGGAAGAAGTTCTCACATTTTTAACTTGAGTGAAAGTAGTATCAATACCACAATGTAGAAATACTCTGTTACAAGTAAAAGTAAAAGTACAAAAGTATTGGTGTCAGTTTTCAAATGTATAAAATGTATACAAATCTTTTGCTCTATCTACAAGCTCACAATGCGTCTGATCGCGACGCATTGTGAGCTTGTAGATAGGCTATTTTCAAATGAAGTGGGTAATGTATGGGTAATAATAACCAAAATCTACAAAGTAACTAGTAACTAAAGTTTTCAAATAATTGTAGTGGAGTAAAAGTATAATATTTGCCTCTGAGATGTAGTGGAGTTGGAAATACTCCACCTCAAAATTGTACTCAGGTACAGTACTTGAGTAAATGTACTTACTTTACACCACTGGTCTACAGTAACATCATTGTGTTGTGACTAAACCCCTTCTTGAATCTAGATTCTGGAGTAGGGGTAGAACTTCTGGAGAGACGATGCTAAGGATTCGCTTTGCGTCATCGTTTTGACAGCTCTTACAGTACAGACTGAAGGCATCAGTAGGGCAAGGCATTCACACTGTGCAAGAAGGTGAAATGATTTCTTCAGAAACCAATAGATTTAGGAATGGGTTGTTGTGTAACCGAAAATATATCGAAACCGAAATGTAGAGCCTCTAGCGGCTAGAGGCTCTACATTTTGGTTTCGATATATTTTCGGTTAGTCTAGCCGACATAATCTTGCTCATGTAGGTTCATCGATTAATCAATATGTATATAGATATATCAACGAATTGACACAGGTAAATAAATACATAGATTAGTTTGATTAACCACTTAAGCCCTGAATCATACTGTACTTTGTTGCGCAAATGTCAAAATAGCTGATCTACATGTACATGCTCACAATGCGTTGCGATGCGACACACTGAGCTTGTAGATCTGCCATTTATAAAAAATATATATCGTTCATTAATCGCAACCGAGGCAAAAGTTTGAAATAATCGTGAATATTGATTTGAAGTCATATCAGCCTCACTGGTCACTCTTGACAAGAGGGACATTTCTCTTGTCAAAGACATTCTGTCGCCTTCAATAACAGAGTGTTGTTAGTACTGGGAATTTACTGCTGCCTCGCCTGAGGAAATTTAATTATGTTTGCTGGTTGTTGTGTATGCAAGCATTGAAACAGGCTTGGATAGAGGATGACCTGTGCCCTTTTTCCTCTCCAGACAAAGAGGGTGAAACGTGATCAACCGGTCCCTCTTATTTGTCACATAATAGATGATTTCCTCTGAGGTACATAGGTCTGAATTATTGAAAAGATAGCAGACCACACAATTGACAGTGGTGTGTTGAGTAATAGTACACATGTTTTAGAAAAATAGCCAATCTACAAGCTCACAACCCATCGTGACACGTTGTGAGCTTGTAGATCGGCTATGTTCGAACAGATCAGGTATAAAATAAGTGGCTTTAGTGGTTTACTTACATTTTGTAAACATGCAAAGTAACTAGTAACTAAAGTTTTTGCCTGAGTATAATTGAGAAATGGAAACTAAATGGAAGTAAAAGCACCCAATAATTACACTTAAGTACAGTATTTGAGTAAATGTACAAGTTTAGCTAATTTCCACCCATGGAAATTGCTGATTTGTTTAAAATTCCTCAGCGATGATCGGGTGCTGCAGGAGTATGACCCTGGAAAGGCTTGTTCAACTATCCATGCCTGCGGTTCGCTCCATCTGTGCAAACACATTCTTTTTGACGGCTTGACGTGTCAGAGCAAGTCGGAGATGAAGCAGAAGGTCTTTTTTGACACGAGGTTGGAAATCGTTGCTGTCGGGCAGAAACCTCTTATCTCCACGTTTCAACATCTCATGTTGTGTTATGTTTTAATTAACGCCCTACTTTGTCATACCCAGTGGTGTAAAGTAACTCATACAATTTTTGTATTAAGTATTGTACTTAAGCACAATTTTGAGGTATTTTTTACTTTACTGGAGTATTTCCAATTTTCAGTACTTTTACTTCTCCTATACATCTCAGAGGCAAATATTATACTTTTACTCAACTCCAATTATTAGAAAACTTTAGTTACTAGTTACTTTGTAGATTTTGATTATTATTACAAAACATACATTACCCACTTCAGCCCTATATACATTTCGGGCCATTTGAAAATAGCCGATCTACAAGCTCACAATGCGTCGCGATGCGACGCATTGTGAGCTTGTAGATTTAAATGTCTTTTTAACGATAATCTAAAAAAAAGGAACTGTTTTGGGACATACAAGGTTTCCACACAAGAGCGACGAAGTGCACTCTAACACTAAACTGTCTAGTGTTGCCACAGACACTGGCTGTGTCGCAGCCCCTGTGGCATCAGGCTCAAGTGAAGACATGCCTTTGTCAAAGCTGTTGTATTGTGAGCCAAGCAGCTCACAAAAATTAACAGCTTTATTATTATCAATCATTTAGGTGGAAGGTCAAAACCTCATACCATGAACCCTATAGGGCATATAGCAGTGGTGGCCATTTTCAGGTTCCATCGTTCCAGACCCCATTCATTTTTCCCATAGAGATTTCCAAAAATATTTCTATAAATTATTTTAAGCCTAGAATCAAGCCGTCCAGGATCCTGGTGAATCATGATCATAAAACTTGTGATCATGAAAATTTGATTCTGTAAAAAAAAGAGTTTCAATATTTGATAATATGATATACTATATCTAATAAATAAGTTTTGTGGTTTAAAAAAAAAAAAAAAAAAGGCAACCGTTTTATCGTCATGAATCACTAGGATCCTGGATGGCTTGATTCTAGGCTTAAAATAATTGATATAAACATTTTTGGAAATCTCTATGGGAAAAATGAATGGGGCCTGGAAGGATGGAACCAGAAAATGGCTGCCACTGCTATGCCCTATAGCGTCTCCATTCTGGGCATGTCATAGAAGGCAAACATTTGGTGAAAAAAAGGCGAACATTTGGCAGAAATAGATGATCTACTACTTACAAGCTTTTGAGCTTGTGGATCTGCTGTTTCTGGCAAAGAGATTTTGTGTAGGGAGAAAAGGGTGCCAAGTAGATACCCTGGTGGACCTCTGTCAATGAAGGATAATATAAGGTTTAAATGGTTATCAAACTTTTATGGCTTCTCCCAAACCTGGTTAGTCTTGATCTCATGTTTTGGAATCACTAAATTGTGTTGATTTAACTGAGCAGAATAAACCATGATTTGACATTTCATGGCTCGGCACCTGCTGCTGTCAGATTGCAAATCCTGAATCAGTACCCCATTAAAGAGCATTCAATCAAAAACAATCTAGTCACTCGGCACTCATGTTCACCAGTGATGTGATTGATCATTTCAAAACAGCCTTGTGCTCCATTATGGCCAACTGTAGTCAGGTTCTCTCTGTTTAGCATTCAGCTCCTTCTCTGCCTACTCAGTGCCTGCCTGCCCTTTGGTGTTCAACCAATGCAATGAAACCTCCATCAACGTCGGTGGACTCCCCTAGCAACTCATGGTGACATGACGTATCCCATCAGGCATGTTCGCTGAGTCATCATGGCCCCCCTCGCCGGCTGCTAGTTTCTGTTTGTTTAACCTCTTGAAAGCCAGCGTGTGTAGTTAGTTAAGACTGAGTCATGGGTGATCCCGGCCCCCGGAAACCTTTGAACAAATGTCCGCTGTTTGTTTCTCAGGCCGCGTACATTCGAAAGTCGCGGGGTCAAACGCATTAGCTGTGGGGTAGACATGTGTGTAAGCTAGAGAGGATATAAAAGTGAGCACCATTGTAAGGGTCCATGTTCACGAGGCCAGGGACAGCTCTTGTTCATAGAAAATGTGGAAAATGTTCAGCTGACTTATACTGATACTGATCATTTCACCACAACTGAGTTAACAACCTATGTACAGTATATTCTTTGTTGTATGTCAATTAGCGGAAATAGCCGATCTACAAGCTCACAACGCGTCGCAAAATGTTCGCCTATTCCTTCAAAATGTTGTACGCTAGGGTTCATGGTAAAGTATGCATTTATATAGCTCCAAAGCACTTTACAATAGGCATGACATTCACCCATTCACCCATTCACACTCTCACACTCACACACACACACACACACACACACACACACACACACACACACACACACAAGGCAGAGGAAACCATGCAAGGCGCCGCACCAGCCTGCTCACCAGGAGCAGTTAGTGGTTAAGTGTCTTGCTCAAGGACACTTCAACACTAAGCCAGGGGGAGCTGGGGATTGAACCAGGAAACTCTCCCAAGCGCTCGCTGAGCCACTAGCCGCCTCATGTGGTTAAATCAGCTCACCACCATTGTCAGCGAAAATGTCACAGGATCAGCCCACGCTTAGTCGAGCATGACTCGGCCGCAACATCTGATCTCCCATCTAAAGGACGTGCACAGACAAGCCTAATGTAAACCAGACGCATACTCAACGTGGTCATTCTCAACCAGGAGAGAGAGAGAGAGAGAGAGAGAGAGAGAGAGAGAGAGAGAGAGAGAGAGAGAGAGAGAGAGAGAGAGAGAGAAAGCGAGAAAGCGAGAGACACTGCTGTGTGTAACCCGCTACCCCATACCTACCCCATAGCCTAATTAAAACAGCAGGTGCTCAGAAGGCCTCAGCTGTCTGAGTTTGGTATGTGCCATGTGGCGTCCCGTCCGGAACAGGTGTATAGGTGAACAGTAGAGTCACTGACAAGGGCAAAACCACGAGGCCAAGTATTCCCAAGGGAATGACATGTTGTCAATTTACAATTTAAAGCTGTCGCCACTGTTACGTCTTGTGCGTAGACTAGCCTTTATATGTGCCATACAGTCCTTGTCTGCTTATTCTAGTTGAGGCCCTGCGCTGTATTGTGCCCCTCATTGCTCAAGCAGGGTGGTTAGAAAAAACACATCAATCTTAACATGAATCTGTTGGAGCATCCTTCTTAAAGTTGCAATCCGTAAAATGTATGTTTTACCTGGGATTAGAATCTGGTGGGTCTCCCGCTCAAGCTCAGAAATGTGTACTGCAAGGGTGAGTCATGTGTACGACCATACTGCGTGCTCGATTGAACAGTTGTAGTGCTACATGTTCAGCTGGATCTTGGTGATACCAAAATGTTGTATTAGCCATGAAGTAAGGACCAATCTCTCTCTATACATTATAAATGTCTCTTTAAATGGACTTCCTTGATCCATTCAGAATGTCTCCTCTCCAGTGTTTGAACCCACCTGCTCTAACATACT
Organism: Gymnoscopelus braueri; assembly: GCF_963280865.1. Taxonomy (NCBI): domain Eukaryota; kingdom Metazoa; phylum Chordata; class Actinopteri; order Myctophiformes; family Myctophidae; genus Gymnoscopelus; species Gymnoscopelus braueri. The sequence goes on along the minus strand of NC_137620.1, from coordinate 32,070,443 downwards.
CCACTGAATCTGTCCATACACCCGGTTTCATTACACAAAGGATTTGCCCTCTCTGAACACTGGCTTGACTTGTGGTGCTACTACGTAGCAGTTGCTGTGTTTGCTGTGAAGTCATTTAACCACATGAAACCTACTCCCCTATTCAGGAACGACGTGAATAAACAATGCGAAAAAGCAACACGATAATTTCACATCAAACTTTTATGTTGGTGATGCCTCATTCATACAGGTTGAAAAATCTCATTTGTTTCGTAAAACTAAATATGTCGCTTGATTGCCTCATCACAATCGTGCTCAGTGTGCATGTAGGCTACTCATAACACAAACAGCAGTTTAAATGAATGTGAATTAATTGCAGTTTGTGGACCATAAGCTTGTAGCTTGTGAGGTTGAAGATCGGCTATTTTCTCCAAAGAGATTCGGTGTAGAGGGGGAAAAGGAGAGGACCAAGTCTAGACCGCTTTGAGGGACTCCAGTCAACACAGTATAATATAGGTTATAGGGTTTGTCTAAGTGGTTATGGAGCAGACTGAATGCGTGGGACTTTACACGGACCATGTGATGGGCTGTGAAACAGCTGTACTTGTCAGCATATACTACTCCAGACAGATGGGCAGTCATATCTTAACAAAGCCTTCACTCACTGTCGCTGCCGTTGCTTTATAAAGTCTCAACAGAGGGACCATTCAGGCAAGAGCAAACGTGCTGTTCCGCATGCTTTTACTGTGCCAGATATCTTCCTGGTGATATACTTCAGTTTGGCCTGCAAATATTTTAGATCAAGAGCCATTTCCAACAGGTTTTACTGCCCGATTTGCACCCGTTGCCTTTCATCTGTAAATGTGACCTCTGGAGACAGTCAATGTGATTCATTGGAGGGGTTTATCTCCGTTCATAAATCATGCATCCAGATGAGATAGCTGACAATGTACGCGATTCTGCACTGTACCCCAAGCAAGCCTTTCAATAGGCCCTTTTCCACGGCACCATAGAATGGTCATGAGAATGGCAAAAAAAACACGTTTCAGTGGCATTTCCATCCGCTATCCGGTTGTAGTAAGTATTCAATGATTGGTTTTAGGCCCTGCGACAGGGAAGCAGTCTGAGAACCAACAATATTTACTACTGCCAGACAGTGGAGGATAGACAACAATACATTTCCAAATCCACTACTATTCATAGGAGACTACAGTCATTGTCACCTATATACACTAAATTGCATGTTATCATAATGGTTGATTACAGGCTATTCGGGTAAAAAGCATCAGGTTCTCACCAGACTAACGGTTTTGAGTCAAATACAGACATGACCTCAGCAAAGCACCTCCGCTACAATGCAAAGCTATAGGGATCTGGTCGAGGCATATTTTAATTTTGATCAGTAATTGCTATAGCATAGCTTGATCAGTTTGTATACATTTGTATATTTTACCCCATTGTGCTCCATCTGTCATACACAGCCATGTATCCACAACTTGTGACGAGTTAGACATGTATTTACTGTCTAGCAGCGGCTAAAATGTTGACCTGGACCTCATTCTCCTATCTTTTGTGTAAACTCTTATCAGATGTTGTTTAGAATGCCGACAAAGCTTTCACCAAAACTAATTTAACACAGTGGTGTCCTGTCCTGAAATCGCAGACTTTTTTGCCGACACTTTTTGTGGAGGTATATAGGCCTAATGTGTATGTGGAATGAGAATAATCTCTCTTTTCTCTTTCATTCCATTTTATAGATATATTGTGACACACTGTGACACACACACACAAACGCACCCACACACAGCTATCTCCTGTTGAACTCGTTAGGCCAGGCTTCTCAAGAACCAGGCACAACTACCCACAGACAGTTGGTGTGTGGCAACCGGAGAGATAAGAGCTGTCTGGGAGACAGACAGCACACCAGCTCAGCACAGGAGTACAGAGACTGGGGGGGTACACTTTGTAAGCAGTGTTTTTGTTCTGACCAGTAAACCGGATAGTGGCATGGCCTAGTTAGGGACTGGCCTTTCAGTTTGTCAGCCAGTAGCTCCAGTTGGCGGCAGAATTATTTAGTATCGGCACGTTTTCTATTTGTTTGTTTTCAGGCCAGGGACTGAATAAAAGTCCCTGGCCATTGTCCAGTGGGGGACTGCAGTTCTCGCCCGTCTGGGTCTGTGCAGCCTTCCTCCAACTCCTTCCTGTTGCTTTTTGTTACAACATACACACACACAGGTCTCTTTCCTGGGACTACTTTTCTTATTCCAAAAACCCAGGTTACGGGTCCTATTCGTGCATCCAGGTCCAATGCTAGTGGTGTCAAGGTCTGACCCAAATGCGGGAACTCAAAACACACCAAGCGCAGGAGACGTGGATCACATAAAAGAAGACTTTACTCAGATGACGAATAACGTGCAGTACAACAGTAGAGCTTACACAACCACACAAAGAACACACACCCACACAATATCAAACACTATACTACACTAACTCAACAGACTATAATAACTACAAACTCACACATCACAGAGGAGTACCTGACAAGACAAACATATGATAAGAAAATAATAGCTCGTCACGCCAAAGTCCTTCTGGTACTTTTAATTAATTAAAGGGTCTACACCATGAAAATAACTTTTTTCTTGGTTTTTTTGTATTTTTTGGGGTCCCCAGTGTCTCTTGTATCCAAAAAAATGTTTTTTTTTTAAAATTCAGTCATTCCTTCTCATTTCATGGATTTCCAGAATGGGCGTGTCTGAACAGGCGATCTCAGAATGGAAATGTTCATGATGTCACAAACATTTTTGATGGCAAACCCAATGTTAAATGAAAAGTGCCCGAATCGCTCCGAAACTTTTTCTACCCCCCCTAAGTGGGGGTCTACGAACAAATGCTTCGGGCTCGGATTTTGGCTCCGCCCCCCGGAAGTGGGTGAAACAGGCACCTCAAACACTTGGTGGAATTGTTCAAAAATGTTCAAAGTGTTTTTTTTTCGATTTTGTATTTTTCTTAGATGCTTCTTTTTATGCAGAATTTTTTTTTTTTTTTTTTTTTTAATCATTTTTAAATAATTTTTTATAATAAAACAGACAGAATTGCTCAGTAGCCCCCCCCTGCCCAAGAGGACGTTTTGGTATTGCAGCTGAAAGTGCTGTATAAGCCAGAGACAATTGACAATTGACTTAAGGCATGGGCAGCATACACAGACGCGTTTCAGCTTCAAGCCTTCCTCGGTGTGTATCTTTTTTAGTTTCTACTGAGACAAACATATGACCCAACACGCGCACGTGCACACACGCACGCACAGTCTTAAAGTCTGTAGCGCTCGTCACACCGACCTGCCTCAGCTGGTCCACACAGGTGATGGCATTCTGGGCAAAGAGTCTCATCAAGGCTTCAGGGAGGGAGGAGAGGAGATTGGCTGAGGGAAATCAGGAGCAGGGCATGGGAGGGGCAGAGGCACACTCAGTGGCAAACTAACCTCGCGTCACCAGGCTTTTGTGTTCCGGTGGTGGGTTTCCGGTTGGCGTCACATTATTTGATTGATTGATTATTATACCAAAAGAAACAAAAACAAACATACCAAACTAAACAGATTTTAAAGTAGGGGAATCATTTTAGAGGTGCACGGCGCCGGAGGTTCCGGCCGCCTGATGACGTAAAGTTATTTACGACCGGATCAGAAACCCGAAAATGGTATTGATCCCAGGCTAGTGGCAAACAGTCACATCAGGGACAAAACAGGGCATAACTGACAGGGCAGGGGGGACAAACGGCCAGGACAGAGGCCATGACGGTGACACACAAATGATAACCGTTAACAGGAGTCCGGCTCAGGACAGAGTCGTGTGAGCAGCGCAGAGCTGACTCATTTTCCCTCAGAACCGGAAAGGAGGCTAAAAGCTGTGTTTTGTTATCCAGCAGACGCACGAGGGAAGCATGTTGATGCATAACAGAGACCATACAATATGAAATCTTCAGTTATGATGAAGTGAATTAAATTGATTGTAATATGTCATGGGATAGTCATCAGACTTTCTTGCTGTATGTGGATGCTGTATTGTATTTAGATCCATGCAATGTACTGACCTATGTACTCAGCTACTGTATATGTTCCAGTTGTTGTACACACGTAACATGTTTGAGATAAGAAGTGTCGTGTGGAGTCAATGACAGATAAAGCGCATTTAACGACATTTTAAAAGAACAAAAGTGGAACTCGGCAACTAATCAAGTTTGAAGGTCACTTTTATTAAATTCAGTGGGTGAACAAATACTGTCAGTTGAACAGTACTAGAACCGCATGTACAGTGATAAGAACGAGGACACAGCCTTTGTTGTTCAAAACTAAACCATCCAGTATCAGGCTATCACCTCAGATAGTGTACACAGGGAGAGGGCTCTATGGACCAGGATGAACTTGGGCCTATAACATAACCCATAATAGCAGTGGTTCTCAAGTGGGGTCCGGGGACCCGCCAGGGATCCTTGAAGGGGTTTCCAGGGGGTCCCCAGCGAAATTAGTTGATACAGCATCAAAATCAGTTTAACCACTTTAACCATATGTTATACATAGGTTATTAAAATAAATAAAAAAACCTTGGTAGAATTTGAACAATTTGGAATAATTTTAAAACATTTTAACAACACAAATGTTATACCGTATGGGCGTCTCTGGCACAAAAAAAAAATTCGGGTGGGGGTCCAAATACATAATAATTTGGGAGTCCTTGACTTTGAAAAAGTTTGAAAACCACTGCCATATAGGAAAACTTAATATGTAGTTAGGAGGAACAATTTTTCCAATGAGATTTCCCTCTAGCTTTCTGCACAGTTGCATTAAGTGAACACATTAGTTAATACTTAAAAAGGAAAGACAGAAATCAAAATACTGTCACATAATAGCTCATGACATCTGCTTTAGCAGCACTATATTTCGGTAAATATCCTGCACACTCCTCTTACAGCTGAGTGTGTGCTCAACAACACACCGCTTGGTCTAATAAGGACCAAGTCACATCAACAGTTTCACAACATTCCCTTCTAATTTAAACACAACTTCCAAATATTATCAGTAGGGAATAGGGATGCACCGATACATCGGCGGTATATCGGTATCGGACGATATTTGCCTGGTTGACTGCCACCGGCATCTGCAAATTAAGTTGACGGCAGTAGTGGATATTTATCTGTTGCTGTGACACATCTATTCTGAGCTGGCTATGTTGCTGTGTTGGTTAAGCTTAGTGTACCAAGCTGCAGATTCAGATGACGTCCATTAGGTTATTTTTTGATAATGAAGATTTGTTTCCCTGGCACAAAAGGGGGAACGAATAAAACCAAAAACAAACAAACACTGGTATCGGTATCAGCTATCGACCAAATTGTTATTTTAAACATCAGCATCGGTTCTGGATTTCCGTATCGGAGCATCCCTATTCACACTTGGAGTCATGAAGACTTTTAACTTATTCATTGTCTCTTGGCTACCCTTACTAAAAAACAACAGTGCCTTCACTATCAAAGACAATAAACAGCAGTTACAGCAGCATCGGCCTTCTGGGGCAAATCAGAGCGGCACACCATAGAAGATGAATGGTTCTCTTTTCAGCTAATGTAGCCATTAGCTAGATCCTGCCATCTGCTAATTGCCTCAAGAGCATTGTGTTGAGCTCTTGATTTTTATGGAAGCCATCCCAAACATGTATTTTAGACATCACACTCAATTAAAATAAAAAAATAGGCTCATAATATGAAACTGAGATATTATCTGTCATTGTGTACGAGAGCTCTCGATCATAATAACAATCAACATAATAGTCCATGTATATTGGATTCATAGGAACCTGCAGTGTAAAATATCTGAGCCACAGTGTCCAGTGAATACTTAGGTCCAGACAGAGCCATGGAATGTAAGGTTCTGTTTTCCTAACTTCTTTTCATAATTATTCACAGTCTATTTGAGACTATATAACAATTTAAACATTACGTCAAGAGCTATCATATCAAGAATGATTTGATCATATAGCATATCGTCTTTGTTGGGTGGGAACCTAGTATCTCCAAAACCGTTTTCAGGAAATGTGATGTAATTTTTTTTAACAATACTGTAGATCCAATGTAGTTATTATTTAGTCTTATTAATACTTTTAATTGGTTCCATATTTATAAAACCCACACAGGCACACTTACCCACTTTCACTTTATTTTTTTAAATAGTGACAATAGTGACAATATCTACAAGCTCACAACGCATGGCGATGCAATGCGTTGTGAGCTTGTAGATTGGGTATTTTCACTACTTTTGTAGTGAAAATAGGGCATTTGTTTATGAAGAAAAAGAAAAACATAAGACGGTGAAATATGGAGATACAAGGTTTCTGCCGGACAGTGGCGATATATCACCATGCTTTGCCATGACATACGCCCTTTAACGGCATGGCTCTACTTCAGTCTACTTTATATAAATCACAGTGTTCAAAGCTATGACAAAAAAATATATATATATAAATATCAGTGTATGGTTGTTCAGCTTTTAGTGTGCATGTTTCCAGAGATCATACGCAATCTCTGGTGAGGTTAACAACACCATCAGCCAATGAACAGACTGTATAGCACAGCGATTCTCAACCTGTGGGCCGGGGGCCCATTGGTGGGTCGTGAGGATATTGCAAACACTAAGATTTGAATGATAATAATAACATTAATATTAAAAAGGCCTTGGTATTCTTTTTTTTAAAAACCCATTCAATCCGGGAACACATCTCTGTCATTTTAGATGTCTTTGGCTATTCAAAAGTAGCAGATCTACAAGCTCATAGCGCGGCACCGAGTGCCACGCTATGAGCTTGTAAATGAGCTTGTAGATTTGTAGACATATTTTTTAAAGCAAACATTTGTAAAATATGTTGTTCCAGGGACCCCCAGAAGCAAAGATTTGAGTTACAAATGTTCGCTTTAACAATATATATATATTCAAAGGTTTACACACATTTTCACGATTTTTCAAAAATAGCAGATCTACAAGCTACATAGCACGACCTTGCTATGAGCTTGTAGATCTGCCATTTTTGAATAGCCAAAGGAATCTAAAATGACAGAGATACATTCTCGGATTGAATGGGTTAAAACCTTGAAAAATGTGTTTTCATTGTGATACCGATAAATAGGAACCTACAGTATATACTACATTAGTTCCATCGATGCAAGGCGGAAACAAAATCGATTGATTGATCATTAACCCATTGATACCTGGAACGCATCTGTGTCACTTTTAGATTTCTTTAGGCTATTCAAAAATAGCAGATATACAAGCTCATAGCGCGGCACCGAGTGCCGCGCTATGAGCTTGTAGATCTGCTATTTTTGAAAAACCGAGGACATTTTATTTGGGTTTTTTTTTCAAAAAATTGTTAGGATTTAGAAGACATTTCTAGAATCTTCTCAGGTCTTAAAGGGTTAAAATAAAAATGCTCGGAAGATGCACGCCACGCGGCCCACCCACCATTTAGAGTGTTCAGACGGGTGGGCCGCGAACGCTTTCAAGATGTTCAAGTGGGCCCTGATCCAGAAAAAGGTTGAGACGCGCTGCTCTAGTGAGTCTAACACCATTAGCCAAGAGTGATTACAGATGCAAGTTGTGATCTTCAGAGTGTTCAAATATGCGTGATGAATGGAGGCAGTAACATGTGATTGTGTGTGTGTGTGTGTGTGCAGTGGTGGAAAGTAACTAAGTACATTTACTTAAATACTGTACTTAAGTACAATTTTGAGGTATTTGTACTTTACTTGAGTATTTCCAATTTCCAGTACTTTTACTTCTACTCCACTACATCTCAGAGGCAAATATTGTACTTTTACTCCACTACAATTATTTGAAAACTTTAGTTACTAGTTACTTTTCAGATATAAACTATGATATAATGAAACATGCATTAACCACTTTAAACCTATTTTAAACCTAGGCTATTTGAAAATAGCAGATCTACAAGCTCACAACGCGTCGCATCGCGACGCGTTGTGAGCTTGTAGATCGGCTATTTTCAAATATTTAGTACTTTTACTTTTGGTACTTTAAGTACATTTTGATGCCAATACTTTTGTACTTTTACTCAAGTACATTTTTTATTCTGGACTTTTACTTGTAACAGAGTATTTTTATATTGCAGTATTGGTACTTTTACTTAAGTAAAGAATTTTAGTACTTTTTCCACCACTGTGTGTGTGTGTGTGTGTGTGTGTGTGTGTGTGTGTGTGTGTAGTGTACATGGTGTTCTCTAGGACAGCACAGTGAGCGTTACGGTTCCTTTGGTTCTCTTCAGGATGCCCACCGCCTCCTCGTGGGTCACGCCCTCCAGGGTCTGCCCGTTCACCGCCATGATTTGATCCCCCCGCTTCAGGCGGCCGTCCTCTGCGGCTGCACCCTACGCACGCACACGCACACGCACACGCACACGCACACACACACACACACACACACACACACAAAAACATTTGTATTACAATACATCAACATTTTAGGACAGAATGCTATCCTGAACTAACAAGTTTTTGTTGTTTGAACCTTATTTATTTATTTTTATCCCACGATTTTTGTAACCCACTTTTTTCACCCGGTGCCAATGCCTAAACTGTAATCCTGGGCGCTACTCTCCCTCTGCCAGCCTGGGGAGAGCCCCAAACTTGGCTCATGCAATGCATGAGGAGTGAGCAGGCCGCTTCTTATCACCTGACAGGGGGGGAGTTTCCCCGGTAGGACGTAGCGCGTGGAAGGAACACGTTATTCCAACCAGTTCCTTTCCCCTCCATCAGGCGCCCCGGCTGACCAGGGGGAGGCAGTATAGAGACCAGGATTACTGCATGTTTTTTTGTGAGGGTACCTACCCTAGGGGACACAGGGAGAACATGCAAACTCCACACAGAAAGGCCCTTTCGCCTTGCGGGACACGCCCCCAGCACCCACAGCGTCCCTGGCGGGAATCGAATCCAGGACCTTCTAGCTGTGAGGCAACAGCGCTAACGACTGTGCCGCCGTGCCCCTGCCATTTTGAACCTTAACCCTAAAGCCGAAAATAGCTGATCTACAAGCTCACAACGCGTTGCAGCGCATGAGCTTGTAGATCGGCTATTTTCCACTGCGCGACGCCGGCACGCAAATCAGTATAAATCAGGCATAACTCTAACCCCAACCCCTAAACCTAACATCTAAATGCATAATCCTAACTGTAACCCCAGTCTGAACCTTTTCCTAATTGTAAGCATAACCCAAAAAAAAAAAAAAAGTTAAACAATTTAACAACTATTTGTCTTGGTCCTTATGATGTCTATTTCTCCTATTCTACTACACTTGTGGGGCCATTGGCCCTCACAACCACTTGAGTTATACAAGTACACACACGCACGCACACACTCAGACACGCGTCTCTTGTAAGATGTTGCCTTCATTACAGTAGACAACACCATTTATGAGCCACTCCTACAAAGTATTTTCCCCCCAGATCATAAAGGGATTCTGCTTTCATCGTATTACGGAAGCCTTTCAGCTTCATTCAGATTGATAGAGAGCGGGGGGGGCGTAGCCAGGTGAACACAGGGAGGATACGGTATCACAGGAATGCTGATGGAATGCTTGAATGGAGACAGCGGGGTGAGAAGAAGGCTTGTTGTCAGACCTGCTTACGCTGAAGGCAGACCGACGGCGCTACTATGCCGCTCCCGGATTCTTAGAGAGCACCGTGGGTTGCGCACATTGACCATGGCGAGGAGCAAAAAATAAAGTCTGCAATTTTTTCCCCTTTTCTTTTAAGATTGTGCTTTTGTCCAGCACATGGCACTGTTCCATAGCGACCTCGCTGTGGCAGCCAGCCAAAATACGGAGCCGGCAAAAAGTGGTGCAAAAAAAGTTGAGGAAAGTTCACCTTTTTTTTTGCCTCCACGTTTAAAGGTGAGACAAAAGGCAACCAACCAGGACTGAACTAAATGTACACACGAAGGTGACGTGGATGTTTCAGATGTTTTCAACACACAACGGGGTGGCAGTGGCTCGGGAGGTAGTCGAAGTGTCCTCGAGCAAGACACTGAACCACTAACTGCTCCCGACGAGCAGATTGGTGCCTCGCATGGTTTCCTACTCTGCCGTCGGTGTGAGAATGTATGGGTACGTATGGGAGAATGTAATGCACACTGTAAAGTGCTTTGGATACCACTGTTGGTGTGAATGACATTATGAGTCAGACAAATCAAAACATCAAAACAACTTTACGTGACCACTTTAGGTTGACGGCTCATAATGATGTTGTACGGGACCCTATTCTTTGAAATAAAGCAAAAGAATATAAAGCCATTCTCTCACCTTTCCAAAAACGGTTTTCACATAGATGGGGAGGTCTCCATGGGGGCTGCCATACCCTCCCACGATACTAAAGCCAAGACCGTCTGGTCCTCTGTCCAGAGTAATGGTCTTGTACTGAGGAGGGCTGGGGGGGGACAGACAGGCAGACATTAGAGCGATAACATGTTTTTTTTTTTACGTCACAGAGAGACGATGAGGAAATAATAAGCCACACGTACCCGAGGTCGTCCTGGAAGATGCAGGTTGGAGTGAGGCCTGCGCCCAGGTGGTCCTGAGAGGGACCCGTCACTGAGGTGTCACCCCCTGCCACCACCTACAGACACACATTATGGTTGAGTTCAGTGGTTCCCAAACATTTTCATGTCAAGGATATGTCATTTCATGTCATGTCAAGGGTCGGGACCCCCAGGGGACTCCCCAAATGATGTACTATGAGCTTGTAGATCAGCTATCTTTCAACAAATCGTCACAATATTTATCTGTGTAACCGAGTCAAACTAAATGTATGCCTCAACTACAATTACAAGTGCTCATGAGGGTGGGGGGGGGTCCCCGGTTCAAATATGATTATTTTGGGGGGGTCACGGCCAGAAAAGTTTGGGAACCCTTTGCATTAGGCCATGGAATACCATTGTCATCTCTGGGACCCCAATCTACACTGTAAATTCCTCTGTTCATTTAACTCTGAGAGTGTACACATGTGTACACTCTCAGACCCCCTAAGGGTCCATTCATTTAGTTCCTAATCACCGATAATTTAGCTGGGTCCCTTCTGAGTCTCAAAGACCCCTGGGGGGGGGGGGGTCTGGGGACTCCCCGGACCCCACTCTGAGAACCATTGGGTTTATTGGTGCAATGCAGCTCTGTTACAAACGTTGCAGGCCTTGATTTATTGTTCAGATAAAGCCCATTGCTATACAAAGTGGTTAAGCATTGTGCACTGTGTGTGCCGTGTAGATGATTTACTCCTGTCTTTGTGCTAAAGAGAGCAGATAGACCAGTTTTATGGGGTGTCAGTGTCGAGTGCCTGGAAGCCTTCGACTGTTGTCTTTCAGGCGAAAGCCTGAATGCACTGATAAAGTGAAAGATAACCTACTCCTTCACATGATAATGTGTGTCATTGTTCCTCTGTGTTTGCGTTACAATGTGTCATCCCCCCCCCCCCCCCTCCCCCTACCTATTTAAGCCTGGTCAGGCCACACTGGTGTTGTCTGCTGTATATAGCAGATCTACAAGCTCACAACGCGTCACATTCGTCTCAAGGCATAACTACTGTATATTCATATCCATGCAAACTTTTATGACTCCGTCGCCATTTATTTTTATTTACTAATGCCAAATTAAAAAGATGAACCACTTACGCCCTGTTTCATACTTTGGTAAATTTTCAAAGGTAGATAAAATAGCCACACATTCACAACATGTCAAAATGCTATTTTTGAAAGTTTATGTAAAGAAAAAGCTGAAATGTGAAATCCTTTAATGCCTATAATGACATGCCCAAAATAGGGATGGGCCAGGTGGTTGAAATATATTTTTATATTTTTGTAGGGTACAGAATATGCCTCTGTACTATTAAGTGCACACAAAGTACTGATATACATTATATTAAAATAATAAAAATTCACTAATTTCTTGTTTGTATATAGTGCAATAATAACGTGTGGCCTCGGCACACCCTTTGGGAATGGGAACCACTGTTGTAGGCGCCGGCGGTTGTCACTGCTAGCTCCTACAGACAACCGCATGTCTGTTATCTGTAACGTCAAGGTGGCCTCTTTTCACCCGACACCGAGGACTTTCACCAGGATGACGTAATGCAAGCGGAGGAACGCGCTATTCAGATCCCCAGTGAACAGGCACCCCTGACCAACTCGTAGGAGTCACTAGTACAGTGACAGAGATCACCCTGACACCCTCCCTACCCGGCTTCACACCCGTCTTCTTCACACGCCCCCCAACCGTGTTCGTTTGAGGCCTCCGGCCAAGCCGGATGCACCGTGGAGGATTCCATCCCCCAGACCACAGTTCCCCAAACCTTTTAGCTCGAGACCCACAAGAGAAATTTGACGTCTCCCCGGGACCCAAACTAGGGAAAATAGCTGTTGCAATGTGACACGTTGTGAGCTTGTAGATCTGCTATTTTCACTACTTCTTTAAAAAAAAAAAGACATTTATTTTTGGAATGTCTTAGATTTTTTTCCCATTTATTTATTGATGAAAGTCTTTAGAATTATTTTTTTAATAGATGGAAACATTATATATTTTTTTTATGTAGGAAATGAAGAAAAAAAGGGATATTTAGTTACTTGTGACCCAAGGAAATGGTTCCGCGACCCACACATGGGTCCCGCGGTCCCACTGTTTGGCAAACAGTGCCCTCGACTCCTGCGGTGATGGGCAGGAACTGTCCTCCTGCGCTAACCTGCCGTCGGCCATCCTGTTCACAAAGGTTCACAAGTGTTCCCCCGTGGGGAACATTTGTGAACCTTTGTGAACCTTTGTGAACAGGATGGCCAACCACGTGAGCAGGATGGCCAACGCCAGGCTAACCCTGTGCCACCCGAGCGCCCAATCTGTGGGTAGTCACTTGTCCTCCTTGGCTTATAACCCAGACTGAGAGCTATGTTTCCGAGAATCTGAGTGTCTATACTGTGTGTTTTTCACTGTCGTTCATCTCTTTTTACATTGTGTTTATTTTATGAGTTTTATCCTTTTCGAATGGTTTTACCCTTCTTATTTTAGTATTTTACTGAGTGAAACAGCGTTTGGTTCACCGCTGTTGTGCTCAATAAAGTGGATTGTATTAGGTGTGTGTGTGAGACGTGAAGGGGCGTTGTTGGGACAGACCTGCAGCTCTATGGTACCGGTAGCGTTCTTCAGCAGGTTGACGGCCTGTGTGTGACTCATGGCATCGGTTGGAGTCCCACAGATGCTCACGATGCGGTCGCCTATCTGGAGAACCCAGGACACAGACAACACTTCAGTGCATGCTTCATGATCATAAACCTGCAGTGGCTCACTAGTGGGATGAACATTTATACTGACAAATGGATCCGCTTCCGTCCCTGATCACATGATTAATTAATGGCCATTAGATGGAAAATAACAAAACTGTCTCGAAATGAGTACCCAGCCCCCACATGTGAAACAGAAGTAGTTTCTTTTTTTTAAATATTTTTAAAATGTTCCACATACAGCAACTGACGTAGACATACTCTTAACAAAACAAGACAAACACGGTCAAACAAGTAGGGGGGGTCCTCCAGTTCCATTGTTCATCAACACCATCAGTTTAAAAACAAATAGAGAGAAAAACAAAAAAAGCATAGCCAGGCACTTAAGACAAGTCACCACACTCCATATAGCTCATGGTCACATTGATGCATCGGCATAATCATCAAAGTCCTATCTAAGGGGAGGGTTCAGGCCCACAGTGCATTGACCTTTTAGAAGGATCCGAGAGACAGAAGTAGGTTTTATAGTGGGTTTAAAGACATTCTGTAAAATGATGTAAGTTTTGTCATACTACTGTCCCCAAAATAAATAATAATAACAATAATAATAAACACCTGTAAAGAAATCACAGAAGTCATTATGGTGCCATTTATTCTTCTATATTTCAAATGTTTATTTGTTATTTATTTACAAAAAGAAAAGTGATTTTGACTGCCCCGAAGCCCCCACAAATCCACAGCTTTGTGATAGACGTCACAATTTTTAAGTTAATTGAGCAATAGTGTGTGAACTGTTGCTCACACACTATTGCTCAGTTAACTTAAAGGAACTGTTGCTCACACACTATTGCTCAGTTAACTTAAAGGAACTGTTGCTCACACACTATTGCTCAGTTAAAAAGCCACAGCTTTGTGATAGACGTCACAATTTCAAAATAACTGAGCAACAGTGTGTGAGCAACAGGAATACTGTTGCTCACGCACACACTATTGCTCTTATCTCCGACAGACTCCACGTACGGCAGAAAGAATCCTGCAGCACAACCAGGACGACTACAATGGCCGCCACTATAGCCGCGACGTCATAAAGTCATCGCATTATACATACGCTGGGGCCGTGCCAGCGTTCAACTAAGGCTATTTCATTATGTTCTTATGCTCTCGTTTGCTTGTGAAAAGATAAAGCAGCATGAATATACAATCCAACAGCGTTGTGTGTGTTGAGTTCATTTCAGTGAGGGCTTCTATTCTTTTAGGTTTTATGTTGTGGGTGACACAGTGGGAGATTTATTGTTCCAGATGGCTACGGCCATTGTCCTCCTCCAGTCTGTCTTTAACCCATTGAGACCTGAAGCCGATTCTACATGTCTCCTAAATCTCAACAGTATTCTGAAAAACGTATGTTTCTATATCAGTGGTGCTCAATCTTTTTCATGTCAAGGACCCCCAAAATTATTCGTATTTGGCCGCGGACCCCCATCAAAATATCTTGTTCCAGGGACCCCCTAGAGGCAAAGATTTTAGTTAAAAATGTTCGCTTTAAAAATATATATATTCAAAGATTTGCACACATTTTCACGATTTTTCAAAAATAGCAGATCTACAAGCTCGTAGCGCGGCACTCGGTGCCGCGCTATGAGCTTGTATATCTGCTATTTTTGAATAGCCCAATGTGTAAAAGAATGCTTTTTAGCTCAAATCTAAAAATGACACAGTTCCAGGTCTTAATGGGTTAAACAAGAGCTGCAATTGTCACTTTATCATGTCCATTCACTGCAGGCTAGAGGTCACGGCTAAAAGCTGTGGGCTCTTGACCTATCCGAGGGCTTGTAGATCTCCGAATGAGTAAAGCGAGTGGGAATGGTTGTACATTCTGTCATCAGATTAAATCCCACGATGGCATTATTTGCATATTAGTCTTTTAGTTCTTTATTCTGTTTGTACTGTAAAAGAATAATCTTGAGAGGGGAAATGACGATATGTCTGAACTCTGCGGTAGAGGTCTTCAGGGGCAAAATTCATTACGAGGTCCGATTGGATCTCATATTTTTTATGAATGACGCAGTGCATGTCCGAGAGAACTCAGAGATGAGAGACCCAAGATCCAAGACGGGTTGGGTATTAACCATTTAAACTCTGTACTGAACTTGAGCTCTGTACTGAACTTGTAGATCTGCTATTTTGGGCTAATGTTCCCCCCAGAATAGGGTTCTGGGGTTCAAGTGGTTAAATGGGACCCCACAAACCTCACTGAAGAAGGAATCCATCTTTGTGCTCCTTTCCTCTGTAACTGAACTCCCAAACCCCCCCCCGCCAACCCCACCCCCACCCCCCAACTACTTAACACGGGCTGTGTTAAGTAGTCAGAGGGGTAGACTGCATGCATTTTCAGAGCATGTTTATTTTAATGCTCAATCACACGATTATCTTATACTTTGGCTATTCAAAAATAGCAGATATACAAGCTCAAAGCGAGTGCCGCGCTACGAGCTTGTAGATCTGCTATTGTTTTTGAAAAATCTTTTGGGCAAATCTTACAAATGTCTTTTTTCATGTCAAGGACCCCCAAAATGATATGTATTTGTCCGCAGACCCCCCATCTCAAAATATTTTGTTTCAGGGACCCCCAGAAGCAAAGATTTGAGTAAAAAAATTAGATATATATATTCAAAGATTTACACACAAAAACTTTCTGCTCCAGTATGAAGCATTACCTTTAGCTGCTGGGTGTGGGCGGCCAGGCCAGTGGGGTTCATCATGGCGATGAAGATGGGCACATCGCCCAGAGGGCTGCCCACTCCACCTGCTATGCTGATGCCCAGAGAGTCAGTGGGGCCTTTAGTGAACTCTACTGCTCTGATGTCCTGCCGCTCCAGAGCTGTGGCGGTGGAGAAAACACAAGAAAAACATCAGAACGTCTGGTGGGGATACGATGTGTTATGACTAAACTATGATTACAAGCGGAGCTAGGGCTGGGCAGTTAACTGAACATATATTGAAACCGATATTTAGAACCTGTAACCGACTTAATCTTGGTCACGTTGGTTTATTTCTAACATTTCTTATATATCAACAAATCAACATGAATTTAGTTTTGCTTTTTTTTATAATCAAGTACATCGATTAATCAGATTAACCACTGAACCATGTATTATACAGAAATAGTGAAAGTAGCTGATCTACAACTTATGTGAGCTTGTAGATCAGCTATTTATTTTCACTATATATTTTCTAAATAATCGTTCATTAATCGTAATCGAGGCAAACGTTTGAAATAATCGTGACATTGATTTGAAGTCATATCTTCCAGCCCTGGGCGGCGCCTTTTAATAGGGCTCTATGGGTTATTTTGGTTAGGAGGAAGACAGCAAAAATGGTCTGTTCGCTTAACGCTAGACAAAATAAAAATGCTTACATTCCTGACTTCTGCTTCGCTTGTCAAGGCCTTCACCTTGAAGACCGCCAGATTCAGAGCGTGAATGAGGGCCCACCTTACCGCTGCCCGTCTCACTCATCTGAGGAAAGAAAGTCAGCATTGATATTTTCCTATTTTCCTTTTATGTCTAAGACCTGTGACACATGGGCCTTGCTGAAAAAGAGCCTTCGTGCTCAGCAAAACCCTGGGTAAATAAAGGTTAAACAAACCCGGGCCCGGTCAACAAACTATAGGGTTTTAAGAACTGGTTAAATGGAAGACGGGTGGTTACCTGACTGCACTGAGATGTTCTTCTCTCCGAGTGAAAGGGTCCAGCTTTGAACCTGCCCAACTCCATGTGTATAGGCCCCACACAGCACTGTAACAACACACACATTTTCACACACAATGTTTCAGCCAAGCATACAGAAAAGGGGAAAAAAAACTAGCTTCACATTGCCTGCCAATAACGCATATATGCGTTCTTTAGAATCCATCACTTGCCTGCCAATAACGCATATATGCGTTTAAAAAAAAAAAAAAAAAAAAAAGGAGATATGATTTTTCGAAGATCTAGACTCCTATCCACTTCCTTGTTAACTTAAAACTTAAAAATTCTGTATCTCGGCTCCTGAGTACTTTTTGTTTTTTCAATGAAAAATCTCTGGCAGGCAACAGCTAAAAATCTGAAATAATTTTGGCAGTCAATCGGTTAATAATAATAATAATAATAATAATAAACTTTATTTGTATAGCACCTTTCATGACATGAAATGCAGCTTTACAGCAGCATTTCTCCTTGTATTTAACCATTTAAGTGCATACACTGTTTAAAATTAGGGTACATTTGACAACTACACAATCACATGAATAACAATTTCACCAGTAAGATGTGTGCATATTTTGTCCATTTTTCAAAGTGTCTGCGCAGAGTTCCAGAGTGCATCCGTGCCCTCCACCATGGCAGCGGTGAAAAGCACGGTGGGGTGGTGGACGTACCTTGAGAAGCGCGGCCACAGCCTCCTGAGTGGCGGCGCTGACGTCCTCGCCGTTGACGGACAGGATCTGGTCTCCCTGCATCAGTCTGCCGTCGCTGTCCACCAGGCCTCCCTTCACGATGTCCGACACAAACACTCCTGTGTCATTCCTGCCGTGGGGGAATAATATGGGATATGAAAATGCAATCTCCAGATTATCGTGGCCAAAATAATTGTGATTAACGATAATATCGCAATAGTTAAATATGCTTAACCCATTAAGACCTGAGGCGATTCTTAAAAATGTTTTCTAAATCCCAACAGTTTTTTGAAAAAAAGAAAAATCAAGATTTTTCAAAAGATAGCAGATCTAGTGTGCCGCGCTATGAGCTTGTATATCTGCTATTTTTGAATAGCCAAAGTGTAAAATAATGCTTTTTATCTCAAATGAAAAAGTGACACAGATGCGTCTTAATGGGATAAACTAGTGAATGCTGGTCCAACACTGTTGTTGTGATGTTTTCTAAATCCTAACAGTTTTTTGAAAAAAATCTATTAAAAAAAATCACGATTTCTCAAAAATAGCAGATCTACAAGCTCATAGCGCGGCACTCGGTGCCGCGCTATGAGCTTGTATATCTGCTATTTTTGAATAGCCAAAGAAATCTAAAGTGACACAGATGCGTTCCAGGTCTTAATGGGATAAATCCATTGCCCATATATGGACACAGATTCTCCCACCTCCCACGATGGTGCGTCATACATGACTGCCATCGCAGACTGGGCCACCAAATACTCTGAATGGGTACCGCTACTACCGCACTACTGCACTAAGTAGTAGTACTCTGACAATGGGTACCGCACTAGATCTTTGAATTACGATAAACAGTGATTTCAGAGGTCGGGAAAACATTTTTATGCCTTTCGACTTTGCGATACAGAGAGATTAGAGGGAAAGTCAGTCTTGCCGCTATAGGAACCCAACGGAGTGGCGGAGGGAGGATGAAATACTTTTTTAACCCCACTACTTGAGCTCAAGGTTCTGTGTAATTGAAAACACCGACATTTAGACTCTGTCGTCAATGTCAAAGACCTGTCCTCGGCAAAAACATCCCCGAGGAGCCTGCCCACGCGCTGCGTAATTACACCCATGGAAACATACGAAGGGTACAGTATGACCACGGCAAATTAGAAAGCAGACATTACAAGAACAAATAGTTTAATGGTTTTGCTTGAAAACGCTGTGCCGTATGTAATTAAAAAACGTTACTTTCGTTTCATTTCAGTCTATTCCATCCTCAAATTGTTTTTTTTTCCTTCTATATTTATCTTTACAAAAAGCCACTGGGAAACATAATGTTTCTCATACTATCATAGGATCATTTTAGCTCCTCACTGGTAGCTCAGCTTTGATGGATATCTAACTAGTGGAATATAAAACTATCCATTTGAATCTGGGATCCTGTGCTTGCAGTTTACATTTTTGAAGTTTAGCACAGAAAAGTATATAATTTCATATATTTCCAAACAAAGGCATGTCAAGTTGATGAAACCAGTGGCGTATAACTCATGACGACAGGACGACATGAGAAACGGTTAGCCTATGAATTTGTCCAAGTGTACACCACTATTGTGGACTCTGCATTTCTCAGGTGCCAATCTCCACGTAAGCGTGAGTCAAAGATGTGATTAACCCATTAAGACCGGGAACGCATCTGTGTGTCATTTTTAGATTTCTTTGGCTATTCAAAAATAGCCGATATACAAGCTCATAGCACGGCACCGAGTGCCGCGCTATGAGCTTGTAGATCGGCTATTTTTAGAAAAATCGTGAAAATGTGTGCAAATCTTTGAATATATACAAACGTTTTAAACCGATTTTTTTTTACGCCGATCTGTGCTTCTGGGGGTCCCTGGAACAACATATTTTGAGATGGGGGTCCGCGGCCAAATACATATCATTTTGGGGGTCCTTGACATGGGAATATAGCAACATAAAAGTAAAAAAATAAAATGTTTATAGAATATAAAAATGTTCATGTTCATGATTTTTCAAAATTAGCAGATCTACAAGCTCATAGCGCGGCACTCGGTGCCGCGCTATGAGCTTGTATATCTGCTATTTTGTAATAGCTAAAGAAATCTCAAAATGACACAGATGCGTTCCCGGTTTTAACGGGTTAAGCAACCTGATAGCTCGATCCCCTCAGCCAGATGCACTTGGCTGTCACATTCACAAGCTCCTCACCACTAACTGCTAGCTTTCGCGTTCACTTTTAGCCAAGGGTTTTTTAGAGTTTTCTCTACTATGCTGTTCTTTTCCACCCCCGGAGTGTTAGCAGTTGTTTTTTCCGCTTGTGTAGCAAACCGTTTTGTGATTTACTATGACAGGGACCAGGGTTAAGAGCCAGGTTAGAAGCTAAAGCTACCTATTGCTGTCCAAAATGTACCCTTCAATCACCACTGGGAAAGACATTCTGTCTGGAGCCCCCGCGGGGCCGGAGCCGCTCGCGGTCCAACGGGCGAGCGAGGAGGGACACACACGAACATCAAGGTCACTGTCGGGCGGAAACCTTGTATGTCCAAAACGGTTCCTTTTTATATATATATTCCTTCTTGTTATTTTGGCTAATTCACATCGAGGTCGCCCCGGTGGATCATCAGTTTCCATCTGGTTCTACTATTATTATACATATATTTTGTTTAACCCATTAAGACCTGAGGCCGCTTCTAAACATTTTCTAAATCCTAACAGTTTTTCGGAAAAAAAATTTAAAAAAAGAAATTTCACGATTTTTCAAAAATAGCAGATCTACAAGCTCGTAGCGCGGCACTCGGTGCCGCGCTATGAGCTTGTATATCTGTTATTTTTGAATAGCCTAAAGAAATCTAAAAGTGACACAGATGCGTTCCAGGTATTAATGGGTTAAGTTAAAAGTAGGGAAAGTGATTTACTTTGGTTAAAATAAGTGTTAAATAGCTCTATATTCTGATAGTACTCATTGCTATAGAGTGTTTGTTCAGTAACCTGAAAATGTACTATATTCTGTTTACTAAAGAGCTGGAGAGACCCCTGTGACAGAACAAACGCTCAGTAGCAATGATTACTATCAGAATATAGTACTTTAACCTTTTTAACAAAAATTTTAAATTACCAAAATATATCACTTACCCTACCTTTAATAGTGAAAATAGCCATAGCTCACAGAGCTTGTAGATCTGCTATTTTCACTACTTTTGTGTGACACTGTTGCATGATGAAGTAGGGTATTCATTTACGAAAAAACATAACAAGCTGAGATATGGAGATATGAGGTTTCTACCTGACAGCGATGATTTGCAACAAACAGCATGAAAGCAGACGAAAAAATATTTTACACACTAGAGTGAAGACAGGAAGACAGATAGACACACATGTACAAACAAAGGATCAGTACTGTGTGTGTGTGTGTGTGTGTGTGTGTGTGTGCGCGCACGCAAGCGTGCACCCTATGGAGGCTCCATAGGCCATTTCTGAGTTTTTCTCTGTGGGTGGCTTGTCCTAGAGGTCACGTCATCAACCACAATGCTCACACACACACACACACACACACACACACACACACACACACACACACACACACACACACACACACACACACACACACACACACACACACACACACACACACACACACACACACACACACACACACACACACACACACACACACACACACACACACACACACACACACACACACACACCCACACACACACACACACACACACACACACACACACACACACACACACACACCTGACTGACAGCATTGACTGACAGGCCACAGACATCCATCCCAAAAGATATAGCGCCAAAGACCCCCGTGCAAGATTTGTGTTCTTAAAATTCTTTGAAAATAGCAGATCTACAAACTCACAACGCACCACGATGTACCACGTTATGATGAGCTAAATCGGCTATTTTCAAACAGTTTGCTGAGGGACCCCCTGGAACCCCCCCGAGGACCCCACTTTTATAGAACCAATGGTGTATTAGATAACACCGATATGTCTCAGTGTGTGCACTAGAATAGCGTGGGTCTCTAAACCTCTACAGGTTTTGGTTTACCTGTGGTCCCTTGATCTGCATTAAAAGAAAGGCACAGACAAATATCATGTAGAACACTATAGCTTCTCTAGTCTTCACTGAGCAAGAAAATAAACCGACAATGTCCAAACTCTCAACAACAAACAGCCAAACACGGCTGTTTAAAAATCACCCCTCAATTAAACTTTTTGAATTAGCATACTCTATAGGCTAACAGGTTCAACTTTTACTCATACAGTAGACATGTTTTACTTGTTAACCCATTAAGACCTGAAGCCGATTCTACATGTCTCCTAAATCCCAACAGTATTCTGAAAAACATGTTTCTATATCAGTGGTGCTCAATCTTTTTCATGCAAGGACCCCCAAAATGATATGTATTTGATCCAGGGGGTCCCAGAAGCAAAGATTTGACTTAAAAATGTTCGCTTTAAAAATATATATATTCAAAGATTTGCACACATTTTCACGATTCTTCAAAAATAGCAGACCTACAAGCTCATAGCGCGGCACTCGGTGCCGCGCTACGAGCTTGTAGATCTGCTATTTTTGAAAAGCCAAAGTGTAAAATAATGCTTTTTAGCTCAAATCTAAAAATGACACAGAAGCGTTCCAGGTCTTAATGGGTAACATAACACATTCAAGCTTGTGAATCTGCCAGTTTTTATGCTTTTGTGTGACGCTGTAGTATGATCAAGTAGGGGCATTAATTTACAAAAAAACACAAAAAAGTTAAAATATGGAGATAACAGCAACGATATACCAAGTCCTGTACTGTATATCTCCAGTGTAGTTCTCATTGTGTGGCACAGTTGTAGTGTGGGGAGACATTTTGAAGTTTCCTCACCTTCTCCCCACGATGCTGAAGCCCAGGCCCTGTCCGGGCTTCTTGAGCAGCTCCACGTCGAAGGCGTCCCACAGGTCCTCCTCCTTGTACTGGGTCTCGTCCCGGTACACGGTCAGACGCACCTTCTGCGGCGTCTGGCGCAGCACGTTGATGGCCTCGTCGTGCGTGGCCACGCGCAGGTCGATGCAGTTCACCTGTGGATGGAGGAGGAGGAGGAGGGAGAGTGACATGTTGGGGTGCGTACATGCAGGGTTTGCTGGGTCCATGCCTCTGCTTTTGATAGCCTACCCCGGTCATTAATCCATTAAGACCCGGAACGCATCTGTGTCAATGTAGATTTCTTTGGCTACTCAAAAATAGCAGATATAAAAGCTCATTTGTAGATCTGCTATTTTTTTGCAAATCTTTGAATATATAAATCGCTTTTTAACCACTGATATAACATCATATGTTTTTTCAAAAAACTGTTAGGGTTTTGACGACGTTTGTAAAGATTTGCAAAAATGTTCAAGATTTATCAAAAATAGCCAAGAGATCTAAAATGACACAGATGCGTTCCCGGATTGAATGGGTTAATTTTGATCACAGGTGGGGATTTGTTTTATCCCTGCTTCTGGTCAAACTGATGGCTCACACATTTTTCTAATGTTCCGCCTAGCAGTCTGTACGCCAGAAGCACTGGAAATGATGAGAAAATAAATCGGCTTGAGAGACTGATTTTAAAACGTGCATTCCTTTTGGCAAATGTAGACTGACTGAATGTTTGATAATTACCCAATTTAACAATTTCATTAAAATACAAAAAGTTCATTACATGAACCCTGGGGACATATTTCGGGCAGATATGTCCAAAAACAATTAAGAAAACAAAAGAAAAGATTATTCAAAAATAGCAAAAATAGCAGATCTACATGCTCACAGCACATCATGATGTGACACATGGTGAGCTTGTGAGCCATTTAAACAGTGTTTGCATATTTTATTCCAAGGAAAAATTACCCGTTTATTTATTTATTTTATTCACGGAGGGAGTAGCCCCTCCCACATAATGTGTGAGAACCTCTGGCTGGCAACATTAAAGGGGGGAAATAACCCATTACATTTAACCGTGGACACAAAGTGTTTCTTTCCCATAGAGGAGAGAATGGTCTGCTAATGACATTGGTTCTGCTGTGCATGCAGAATGGGTGGCCGTTAGTGATTCCCCCCCCATCTCTACCTCTTTGACCCTATCGCATGAATACTACAGCTTGGCTGTGGGCCAGGGGCACTTCAAGTCATAAGGTGTGTGTGTGTGTGTGTGTGTGTGTGTGTGTGTGTGTGTGTGTGTGTGTGTGTGTGTGTGTGTGTGTGTGTGTGTGTGTGTGTGTGTGTGTGTGTGTGTGTGTGTGTGTGTGCGTGCGCGTGTGTGTGTATAATCACTATACTTGTGAGGGACAAATGTCTCCACAAGTATAGATATATATATTGGGGTCATGCCTGATTTATAATAGGGTGTTGCGCACGGCACCGAAAATAGCAGATCTACAAGCTCACGCTGTGACGCGTTGTGAGCTTGTAGTTTGACTATTTTCGGCTTTAGGGCTAGAGTTTCATTCATTCATAAAATCACCTTCCTAAAATGTTGATGTGCTAACAAGTATAGTAATCAAACCTGTGTGTGTGTGTGTGTGTGTGTGTGTGTGTGTGTGTGTGTGTGTGTGTGTGTGTGTGTGTGTGTGTGTGTGTGTGTGTGTGTGTGTGTGTGTGTGTGTGTGTGTGTGTGTGTGAGAGAGAGAGTGTGAGAGAGAGTGTGAGTGAGAGTGAGAGTGAGAGTGTGTGTGTGTGTGTGTGTGTGTGTGTGTGTGTGTGTGTGTGTGTGTGTGTGTGTGTGTGTGTGTGTGTGTGTGTGTGTGTGTGTGTGTGTGTGAGAGAGAGAGTGTGAACTCGGGTCCATTGATTGAGCGACCATAACTAACACTCTGGCCCCACCCCGCCCCTCCCTCTCTTCAGAAAGCCGGAGGTCAGAGGGAGGGCGATCCCACATTGAGCTCATAGCTACTTGGCAGAGTGTCACTCAGCCTATCAAACAGAGGCTGATGATTGTTGGAGGATCTCTGTCATACGGAGTGGCAGAAGTACAGTAGTACTCAGATTTTAAGTACAGTACTTGAGCATGATGTACTTAGTTACTTTCCACCACTGGTCCTACGTTATGTCCCTATCGCTGTGCCTCATCCCCAGTGATTCTTCTGTTTTTATATCGTTGCTGTCGGGTGGAAACCTTGATTGTCCATAACCGTTCCTTTTTTATGATTATTTTAAAAAACATTTTAAAATAGTGAAAATAGCAGATCTACAAGCTCACAACGCGTCACCCCTCTTGCCTAATATTTTAATGTTGAACGATGATTCAGCAATCGGGTTGACAAACCCACAAAGAAGACTCTTGCTCTTGGGGCTGACAGCTGCAAAGAAGCTGTTGGTCCTAAGATGGAAACCTCCCCGTGCACTTGAAGTTTCACAATGGATGCTCGCACTAATGGACAGGATCTCTTTGGCGCGCTCTATAGCTCGAACCAATGGGGCAAAAGAAAACATGCTTGACATCTTATCCAATGCACTGGAGAAACTTAAATCATGTTATTAGCATTATATGCATTTACTGTTATGATTATTATTATCATTTTATTTCTCTTTTTTTCCTCTCTTTCTTTTATTTCAACGGGTTGTACGTAATTTATTTGTATTTATTTTATTTACTTATTTATTTTTCCTGTCTATGCTTGTTCAACCTGTGGGCCATTTAGGGTGGGGGTAGGGAGTAGGGGAATTTCTTAAAAACTGGAGGGACAAATAAGAACCCCTTGTTGGGCAGTTTGAAATGTGTATTGGGATTGTAAAATGGTTGTAGTACCAGCTGACATGCTTGTCCAAACCTCCAGCTTTGTGAACATAAAATAAAATAAAAACTTGATCACAAAGAAAAAGCTCACAACGCGTCGCATCTTGTAGATCTGCTATTTTCATTACTTTTGTGCTACACTCTTGTATGATGAAGTGGGGCATCAATTTACGGAAAGGACATTTGAATGTTTATATGGAGATATTTCGCCCAACAGCGACGATATTATGCAGTACTGCTAAATTATCTACACCAGTGGTTCTCAAAGTGGAGTCCAGGGACCCAGGGGTCATTGAAGGGGTTCCAGGAGGCCCCCAGCAAAATGATTGAATATAGCATTTAAACACTAGTTGTAGATCTGCTATTTTTTTAATGATTTTGGGGGAATAAATACCATTTTGAAAATGTTTAACAACATAAATCGCCTCTTATGGGGACATGAAAAGGTTTGAGAACCACTGTTCTACATGGCCATTCCTAATTAGAGCTTGTGTTTCGGACCTGTCGTAACTCCTCCTTTTACTGCCACATTGTTTTGTGGCGTTGGCCCTTCGACCTCTCAAGTGACACTGAGATGAAAAGTACTTTTGCAAGACAAACAAAAAAGAGCTAAAGTTTGTGCTCATTGAAGGGCGTTCGAGTGAACTCGACACCAACAAAATAGCCACTAAAGTGTCGTCCTCTAAACCAAGGGTGTTCACTGTGACACGTCGTGAGCTTGTTGCACGTCGGTCAAGTGCGTTGACAAGACTCGTGGCATACCATACCTCTAGGATTTGGTCTCCGGCCCACAGTCTGCCATCTTTGGAGGCTGCACCTTCTTCATAAACTTCATGGATAATGATGGCCCCCTAAGGGCAGAGAGAGAGAGAGAGAGAGAGAGAGAGAGAGAGAGAGAGAGTAAGAGAGAGTGTGAGTGAGTGAGTGAGTGAGTGAGTGAAATTGACATAGAAATTGACCTATCGAAGATTCTGACTTTCAAATGTACATATTTTTTGTTTTGATTGTATTGCTGTATTGTTGTATTATGCTTTCTGCTTTGGCAATGTAAACGTATGTTTTCTCATGCCAATAAAGCCCTTTGAATTGAATTGAATTGAATTGAATTGAATTGAATTGGAGTGAGTGAGTGAGTGAGTGAGTGAGTGAGTGAGTGAGTGAGTGAGTGAGTGAGTGAGTGAGTGAGTGTGCGCGCGAGTGAGTGCGCGAGTGAGTGAAGGATGATGGGAAGATAACAATGGAGCCGTGCCTGAGAGAGAAAGTGGAGGACAGGCAAAGAAGTGACAGGTTGTGGTGACAGAGGAGGGGAAGAGGCAGAGAACAGAAGATGAAATAATGACAGCATTGAAGCAGCCTGATGGGAGAGCGAATGACAGCAAGGTGATGCGGGGGCACACGTTGACAGATGACAAAAATATCACTGAGAGGGAAACGGCATGGTGTGTGTGTGTGTGTGTGTGTGTGTGTGTGCGCGCGTGATGCGTGTGTACGTACGCGTGCGCGGTGCTAGATCATGGTTTCTCAAAGCGGTTGCCGCGGCACCCCAGGGTGCCATCAGCCCCATGACGACATTCCAGGGGTGCCGTGGAATAATTTGCGTTCCTGTGAGGCTACACCATTCCTTGTGCACTCTTTGCTTAAGTATGGTGTGTGTGTGTGTGTGTGTGACGTGTGTGTGTGTGTGTGTGTGTGTGTGTGTGTGTGTGTGTGTGTGTGTGTGTGTGTGTGTGTGTGTGTGTGTGTGTGTAGTGGTCTCTGTGCGTTCCAGCGTGAGTGTCATGTAGGGTTCAGAGGTTACATTCCTGGGTTGGATATTGTCTCTTGCGGCCGAGGCCAGACAAAGGGCTATTTCCCCCAAGCCTGAGCGAGCAGACAGAATGGACACACAGGCACAGGACAGGACAGGAGAGCAGAGGAGGAGGAGGAGGAGGAGGAGGAGGAGGAGGAGAGGGGAGGAGGAGGAGAGGGGAGGAGCACAACCACTGTGACAACATCATATTCTACATTCCTGAGCGCTCAAGGCTATTTCAGAGCTGCGCTCTCCGCCAGCAAAACATTCCCAGTGGGTGGCGTTGTTGTGGCTTTGCAAAAATGATCACGTCAAGTGTCCATCTATCCACGTATCAACTTTTCAAAAATAAATGGTGGATCAGATGGGGGGCATCCTGTACGTACCAATCATTATCCTGCACTTACAAATAGGGGTGCAACAGTTAATCAAACAAACTGATTTAATCAAGTATTTAAAAAAAAAAACTGCTAATCAATAATTTAATACAACAATCTCTCCCTGTTTTGGTCATTATAGGTGAAAAGTTTCAAAACAGTGCTTGTAGATCGGTTATTTTCACAATATTTACACAACA
The DNA here is from genome assembly GCF_963280865.1 of Gymnoscopelus braueri. Lineage (NCBI taxonomy): Eukaryota > Metazoa > Chordata > Actinopteri > Myctophiformes > Myctophidae > Gymnoscopelus > Gymnoscopelus braueri. The sequence continues at coordinate 32,042,577 of NC_137620.1, read as the reverse complement.
GTGTGACAAAATTGTATAATATAACGCTTGAGTGGTTAATTGATTTCTTTGGCATCTAATGATAAGTATGTATCCTGGTCTTTAAATCCAATATTACTGTTAGCTGAAAGATAACGTGATGACCTTTGGGCCTTTAACCCATTAAGACCTGGAACTGTGTCATTTTTAGATTTGAGCTAAAAAGCATTATTTTACACTTTGGGCTATTCAAAAATAGCAGATCTACAAGCTCATAGCGCGGCACCGAGTGCCGCGCTACGAGCTTGTAGATCTGCTATTTTTGAAAATTCGTGAAAATGTGTGCAAATCTTTGAATATATATATTTTTAAAGGGAACATTTTTAACTCAAATCTTTGCTTCTGGGGGGTCCCTGGAACAAAATATTTTGATGGGGGTCCGCGGCCAAATACATATAATGTTGGGGGTCCTTGACATGAAAAAGATTGAGCACCACTGATATAGAAACATAGGTTTTTCAGAAAACTGTTGGGATTTAGGAGACATGTAGAATCGGCTTCAGGTCTCAATGGGTTAATCACCAATTCATTCAATATAAAACCAGGCCATACTGGATACCCAGCCCCATCATTTCTTTTGGTGATGTAAACACTGACAGGGCGTTGAGATCAAAGCAGGCCTTTGATGCAGCGACACGGCCCCCCGTTTAGCAGCTCGTATTCTTTTGTCGGCTCACCAGCAGGGTGTCACAGCCCCCCACGATGCTCAGGCCCAGGCCCGTCCGGCCCTTGGAGATGTCAATGGTGGTCTCACACCCGGGGATGATGGGACAGGTCACGGGGTCGGAGACCAGGGTGGCGGGGGTGGACGAACGGCTCGGAGCTGCAAGAGGGAGACAGGGAACAAGACGCGTCCCGTCAAACCACTGTAAAGACTCTATTCAGTGCCTGCGAGCCAGAGGAAATGAAAAGCGAATGGCTTTTATCAACACGGCTGGCTGTCAGATGCCTGGCTTTATATTATCCAGGGCCTCGTCGGCAGTGGTGGAAAAAGTACTCAAATTCTTTACTTAAGTAAAAGTACCAATACTGCAAAATAAAAATACTCTGTTACAAGTAAAAGTCCAGAATTAAAAATTTACTTGAGTAAAAGTACAAAAGTATTGGCATCAAAATGTACTTAAAGTACCAAAAGTAAAAGTACTAAATGTTTGAAAATAGCAGATCTACAAGCTCACAACGCGTCGCTTCGCGACGCGTTGTGAGCTTGTAGATCGGCTATTTTCAAATAGCCTATGTATAAAACAGGGCTAAAGTGGTTAATGTATGTTTCATAATATCATAATTTATATCTGAAAAGTAACTAGTAACTAATGTTCTCAAATAATTGTAGTGGAGTTAAAGTACAATATTTGCCTCTGAGATGTAGTGGAGTAGAAGTAAAAGTATTGGAAATTGGAAATACTCAAGTAAAGTACAAATACCTCAAAATTGTACTTAAGTACAGTACTTAAGTAAATGTACTTAGTTACTTTCCACCACTGCTCGTCGGTCTACTAATGTAACTTTCCGGAACCATAAGTCAATAACAAGATAACGCTGCAGCGCAGATAACTCGGCGTACACCGCTGAAATACATGTGTGCACAAGTGTGATGTTTGATCAGTTTCTTATGCAAACTAGCTCATCAAGAGTGTAACCACAAGCTTGCGCAGCTAACCTAGGGTGACCATATTTTAATCACACAAATCTGATTTCAGAAATTGTGAAAATAGACGACCTATAAGCTATTGTCACTACTTTTACCAATTTATTTTACATTTATTTTTATTTAAATTTTCACCTGGATGGGGGACAGTTATTTTAGCACTTTAGCACACCAATTGACTGCACCTTTCAACAGCATATGATAACCATATGTAAGCAAGTGTTATTATTATTTTTTTTAAACGTGACAAACGCGGCCAAACTGGGAGGTCTGGTCACTGTAAGCTAAGCACTATTGACACGGCATGATTGTCAGATGGCTCACTCCTGATGGGCTCTGCCTCCAGTTGGCCCGGGGCAGACGTGGTGATGCTATTCAGAGGGCTGGCAAGGTCGTCAACGGAGGCTGTTCTCGACAGGCTGGATAACTGGCAAGACAGGGACAAGTCATCTGTGGAGAAGGTTAGCTTCACTGGACCTTTAGCCCTCAGTAGCGAGTTGACCTAAAAAAAAGAAGGACAAAGTGAAGTTATAGAGTATAAATAGACGATATTATTACACTTTTTGTGAATCGAGCAGATATATAAGCTCACAATGCATCACAATATGACGCGTTATGAGCTTGTACATAGGCTACTTTCACAATTATTGCATGCGACCATTGTACAACAAAGTACTGTATAATACAGGCATAAAAAGTAGATCATCAGACTTTTTTTTGTTTTTGTTGCACAAATAGCAACAAAGCAACACAGTCAGCATACTGTATACACTTTGCAGGTAGACCAACAAGGGAGGTGGCTGTGTCCAGTGACTTGCAGCCCTACCTTCTCCGCAGAGTAGCCCAGCACTGACTCGTCATTTACAGCAAGGACTCTATCTCCAGGTCTCATGCAGCCCTCCTGCACACAGAGACACACACAGTAGCATTGTTTACAATGTCAGTGTTAGCCAACCTCATCTGAGGTGTGAGAGAACCAGTTTAATAGCCCTCATTTTTAATATATGTGAATCGTCGCTGTCAGGCAGAAACCTTGTATCTCCTTATTTCAACTTTTATGGTTTTCTTTCCATAAAGTAATGCCCTACTTCGTCGCACAAAAGTAGTGAAAACAGCAGATCTACAAGCTTTTGAACATATGAGGTTTCCACCCAACAGCGACGATGTATTCTTCGACTTTGCCATGCATTTTGCATACTTCTTCTGTGTGTCCTTTCATTTCAGATAGGCTTTGAATCTCAATCCCGTCCCTGGTGTCTCCATCGACGAAGGAGATGCCCAGTCCACCATCCTCCTTTAAGTGGAGAAAACAAAAACAAAATAGTGAAAAACACACACACACAAAAAAAAACACTCTGGGCTCCATAATTAGAACAGGTTTCATCTGATCTTGGCATCCATGTACAGTAAAAGCCAGCAGATAGTTCATTGTTACCAGGCCAATTAGCACCACAAATATGCCTGTGCTGCACACAATGGATTTTTGAAGGATACACGGAAATGATGGACAACCGTGGAAGCTCATTAGCATCAGCTTCGCAAGACATCCATTAAATAGTTGACATTGTGTGTGTGTGCGCGTGTGTGTGCGTGTGTGTGTGAGCGTAAATATCCTTGGATAGCGCAGATGTTACCTTCACACCATCGTTCCCTGTTCTATTCTAAACCATATGGACAGAACCAGGCTTGGGACTCGACTCCTTTGGTCCCCCCCCCTCCCCTCCCATCACACACAGTATTGTTTCACTTGGGAGCTTTCTCCCAGAGGCCCAGTGGAGCTGCTACAGTAGTGATTCCCAACATGTGGGCCGGGGCCCACTGGTGGGCCATGAGTATGTTGCAAGTGGTCCCTCAAATAAACATGAACCCATTAAGACTGATTCAACAAATGCTTTCTAAATCTAAAGATTTGTCAAAATAAAAATAAATAAAAGAATACAGAGTTTGCAGATGTACAAGCTCACAGCACGGCATGAAGTGTCGCGCTGTGAGCTTGTACATCTACTATTTTTGAATAGCCAATGCAAAAAAATCTAAAATGACACAGAGGCTTTCCCGGTTTTAATGGGTTAAAATACAAAAAATGGTGTAAAATATGTTTCAGCCGAAAGATGGGTGGGACGCGAACACTTTAGAGATTTTCAAGTTTTGGGCCCCGATCCAGAAAAAGCTGCATGGGAACATCTGTTCTACAGTATACCGGAACTGAAATCCTGGATATACCAGAATACTGCAACACTGTTCTTTTTTTTAAATAAACCTGCTGCTCAGATCAGTGCCTCTGTCTCATTCCTACCCATTCCTTTTGTGTACACATGTGTGGATCTCCATTATGGTGTAGTTTACCATAGAGATCAGGCTTCATTGCCATTATGGATAGTTGTGTGTGCATCAGTGAGTAAGAAGATGAGAAAGCGTCACAAAGTGACAAAAGGCACCTGAAACAACAATAAAATCTGCACACCAGAATGCTGTTCCCCTCGTGGGTATTTTTATTGGTAACGTTTCCAGCCGGGAGGCTCTTCCTCAGATCTCAGGGTCTGAGAAAGAGCCTCCCGGCTCGAGACGTTACCAATAAAAAATACCCACGAGGGGAGCAGCATTCTGGTGTGCGGATTTTATTTGTTGTTTCATGCATCAGTGAGTAACACACCTTAGGTTGTATGATGTGATGCATGTACGTCACTGAGTCCGTGTCAGCCGAAGGTCTCCCATTGGAATGACGTGATTCCACCTGGTAGGAAATAGACAATTGGTAAATCAAATTAAATAAAAAACTGTGATGATGTTTCCGTAGTGAATAAACAATAGGCTTATTATAGATGAAATCGTCATGACATCACAACAACCAAAACAGCATGGCATAGAGCAGTATTATTCATTAACCTTGTTTCTAGAACAACAGGACAATTATTGCATCGTTATTGACCATTATAAATATATAATTTTGTTCTAAATATCCACAGCTAATGTTCTGGACACTTTATTTTATATTGTGTGAAATACCACTCTACACGTTTGTTTACAAACATTCTGATCTGGTCTGTAGTGAGTGAGTGAGTGAGTGAGTGAGTGAGTGAGTGAGTGAGTGAGTGAGTGAGTGAGTGAGTGAGTGAGTGAGAGAGTGAGTGAGTGACAGACAGACAGACAGACAGACAGACAGACAGACAGACAGACAGACAGACAGACAGACAGTTACTAGGGGCTAAGCCGTCTAGATAGAAGAGGGTCTGTCTGTCTGTCTGTCTGTCTGTCTGACTGACTGGTGACAGTGCTGGCAGATTGAGTTTCACGGAGACAACTAACTCGTCATAGCTTATTGCAAACCACTTGGGAGTCCCATGCAGGAAAAAGAGCCAACTTCCTGCATACATATTTATTTTTGCATGTTTTCAGACGAGATTAAGTTATTTAGTTGGCATCGGAGTTATCAGGAAGATGGGTTTTAAGATCTTATGCCTTCAAAGAGCTAACAACAACAGCCAAGATTTTAATTAGGGTCTGACAAATGACAAACTCACAAAGTATGTTTAGTTGAACTACTGAAATGAGGCTGTGTGTATTTGTGTTGGCCACACCAGCAGCCACACATTGAGTCAATCAAACAAGCTGGTAACAATTTCCTTCCTGCTTTATTTGCTTATATTAGTTTAGGTTTCTTTTTAGCATAACACTCAATAGATCCTACTGTCCACTCATCACGGGAACAGTGCCTGCCTGGGTTAATTAATTGGCAGGTGTTTGTCTAATTGTTCTCTCTTCTAGTATCAGGTACCTAGGCTCAGGGCTATATTCACACACACAACACCAGAAAGAATGCCAGCAGAGAGAGAGTTGGCTCAACAGTGCAAAGTTATAAATGACTTTAAATTAATTAAGACCTGAGGACGATTTTACAAATGCCTTCTTAAGGCCTTTGCAGACAGGGTGCGATTTTTCGCACGGAAAAAAACGGACAATATCATTTTTTAAATGAACACATGGTTCTCTATGACCTCATGCACACCGCGCTCCGAATCTGCCGTGCGGCAAGTGGCTGCGGCGATGCGTTTTTTTTCTTCAATCGAACCCAGTTCGATTTGTGCGTCTTTTTGCATGCGGTAAAAACTGATTGACTAATCGCACCCTGTCCTTAAATCAGTGTTTATCAAACTTTTCCGTGCCAAGGACCCCCAAAATGATATGTATTTGGACCCCCCATCTGAAAATGTTTTGTGCCAGAAGAGAAGATTTGTGTTAAAAGGATTTCCCTTTCACGATGAAATCTTTCAAAAATAACAAGCAAGAGATTGTATATCTGCTATTCTGTAATAGCCAACTCTAAAATCTAAAATGACACAGATGCTTTCCCGGTTTTAATGGGTTAATTTAAGCTCATACCAAGTAGCAGTCCTAGCAAGGCCGGGCTACATGTAGCCTATATATAGACATGGTGCAACAATAACATTGTCCAACCCAGAACGCAATCAACATTGATCATTAAAATAATGCACATTATGTGTGTGGTCACTGGTAACACACATTATGTGTGTGGTCACAGACATTATGTGTGTGGTCACTGTGTGCAGTCAATAAAAGGCATAATGGTCTCATCAATTGTGTCAGCAACAACCCACAGTCGGCTTATTTGCATTTGTTCCACGTGCTGTGGGATTTGAGAGCCTGTTGCAGTATAGAGTCAAGCCTGCACACAGTGGTGGAAAGTAACTAAGTACATTTACTCAAGTACTGTAATTAAGTAAAATTGTGAGGTATTTGTACTTTACTTGAGTATCTCCCATTTCCAAAACTTTTACTTCTACTCCACTATATCTCAGAGGCAAATATTGTACTTTTACTCCACTACAATTATTTGAAAACTTTAGTTACTAGTTACTTTGTAGATTTTGATTATTATTACAAAACAATAATTTGTTGCGACGCGACGCATTGTGAGCTTGCAGATCTGCTATTTTCAAAAGATTTGTATACATTTGAAAACTTGAAATGGGACATAATGAGTACTTTTACTTTTGGTACTGGAAGTTCATTTTTATGCCAATACTTTGGTACTTTTGAATTCCGGACTTTTACTTGTAATTGAGTATTTCTACAATGCAGTATTGATACTTTTACTTTAGTACACAATTTGAGTACTTTTTCCACCACTGCCTGCACATAGTATGTCCAGGGGTATGGACTAGTAATATAAACAGACAAATAACTGGACACATATTTTGGTTTTAAATACCATACTGTTCTATGAGCAGTTCTTGACAGGAAGGCTGGCTGAACGGAGTGTACATTTGGGTAACCTTCATTCTTATTGGTAATTTGCTATACCAGTTTCAGCTATTTAATTGAAGCATTGAGCTGATTCGGATGCCAGTTCCTGGGGGTTGCTGTTGGAGGTGTCTGTCTGGCTGACTAACAAAAGAGGGTCCAGCTGCATCAAATATGCATAAATGGTGATGATGGTTAAATCAGACTACAGACATGTTACTCTTGCATCAGGGCATGGGTTTATTGGTTTGATTTCTGTTATGTCTAATATTGGTTAGTGTTGTACTGACATGTTATTGTATCTTGTTTAAATGTTAATGTTTACATCGTTAATGTCTAAATCAGCTCGGTCCCTGACAATGTCTGTGTCATTTGAGTCATTCTGTCCACAATGACTCAATACATTGTACCATCATCAATCAATACACTACCATCATCAATCAATACATTTACCATCATCAATCAATACACTACCATCATCAATCAATATATTTACCATCATCAATCAATACACTACCATCATCAATCAATACACTACCATCCTCAATCAATACACTACTATCATCAATCAATACACTACCATCATTACACTACAATCAATACACAACCACCTCTTCAGGAAACACTACCCTGACCTTTCCTCTTAGCCTTGCCTACTTGTTGTCAATTATTTGTACGAGCTCTTGTTTTATTGGATCTTGTTTACTTGATACACTTATTTGTTTTAGCTCTTGCTCATTAGATTTTCCAATTTCTCTCATCTGTTTAACCCATTGAGACCTGGAACTGTCTCATTTTTAGATTTGAGCTAAAAAGCATTATTTTACACTTTGGGCTATTCAAAAATAGCAGATATACAAGCTCATAGCGCGGCACCGAGTGCCGCGCTACGAGCTTGTAGATCTGCTATTTTTGAAAATTCGTGAAAATCTTTGAAAATATATATTTTTAAAGCGAACATTTTTAACTCAAATCTTTGCTTCTGGGGGGTCCCTGGAACAAAATATTTTGATGGGGGTCCGCGGCCAAATACATATCATTTTGGGGGTCCTTGACATGAAAAAGTTTGAGAACCACTGATATAGAAACATACGTTTTTCAGAAAACTGTTGAGATTTAGGAGACATGTAGAATCGGCTTCAGGTCTCAATGGGTTAAGAAAGTAGGTAGCTAATATATTGCACTTTTACCTTAGCGCTAGGTATATTCTTAGTTGCTTGTTTTAGAAGAGAATACACTTAAGACTTCTGGTGATTAGTAGTTTTCTTGCCTACCTATGTTGAATGCACTTATTGTAAGTCGCTTTGGATAAAAGCGTCTGCTAAATGACTGTAATGTAATGTAATGTAATGTAATGTACCATCAATACACTACCGTCATCAATCAATACACTACCATCATGAAACAATACACTACCATCACATCACAACACAATGCTATTAAACTTCATAGATTAGAATATGGACGGTCCATTTGGGTGGTCAAATGTCAAGGTGGGCATGGCGCTGAGCCAGGCAGCTCATCTAGTATGCACACCTCTAGGTTGCCCTTGTTTTCTCTCTGCAAACGCATGCCCTTTAAGACAGCAAAATGACTACCGAACATAAAATGTGTCTTTTATATAGAGCAGTGATCCTCAAAGTGGGGTCTTTGTGTGGGGCGGTGTTCCAAATGGACCCTTACAGGTCTATAAACTCTGAGAGCGTAGGATGGTTGGTTCCATTTGTACACTCTCAGAGTTATGGGGGGTCCTTAAAATTAAAAAATCACACCCTGTGTGAAGTGGGCGGTGTCTTGCTAGCTAATCAATACAATAATTGTATTGTAATTGCTAATACAATACTGAATGGAGTCAACCAATCATGTACAAAATATAAATACATTTATTGAAACACTCTTTATGATGGACGAAACCATAACTTTAAAAAAAACAATTTATGTTTTTTTTAAAGTTATGGTTTCTTATATAGGGCTATGCACATGTGTCATGTGACACTGGCCAATCACAGTCCTGAATAGATTGTGATTGGCCAATCACAGCGCAGGATAATTGTACAAATTTCCAAACCTCACTTATAGGGGCGGTTTCACTGCCCAAGATAATTGTACAAATTTCCAAACCTCACTTATAGGGGCGGTTTCACCGCCCAAAAAGAACCACTGAGATAGAGCCATTGTGTATGTTGTGTGAGTCGTGTGTTTATATGTGTTTCTTTCCGGTTGGTGCTTTAATGTTTAACATGTGAATGTGTGTGTGTGTGTGTGTGTGTGTGTGTGTGTGTGTGTGTGTGTGTGTGTGTGTGTGTGTGTGTGTGTGTGTGCTTGCATGCGCACGCGTGCCTGCGTGTGTGCATGTGCCAGGGGCACACATGTACCTCAGTATGGGGCTCTGATGCATCCTCCTCCTCAGTCTCTTTCACTGGTCCCACAGCCATCTGGTTCAGGGCTGCTGTGTTCCTGTTCCAGAGAGTCATTACTCAAACACAGCTCAACCCCACCACACACACACACACACACTGTTAGCTCCCACTTCAGCAGTGTTTAAATAGGGTGTATATGACATTATACATCCCATTTGTATAGGGTGTGTATACTGTCTATACCCTTTGTTCATCATTGATGGTGCTTTTTTTTCTGTGCCTTCCTATGACTGTACATCCCAGTACTTCTCCTACTCTGTATCTGTAACTTCACTGCTGTGCTGCCTCTAGCGCCTCAATTACTCCTGTGGGATCAATAGGTAGATTCTATTCTAGGACTCCTTTGCAAAACGCTTGCCCTTTAGACTGCTAACAGAAAATGTGTCTTGTACATAGAGCAGTGCTTCTCAAAGTGGGATCCAGGGACCCTCTAGTGTTCCTTTGGAGGGCTTCCAAATGGACCCTTACAGGTCTGTAACTCGGAGAGCGTACACATGGAACCCTTACGGGTCCATTTTGGTTCCATTTGTACACACTCAGAGTTACAGACCTGTGATCGTGCATTTGGAACCCCCCTCAAGGAACCGTTGACAACCACTGGTTTCTAGTGACACTAACTCAGTGTTTCAGTCAAGTGCACAACTATGTATGAGCTCAGTTCTCATCCACACTCAACCCAGCTCCTCCTGGACACCATCGTCACTGTTTCACGTGTTTGAGAGAGAAGGGAGAGAAGCTCATAGGAAACATGTGCTGCTTTGTTGATGTGTATAAGACCCGTTCTCAACTTGGAACACTCGTCTTTCTTTTGACACAATAGCTCCCTCTACTGGACTTAGTGCTACCCTACAATGCACTTGAACATGCCTTCCTTTGGCAGCTTTCATTTCAAGCACTCGGTAATTTAAGTACGATTTACAACAATTTTATGATGCTACAGGTCTTATTTAGTAATATTTAGAAGTTGTTTTTTCTGTACCTGACAAAGATGATCTTTACTTTGGACGGGGAACTCTTGATGATAGAGGATGCGTTCTGGTGACTGTGGCCATAGAGAATTTGTCCATTGATCTGAAATACAAACAAATTGCAAATTATGCCCCAGTGACCATGAACTAATGCTCATTTAGTTATCCAGAGCAGGTGTTGTGCTGCCAACCTCGGTTTATAAAAAAAACCTACTTAACCCATTAAGACCTGAGGCGATTCTTAAAAATGTTTTCTAAATCATAATTTTTTTTTTGAAAGAAATCTAAAAAAAATAAATGTCAAGATTTTTCAAAAATAGCAGATCTACAAGCTCATAGCGCGGCACTCGGTGCCGCGCTATGAGCTTGTATATCTGCTATTTTTGAATAGCCAAAGAAATCTAAAGTGACACAGATTGCGTTCCAGGTCTTAATGGGTTAAATACATAAATTAAATACCGGAACACAGGAGGACAAGCAGTATCTACCTCCAACAGTTCATCCCCGACGACCATCCGTCCGTCCCTGCCGGCCGCGCCGCTGGGGTCAATTCCCACCACGAACACGCTCATGCGCGAGCGATCCCTGTTCCCTGCCAGGCTGAGGCCGAGGCCTGAAGTCTTCCCTTTCTCCAGCTCCATCATGTGGATCACCCCTGGGAGGCAGCCGTAGCGCTGGCTTATGTTCTCTGGAACACAGAGAGAGAGAGAGAGAGAGAGAGAGAGAGATGGTATTTATTTACTGCAGGGGTTCTCAAACATTTTCATGTCGAGGATCCCCAAGTTGATATCGTCGCTGTCGGGCAGAAACCTCTCATCTCCATATTTTAACTTTTTGTGTTTTTATTATCTGAAGATTCAAGAAAGGGGTAAAGAAAGAAAGAAAGTCAGATAATACCTGTAATACAAGCAATGCTTGAAGGAGCATGGTTAAAATAGCAATAATAAATTGAGACAGAAAAGCTCTGTTTGCAGGCAGAGAAACACCTAAAGCAGATACAAATGAGAATTGATAAACAGAAAATACTTTTTCAGGTGGGTTGCCAATTTCAGGAGGGTTGCCAATTTCAACCAATCATTTATCAGCTTCAATTGTATAGTGTCCCAGTTTGTCTGCTCATTTCTTTGCTTCATCACTTTTCCAATTTCACTTGTTTAATCTGTATCCTGTGTGTGTTCTCTCTACTGATTGGATAAAATTGGTATCCTGACCTGAAAATGCATTTTCTATTTAATAAAGAGCTAGGGCGAGAGACTGCGAGACCCCTGTAAAAAAAACACTCTAGGGCAATGAGTACTATCTAAATGAATAGCTATTCAACACTTATTTCTAAAAAAAAAAAAAAAAACTGGGACAGAAATGGACAGGCAATGTTTTCAGTTCATATTAGTTACTCATTTTACTTCAAACGATGCAAGACTATCGTAATGATGTCTGTCTGTCTGTCTGTCTGTCTGTCTGCCTGGCTGCCTGTCTGTCTGCCTGCCTGCCTGCGATTTGCTGTACCTAATGCTCTTTGGGCGAGGACGGGCATAAATAGGCGGTGACGTGTTCACCTCTGGCGCACATTGCTAGTGGCGATTCTCAAAGGACAACAGTATTTCTTATTAAGTAAGTCAGTGAATAGAGAAGCTGCAGCTTTTGGGGAATACAGCCCACCATGGGGGAGGTTCCTGGAGGGATTTGACTCCAGGCCAGGGTACAGGACAGTACATGGGTCTCCAGAGACACAAGCACAACCACTGTCTCTGTCTGGGCACCTGTGTTTCACATCTGGATCCTAATTCACCTCATGTTTCTCCATCGACCAAAAAAAAGAAAACAGCAGCTAGGTGTGTTGCGTAGCTTTATGCACGACCATGAAAGGTAAATGTCAGATCGCTGACACTCCCTTCATCCATCTCCTCTGTCTGGATCTCTACACCCCCTCCTCTATCCATCTCATTATTTGTCTACCCACCTCTCTCTGCCTCTGCTTGCCTGTCTGTCTGTCTCCCTCTATGTGTGCGTGTGCGTGTGTGTGTGCGTGTGCGTGCGTGTGTGTGTGTGTCTCCCTCTCTCGCTGTCTGTCTGTCTGTCTGTCTCTCCCTCTCTCTCCTTACCTCTTACTCTAAGTCACCCTCTCTCTCCCTGCCAACTGCATCTCTCTCGTCTTTGTGTGTGTGTGTATGTGTGTGTGTGTGTGTGTGTGTGTGTGTGTGTGTGTGTGTGTGTGTGTGTGTGTGTGTGTGTGTGCGTGTGCGTGTGCGTGTGCGTGTGCGTGTGCGTGTGCGTGTGCGTGCGTGTGCGTGTCTGGATGGCTAGCATTCAGAGCGATGGGCTCCTGGTGTTCTGGGCTCCATGCCACTGTTGGTCCATCAGTCCTCTGCTAATCTCCACAACTCACCTAACCGGTCCCGGCATCATCAATCTTATCCCTGCAGGACGCACACCCACACAGATGCACTCACGCACACAAATGCACCCTATACTCTCAGGTGGTCGGAGGCTGGAAGTCTGTCCTTTATTCTGCTTGCCAGGCTGAAGGGCGTCGAATTGTTTTTTCCACCTTGAGCTGGTGAGTTCATCCAACAGTTCATTGCACTGTGTAGGTGAGTGATACGACACGATAGAGATATACATAAAAGGTCCTTGGGTCTAGATGGAAATATATGTGTGCATCCGTGTGCTTTTGTTAGGTATTCAAGACCCTCATGAAGACAAGCATTTGATGTGGGTGACCTCTAGTGGCAGATGTGTAGCAGTGCATGATGAAGTAAGGAACTTTGCATATTTCAACAACAGTGAAGAGCCGTAAAGAGTCCACGTAAAGAGTTTTACTGTAGGTTTCAGGTATTGCTGTGAGCAAGAGCAACTATCAACAATGAGCGGTGAACACGTCACCGCCAAATGGACCCGTAAGGGTTCCATGTGTTCGCTCTCAGAGTTACAGACCTGTATAAGGGTCCATTTGGAAGCCCTCCAAAGGAACACTGACAGTACGTTTTAACAGCGGGCGACTCTCCGGCAGAACCAATCCAAAGTCTTTAGTGTGGTCCTTCATATTGGGGTGGTGACATGTTAGGTTTCCAAAGCAGCATTTGTTTAGCGGCGGCTCTCACTGCTGTTCTATAGCAACTGCCTTGTGTTTAGAAGTCCCCAGACCAGTGGTGGAAAGTAACTAAGTACATTTACTCAAGTACTGTACTTAAGTACAATTTTGAGGTATTTGTACTTTACTTGAGTATTTCCAATTTCCAATACTTTTACTTCTACTCCACTACATCTCAGAGGCAAATATTGTACTTTTACTCCACTACATTTACTTGAAGACTTTAGTTACTAGTTACTTTTCAGATATAAATTATGATATAATGAAACATACATTAAACCACTTTAAACCTATTTTATACCTAGGCTATTTGAAAATAGCCGATCTACAAGCTCACAACGCGTCGCATCGCGACGCGTTGTGAGCTTGTAGATCGGCTATTTTCAAATATTTAGTACTTTTACTTTTGGTACTTTAAGTACATTTTGATACCAATACTTTTGTACTTTTACTCAAGTAAATTTTTTATTCTGGACTTTTACTTGTAACAGAGTATTTTTATATTACAGTATTGGTACTTTTACTTAAGTAAAGAATTTGAGTACTTTTTCCACCACTGGTGACATGTTAGGTTTCCAAAGCAGCATTTGTTTAGTGGCGGCTCTCACTGCTGTTCTATAGCAACCGCCTTGTGTTTAGAAGTCCCCAGACGTATCAGTATAGTAGTTGGAAATCTCCAATCGTCTGGCAACGCGAAACTAAGTAAATAGGAAGTACAGTGCCAGGTAGAAAATGTTGTGTTCACCTCATGACAGGAGCATTAAGAGTAAATACTGTAAAAAAAAAAAGAGGTGCTATGGGAGACAGCGTTCAGTGGAGAGAGGAAAAAGGAAAAGGAAAACATTAAAGATGCACTATGTCGCATTCTATTAAAGTTAAGCCTCCCCGGACTGTGTGTGAGCTGCCAACAGTGAGTTGGAGCGCACCTGTTCCTTTCTCCACACACTTTCCAAACCAGTGAACCAGATCACTTGTGCAGAAAGAAGCTGGGGAAGTGGAACATCACACACCTCCTACAACATAGACATTTCCCATTCACACTCACACACACACACACACACACACACACACACACACACACACACACACACACACACACACACACACACACACGCGTATTTATAGCCACGGTTCACAACCTTGTCTGGATCAGGGCCCACTTGAAAATCTCAAAGGCGAATGGCTGCCGCGTTAAGTGGTCAAATCGGCGGGCTGTGTGCATTCTAAATGCATGTTTATTTTAACCCATTAACTCTTTGACTGCCAGAGTATTTTCATAAAGTACTCCCCCAGTGCCAGCAATTTTCGTGTTTTTTTATTTTTATATTTTGAATTTTTCTCATGAAAATAATTTAAGGACACATAATTTAAAGACCCAGCACAAATCCGCCACTAGAGAGCAGCACATGACAGCGTGATCAGGTCGTTGGGTCTCTCTCACCCTTCTTGATAGATTAGACAGGGAAAAACATGAAAACGGATGTGACGTCGTCCCAGATTGTTTTGATCGGCAAAAATTACGATGTGATACACGACGGCGATGACTGATCGTCACCCAGACCATAGATTATAGAAGAGAACCTGACCGTTTGTCCGTTATACCGTGTGAAAAATCGTTTATTTACCTATTTTGGACGAAAATGACTGAGGAAAAAAATCAAAAACCGGAAACGGAATCCAGGACATGAAACCGGATGCAGATGTCCGTGAAGTAAGTGGAACTCGTGAATAACATTGAATATTAAGCAGCATAGCGCAATCAGAGATTAAACAATGAACGCGCGTCAAGCGCGTCGAACGCGTCGACGGCCAACTGGACAAAGTAGCACTTGACGCGTTATCGCGTCGTCCGCAGTCAAAGAGTTAAGACCTGAGGCCGATTAAAAAAACTGTTTTCTAAATCCTAACGCTTTAAAAAATATATATATATTCAAAGATTTGCACAAATTGTCTCGATTTTACAAAAATAGCAGATCTACAAGCTCGTAGCGCGGCACTCGGTGCCGCGCTATGAGCTTGTATATCTGCTATTTTTGAATAGCCTAAAGAAATCTAAAAATGACACAGATGCGTTCCCGGTCTTAATGGGTTAATGATAGATCAATCGATTGTGTCCCCGCTTGGATCAGTGGAACAAACGTAGTATACTTTTAAGTTCCTATTTATCCATATCACAATTGGGTTTTCTTTTTACATTGTTTTTTTTAATATATTAAAGCAGCCCTGTGTAACTTTTTAACAACTATAGGCTACTGCAAATTATGTCCCACAAAATGATAGTTACATTTTAAGCAATAACAATCATCCTTCCATAAATGTATAGACCCAGGGGGGTCCCTGCTAGGGGCTTGACTGTATTACTATGTATTCACCTGTTTCCTAGGCTGTGTGTTTTCCACTTCCTATATCATTGGTCATCTGACCAGTTTCATTGGATTTCATTGGATCAAATCGACAGGAAGTGGAAAACACACAGCCTAGGAAACAGGTGAATAGGGGAGACAGTGAATTTCATCCTGGCATAATTGCTGAGTCAAAGACGTTGACCGCCATGTTATTTGTGTCCAAAGTGGCCACTGACACCCCAAACTACAGAGTGCCGCTTTAATGTTATATTAGCAATACAATTGTAGTGTTTTGTCAATTATTTGGGGGCCCACTTGCGATAATCCTCAAGGCCCACCAGAGGGCCCCGGCCCACAGGTTGGTAAATGACTGATTTATAGAGACGTGGAAGTTGAACTCACTCCAGCTGTATCCGAACTCATCCTCCACCTCCAGCTCCTCCTCCTCCTCCTCCTCCTCCTCCTCCTCCTCCTCCTCCTCCACCACCTCCTCCGTCTCCTGGGTGTGAGTGGGTCTACTGTCCGGGATCTCCTCCAGGGTGTCTGCGTCCGTCTCTCCCACATGGGGCACCACAGGGAGGGACAGGAGGAGGAGAGGACCGGACGGGGACACCTTCCCAGCTTCCCGTCTCCCAGCCTGTATCCCCATCGATGGGAGTCACAAAGAACATGCAATGAATCAATCAGTCAAGCAATCAATCAATCAATCAGTCAATCAATCAATCAGTCAGTCAGTCAGTCAGTCAGTCAGTCAGTCAACTTTATTTGCTTAGACCAGTGATTCTCAAACTGTTTCATTTCAAGGACCCCCATAACTCTGTGTTATGGTTGTCCTAATAAGTCCCTAACATATCCTTATATCCTTATAAGTCCCTAATATATCCCTATGTCCTAATACAGTAGGTCCCTAATCCCTACAGTGTCCTAATATCCACATAAAACATCCAATATGTTCCTATATGTGAATCACCACCATCATTCTTTTGTGTTTGAAACTGTGTTGGCTGTAAAAAAAAAAAACGTTGACACTAGAAAGTCTGACATTCATTAAATCACAAAACCCATCATGGATTCAAACACTTACCTCACAGACAAGAGAAACAGAGTGAAAACGTGCCTTTTTGATTTAGTTTATCAATCGTTTTGGTCTCACATCAGAAAATCATTTTGTTCCAAAGCCAAGAAATGAAAGGCTGGCCATTATGTGCCACTCGATTAAATATTAATTCTCGTTTGCTTTGATGACAAAATGAGTTGGGGGGGGGGAGAAAACAAACATAAAAGCCCCCCCCCTGTAATTAATTGATGTTGAATGTTGAAGCCACAAGCACACAAACAAGAGCAGAGTTCAGACCGGTGGGAGAGGTGTTAGGACATTGTGTATGCAAGTGCATAAGGCTGGAATACATTCAGAATGTCGTCTCTGTCGGGTGGAAACCTCATATGTCCAAAACTGTTACTTTTCAGGATTGAAATTTAAAAGTATCAAAAGTAGCAGATCGGCAAGCTCGAAACGCACCGCTTCGCGCCGCGTTTCGAGTTTGCAGATCTGCTACTTTTGATACTTTTGTGTGACGCTGTAGTATGATCAAGTAGGTGTTAATTCACGAAAAAATATATGGAGATAAGAGGTTTCTGCCCGACAGCAACGATACAGAACATACTATAGCACTGGTTCGCAACGCCCGGGGACCACCAGGGGTGCAAGTGGACCCTCACAGTTCTGTAACTCTGACGGTGTACAAATGGAACCAAATGAACACTGACGAGTTTACAGAGTAGATCGGAGTTCCATAGTTTAGTTCAGTGATTCTCAACCTAGGACCTCTCAAAGACCCCCAGTTTGATATGCATTAGGCCACGGACCCCCATTTGATAGATAGGGTTATTCTTTTGCTCTGCGACCCTAATCTACACTATAAAAACCTCAGTGTCTGTTGAACTCTGAGGGTTAACATTTGGAAACAAATACAGAGTTACAGACCAAATACAGAGTCCTGAGGTTGAGAAACAGTGCTACTATGCTTTATATTCCATTGAGCATCATTTCACATGGCGGCCATTTTGCTCTTACATCATTCTCAGAGTATGGTGGGGTGTTATATGACGCACGAGCAAAATGGATGTGAATATGGTCAATACAGGCATACACTGACATGGACAGTGGAAGGCATGACAACACAGAGACCCACAAACCTTAAACGGAGTAGGGGTGAAAGGGTTAGTTGGGGACAGGCGAAGAAATAATCTACTGTGACTGTCACCCTCCTACGGACAAACAACGACAAACAGCTTTGTAAGGCAACACAGTTACCACAGTAGCTAATTCAATAAATGCGTACTTTTGACAAAAGATCTTCTTACAGCATGTTCAAATAATTGTATTTTGAAAATACAATATCTTTGCGGAATGATAATGTATAAAGTAAGCCTTATAGTCACTCACACTCGATTTGAGGAGGCCTTTTTTAGAGGCGATGCTTCGGACAACTAGCCTGGTAAACCATCCCGGTCGCGTGAATTCACATTTTCATGTGTCGCAGAAGACACACAGAAACTGTGAATTCGGGTGACCAGGGTGGTTTATCAGGCTAACGGACAACATAGAACCACTTAGTTTCATGGTAACAACAGGCGCGACTGAAGTTCTGCCACTCTAAAAGAGCCCACGTCCTGTGTAGTGAGCGCGAGTCTAAACATTAACAGCAGCATATCTCTTCGACCTTAAGCTACTGCACACATTGGGACAAACACCACCCCAGCAATGCACTGTTTGTGCCGACGCAGACAGGCAAGTGCCTGCGGAGTCACAAAGTCACCGCAGAAAGACACAGCAAGAGCTGCTTTCCCTGAGGCTACCAGAGCCTCAGCAATGACAAAACAAAACAAAACGGGTCAAACGCCTTCGATCTGTAAACACCACCTCTGCTCACACACAGAGCAGAGCACACGTCGTCTTTAGTATCATTCTTTTTGGGACAACCACCTGCACATATTGTACTTGTGTAGTATGTATATACTATTTACTGTATATCCAAGTTGATAAATTATTCTCCCTTCATTATTCTTTATACTCTCCGTTGCTGCAAAGGTTTTAGATTGACTTGTCCTGAATTTATTATATTATATACCCAGTATTGTAGAGCCTCTACAATACTGGGTATATAATATGATAAATTCAGGATTAAATTCATTGCTATTCTTATAAGAAAATTGTTTAACCTTTAACCATTGCAATACATTGTTATTGTTATTGTTAGCACAGTCTGCTGAGCAGCATGTCACTCCAACTTTTCGCTGCTTATACTTGTATAAGTGAGTGACAGTGGTGCAAAGTAACTAAGTACATTTACTAAAGTACTGTACTTAAGTACAATTCTGAGGTAGAGTATTTCCAATTTTCAGTACTTTTACTTCTACTCCACTACATCTCAGAAGCAAATATTGTACTTTTACTCCACTACAATTATTTGAACATTTTAGTTACTAGTTACTTTGCAGATAAAAATTATTACATTATGAAACACACATTAATCACTTTAGTCCTATTTTATACCTACGCGAGTACGCGTCGCATCGCGGCACGTTGCGCTATTGCTATTGCGTTGTAGATCTACTATTTTCAAATATTTTTGTACTTTTACTTTTGGTACTTTAAGTACATTTTGATGCCAATACTTTTTTACTTTTACTCAAGTAACATTTTGAACACAGGCCTTTTACTTGTAACAGAGTATTTCTACACTATTGTATTGCTACTTTTACTTAAGTCAAATATATGAGTACTTTTTCCACCACTGGTGAGTGACAAATAAACCCATTTTGAAAATCGGTGATCTTGAACGGATGCTTCCGTGGAGAGCAACATGCATTTTGAGGGCGCCCGTAAACAAGCAATTAAGTAAGTAAGCCGATGGATGTTAATTGGAAAAATACCAACCTTGTCCTTAGTTTCCCTGGCTGTGGCTGACGCTCTGTCCTCGCTGGAGTCCGTTGGGGACGTCTGTTGTGCACAAATGGGACATAAACTTGAGAACTGTAGCATTATAGTCAACGTACAGTATTGGATAATACATGAAATGACCAATCAATCACATGGTGGGACTTCAGAGGGTCTTCATTTCATGTCTGACAGCAAAAAGCATATATCATGACCACAAAAACAATCAATTACATGTTTATTGATATTGACCACTTCCAAACTGGCGTCACAAACTTGGGCATGTCATCATATGCGCACAATCTCTAAAACATTATAGGAAGTTTCAAAATTAGCAGATCTACAAGCTCACAACATGTCACATCACAAAGCATTGTGAGCTTGTGGATCTGCTATTTTTTGCCATGCAACACTGCTGTATGGTGAAGCATAAATCCGGCTGGAGATTTAAGAATAACCCACTTTTAGGCAAAGTTGCTATAAAACCATTTAGAAGGTAACCTTCATTTGTTTTCTTTTATAGAGGAAAAAGTAGCTTCACCACCTTCATAACGTCGCTGTCGGGAAGAAACCTTGTATCTCCATAGCACAACCTTTTTTTTTGGGTTGTTTTTGGTACTTCTTTGTACAACAGTGTCACACAACAGTGTCACACAAAAATAAAATCGCAGATCTACAAGCTATTTTCACTAATTTGGAAGAATTTTCAAGTGACATTGGTTAAGTCTGTCTGTGGGTTTTATAAATACGAGACAGTATTTAACCAATGCAAAATATTAACAAGAGCTTGTGACTAAATAATAACTCCTTTGGCTCCAGTCTTTTTCCCCATTTCCAAAAGAAAACAAACAGCTTGGGACATACGAGGTTTCCGGGCCGACAGTGACGATAAGCAATGAGTGCTGGTTGAGTCTATGGCTGGCATGACCACACTATGGATTGCCCCTGGACAGTTCAGAGAAAACAGGCTGCTCAGCAGCACGGTTCCACTCAGGCTTGAAGCGTTTGTCCCATATGAACAGGCTCAAAATGTTCTGCCAGGCTGCCAGCAGAAACTTTGGCAATTGGCTTTGTGGAAGAAAGATCTTCACATAAAAGCATTTTCTTCAGACTCGTTCCAATCCTTCTTCTTTAACCCATTCAGACCGGGAACGCATCTGTGTAGCCACTTTATCCATATTTTATACTTTTGGCTGTTCAAAAATAGCAGATCTACAAGCTCATAGCACGGCACAGAGTGCCGCGCTATGAGCTGGTAGATCTGCTATTTTATATAAAAACATGAACATTTGTGCAAATATTTGAATATATATACATTTTTAAAGCGAGCGTAACTAAAATCTTTGCTTCGTGGGGGTCCCTGGAACAAAATATTTTGAGATGGGCCAAATACGTATCATTCTTGGGGGTCCTTGACATGAACAAGTTTGAGAACCACTGATATAGAGAAACGTACGGTTTTCAAAAAACTGTTAGGATTTAGAAGACATTTTGTAGAATCCCCAGAAGCAAAAATTTGAGTAAAAAAATATTATGTTTAAATAATATATGTATTCAAAGATTTGCAAAAAAAAATCCACAATTAAAAAAAAAATTGCAGATCTACAAGCTCACTCGGCACTCGGTGCCGTGCTAAGAGCTTGTATATCTGCTATAATTTTTTAATAGCCAAAGAAATCTTAAAATGACACACAGAAGCGTTCCCGGTCCTAATGGGTTAAATTGGCAGAGAAAGACTTAGGAACAAGCTTTGCGGGGCAACTGGGAAATATGGGCTTTCAGCACAAGGGAAAGGAGGACTCCTTTTTTTGGAAAGCCTTTGCGAAAGATGATATGATTCGCTTGGTATAACACAGGCATATATGCATGCACAGGAGGTAGAGTTAGACATAATGGGAAGTTACACAAACTCACTCTCTCACACACGTGTGCACACACACACACACAGACACACAACAGCAATTGTGTGCCACACAGATAGGAACCCTATCTGTCACAACGACGATGCAGTGTGTGCCAGAAAGTTTAGATGGTGGGAGTGAAAGACTTTTTAAACTAAAGTTGCCCCGATGCAGTTAACTCCACGTTAACTCCTCCCTGTTGGTACTCGATGAAAACTAAAAACAAACACATTCTTTGCCAATGGTACTTGAGCGCACACAAAACACTGTATAATACCCTCCCTTTCCTTTCTTGTACACTCACTCACAGGACAGATCAATGGATCGTTAACACAACAGACAAGGAAAGCACAAAGGAAAGCATGTCAAGTAAAAACATACACACACACAGACACACACACACACACACACACACAAAGACACAGTGCCGCGCTTCTAACCTGGGGCTGGGCAGGTACTAAGCAGGTTTGATTAGTGCAGCGAAGGGTCAGTCCAGGGCGGCTATTTAGCTGCAGAAAAGGCAGGGGCGTTTTCTAAAAGCAAGACAGGTTGAAGGATATTTAACATGAGGGCAGAGCACTTCTGAATGAAATTGAATTTGGGGACCCGGCGAGATGAGGGGAAAAAAAACAGAAAGGGTGGACAGAAACACTTTGGTGTATTATTCAATGCGGCAGCCATTAAAAGCGAGCCTTATCCTTGAGCATAGCCCAATTCTCTGTGTGCACAAAAATAAACCCCAAAAGATACATAATATATATATATATAAACAATATTCAATGCACGGTCTCTTTCTGTGGAATAGTTTAAAACAAAATGGTTTAGAGACTCCTCCGGGCTACCTCGAGATTATTCACTGCTTACAAGAAAAAGACTGGGAACACTTTAAAAGGCAACATGGAGGATGTGTTATTATACTCTCTAGGTGGCCCCCAGTGGCTATATTTAAGAAAGGCATTACTGGCCTGCCTGTAGCGGTTAAAGGCATTATCTAATCAAAATAGTGTTTTCCAGCCTCTTAAAGTCAATTGTTATGATTTCGAGCTTAAAAAATCTGAGTATTATCAGAGGTCTCAGAAGCCGCCTGTGTGGGGGGGAAATAAGAGAGGCTATACAGCAGTGGTGGAAAGTTACCGAGTACATTTATTCAAGTACGGTACTTATTAACTACTGCTCTATTCTTAGTTAAATAGACCTAAGTTACAACTTTACATGGACTGCTTTTTAGCGTCTACACCAAAACTCTGTAGACATTCGCCAAAAATAGCAGATCAACAAGCTCACAATGTCACTTCTTGTCACGTTATGAGCTTGTAGATCGGCTATTTTTGGAGAATGTTCCCCCCCCCAGAATAGGCATGCTGGGGTACAAGTGGTTAAGTACAATTTTGAGGTACTTTTACTTTACTCGAGTATTTCCATTTTCATTTTATACTTCTACTGCAAATATTGCACTTTTTACCCCACTAAAGTTATTGAAGATTTTAGTTATACGTTCCTTTCAGATTTAGATTTTGTACTTTAAGTATACATTACTTTTGTACTTTTATTCAAGTAAAATTTTGACTAACAGGACTTTTACTTTTTTATATAGTGGGTATGCTGGTTTTACTTAAGTAAAACAACCTGAGGACTTCTTCCACCACTGGCTAATATAGAGAGAGTAAGAAAGGGGTGGGGGTGGGGGGGTACAGCTGGATTGCCTCAGGCACATACAGGAGAGATTGAGTGTGATAGATAGCCGATCAGATCAAGAGCAGGGGGGAAGACAGAAAGAGAGAGAAGGATTACCTGGCGTTTGCGATGTGGCATGCGTGCTAAAGCGTTGCTGTATTTCTCTACAACAACGGGTGATGCGGCCGGACTATATATTGACTCGGGCTGAGGGAGACGGCGGCGTATGGGAACAGAGATGGAGGCTGGATCGGTTAATAGGAAAGGTTGAAGGGGCTAAAAGCAATGCTTGGGAGTATCTCACGGCCTGTCATAAAGCATTAAAGAATATACTCGACTACCATGCGGAGATGCAGAGGTGGGAAGGAAAGGAATTAAGTGCATTTACTGTACTAAGTACAGCTTTAAGGAGCTTTTAGTTTGCTTGAGTATTTTCAATTTTTAGATACTTCTACTCCACTACGTCTCAGAGGCAAATGTTGTACTTTTTTACTCCACTACAATTATATATATATATAAAATAAAATAAAGAAATTCACACATTTTGAAATATCTTAAAGGGATAGTTCACCCCCAAAATGACTTTTTTTCTATCGATTAGTCACCCCATGGATACTTGAATTCATGGATTTTTTTTTGTTTTTGTCGCATTCCTAAGCCAATAATTTGATGACCAGCGGACCGGTAGGCAGCGGTTCCGGTAGGAGACACAAAGGAAACTCTTTGAGTCTCCTACCAGAACCGCTGCTGGTGATTATTTTTTTTACGATTTTTGGGGTGAACTGTCCCTTTAAGTACAACTTTGAGGAGCTTTTAGTTTACTTGCGTATACTATTTTCCATTTTTCGATACTTCTACTCAACTACATCCCAGAGGCAAATGTTGTACTTTTTTACTCCACTACAAGTATTTAAAAAAAACTATTCTGTACTTGTGCAAAAGAAATGCACACATTTTGAAATAGCTTAAAGAAATGAGTACTGTTGGAGATAATACCACAGCCGAGCCAGTAACAGTCCCTGCAGTGGAACTACAGTACGCACTTTGAACTTTCAAACTAGATTTTCGGGCCATTTCAAATAACAACAGATACAATATGCAGGCCCAGAGGTGATTTTCAGTGAGGACTGCACCGAGGCAGAGGCTGCCCACATGCCAAAGAAAATAAATGTTATCGCATTCCTTACCAGGTATAGGAATCTGATCTAGCTCCAGCGACTGAGCTTAAGTAGCTGCCCTTCAAAAGCAATAAACCCTTTTCACAGCAGCTTTGGCCGCTGTGGAAAGAGTCTATTTCAAAATGGCTCACATTTCAAAACGGAATCTGTGTTTTGCTTTTGCACTTAAAGTGCTTTTACATTGTATGCACCAAAATGCAAAGTTAAATTGGATGATATATACACAAATACACAAAAATAAGAATTATACAAAAAAAGATATAGTGACACAATGACACAGCAAGTACTTACCAGTGGTGTAATGACACAATTCAAGTATGAAGTGGTCAAAATGTGTTTGTATTTTACTATATATATATATATATATATATATACTCTTTTGCTATTTCTTTACAGAGCAATATTGTGTGGGAAAAAATACCTTTCCGTACGTAACACACAGGTGTTAATACTGGAATAAAGCCATCACGCGTCAGTCCCCTACTACTGGACATGAGGTGTCGTTTTCACCTACCCTGGGTCTGTGGATAATACTCTGGACCAAGAAAGAGACAGGGTTGCCTGCTCTACGGATGGCCTCCACAGCCTCTTCATGACTGGCATCTCTTAGGTCCACTCCATCCACCTTTTTTAAAACGACAAGAAGAAGAAGAAGAAGAAGAAGAAGAAGAAGAAGAAGAAGAAGAAGAAGAAGAAGAAGAAGAAGAAGAAGAAGAAGAAGAAGAAGAAGAAGAAGAAGAAGAAGAAGAAGAAGAAGACAACATCACGTCAAATGTTTGACAGTATCTTACTTAATAAGTAAGATGTCCAGCCGGGACCAGCTAACTCCATTTTCAGTTGTTTTTGTTTTTTTCATAAATCAACGCTATTGAACCCCCTCTACATCTGTGTAATTTTTTTTTAAATAATAACATATGAAAAGTATTAAAAAGCGCCTCTGACGAAAACTCCTAACTCCATTGGACCCTCAAACTGTCCGTCAAAAACAAACAACTCCCCCCTCCTCTTAGGCTCTCAGAGAAGCTCTGCTCTGTATGAGGCAGACAGGGAGAAGATTTTTCAATGGTTTTGGGAGAACATAAACTGGGAAGAGAAGAGAATGTATGTGCAAGGTTTGATAGATGTCACCCCAGTAAAGAGGAGAAGGGTGTCTTCACAAAGGTCATCTGCTCGTGTTTTCTTTTTAAATGTTAATGGACAGAGAATGTGTGTGCAGGAGTTTGTTTCAAACATCTCCAAGAGCTCAAGGAGATCATGCCAAAAGACTTTCACAGCTTTTAT
The DNA here is from genome assembly GCF_963280865.1 of Gymnoscopelus braueri. Classification (NCBI taxonomy): domain Eukaryota; kingdom Metazoa; phylum Chordata; class Actinopteri; order Myctophiformes; family Myctophidae; genus Gymnoscopelus; species Gymnoscopelus braueri. Next base: position 32,016,851 of record NC_137620.1, on the reverse strand, counting down.
GACAATCTAAAGCACTAAGAAACACCCACCACACACACGCAACACACAACAGTGTGATAATAAAATGTTGATAGGTATATGATAGGTAAATTCAACTGTGGTTGTTATTGTTAGTGCAGTAGGCTACAGATTTGATAGGCTACAGATTCTATTTTTCATGAATGTATTTTGTATTTATATGCCATTTATTTATTGTTGATGTGCCATGATTGCTTTTGTTAAATACATGATTGAGTATTGAGGCAGAATTGTTTGTTGCACTCAACTGTAGAAGAACAACAGTGGTAACAGTTAGATCCATGGTTGTTTACAATGCATGTTAAAATAAAAGTTGTTTAAGTACAGAATTCAGCTTGATCTATACTTAGTATATGAGGATGGCGCTCACCATAAATAGCTGATCTCCAAGCTCACAATGCGTTGTGATGTGTTGTGAGCTTTGAGATCCATTGCCAGCTGTTCTTATCAATGATGGACAAAACCTCCTAACTCCACTTGAGCTGGATTTGGGTAAAGTGGTGATAATATAATGACACATGCAAGTATCTGATAATATATAAAGTCACAACCAAGTTTGATGAGGCAGTATTCCTTTGTTTTAAAAATATAAGGTTTTCTTCATTTTCAGAAAAAAATATATTTTGTTTTTCATTTCCTGAACAATTACCATTTTGGATTTAGCTGGTTCCGGCCGGACAGCAGAGATATGTAGGTTGACCTCCAAACTTATATAAACATGTTTATGAACACTTCACTGTTTAGGGAATTTTTAATTAATCTTTAGAATAATGCAAGTTATTCTAAAGAAGTCTGCATGACAGTAGTATTTTATATTGTGGTGCTAGGTAAAAAAAAAAAAAAAAAAACTTCTAGTACTCCATTCCAACAGTGCTCCAGGGTTAATGATTGAACTCTCACCTCTACTATTCTGTCTCCAGTCTTCAGGGTTCCGTTGCGTCCTGCAGGACTGTCTTCCAGGACATGTTTGATGAAGATGCCCCGCATCACCTCTCCGGTGCTAAGCCGGCTGCCCATCCCTCTGCCTCCCACGATGCTGATGCCCAGAGACTTGCCAGCTTCTCTGAACAGCTCCACTCTGAGAGGCAGAGGAGAAAACATCACCATGCATGCTGTGTTTTTGTTTACAACGAACAGTTCCACTCAGAGAGAGAGGAGAAAACATCACAATACCGTGTTTAGAATGAAGAGCTCTACTCTGAGAGGCAGATGAAACAACATCATGTTACTGTGTTTATAATAGGCTCTATGCACAGCAGCCATGTTGTAAAGACATTCACAGGTGTTACCAATGATACTAATGAAGGCTCTGTTCCATAGACCATATTCACACGGCGGCCATATTGCCATTAAGTCAATGAAATGCCACCCCAGTTGCCACAGCAACGCAATGTTAAATTCCAAAATGGCCGCCGTGTGAATATGGACTATTCTGGTCAAACAGAGTCAGGGTGCTGATATTGTACATGTTGGCTCACTGGAAACACTGTGGGTCTCAAATTGGGGTCCAGGGACCCTCAGGGTTCCTTGAGGGGTTTCCAAATGGCCCCTTACGGGTGTGTAACTCTGAGAGTGTACACTCTCAGAGTTATGGGGGTACTTGAAATTTGAAAGTGTGAGAACCACTGTGCTACACGAAATGGAACAGAGCCGTCATTAGTATCATTGGTAACACCTGTGAAGGAAGTAAGGAAGAGGCCCAATTTCCTTCCAATATGGCTGCTGTGCATAGAGCCTATTACGGTTGCAACAGTTAGGGGCTATGTCCACATACAATAAAGTTTTTTTTTGAGCTGGCAGTGCCTGTCTGCTATGCATTTCTATGGTAAAAAGACGCGCTGGTGCGCTCCTCTTCCCAGCTCCCGAGCACCCCGCCTTGGCAGCCAGCGTTTTTTTGGGCGGAGAGCCCTGGGTGCTTCAAGTAGACAATAGTTTAACTTTTGTAGAGGAGGGCCAGTCATTTGATAATCGATTTTTTATAAAAATGGTCTTTTACAATTCTGTAAATATAGCAAAAAGAGCAGATCTACAAGCTCACAACGTGTTGTAGTGTGACACGTGAGCTTAGAGCTTTTTGGGGGCTTAAGTGGCTAATCAGACTAAAAGATTTTGTTTGAAATGATAAAATTCAAATTTCTTGGCATTGATTAATTGATATATACTTTTTATGTTTTAAAGACACATTAATCAATTAATCTATTAATCAGAAAAGTTCTCGTTAGAATCATCGTTATTATATGTCTATATTTGCAGCCCTATTTTTAAAGAAGAGTTCCATTCTGAGAGATAGAAGAGAAAACATCTCAATACTGTGTTTACAACAGTGTTTCTCACTCTTTATTTATTTCAAGGATCCCCAGTTTGGTATGCGTCAGACCAATATGGACCCCCATATGTGAGTGCACAAATGGAACCATTTGGACGTGTAAGGGTCCATTTGGTTCCATTTGCACACTCTCAGAGTTACAGACATGCAACGGTGCATTGGTTCCTCAATCAGACTAATTTGCTGGGGACCCCCTGGAACCCCCTCAAGGTCCCCAGACCCCACTTTGGAAACCACTGGTTTACAATGACCCACTCTGAGAGACACAATGAGCAACATCGACATGCATTCTCCCTAGAAGACCCCTTACCAAGGTGACTGCATTTAATTGAATAAAAACAAGGGAATGAGACTATACCTGGGCAGAACATTTTTTTATCTATTTTCTACAGAACATCTCTGATTGCAACAGCTTCACACTTCACTCCACAGCCTCTTGTTACCACCTGAGACATTTCCCCCAGCTTTCAACCCCCCGCCCTCCACCCAAACCCGTCCCCCCCTCCTGCTTTTGAAGCAGAAGCATCGATACTTAAAAATCCACATTATTGTGTTTCATGCATAAGTACTCACTTCCTAGGTTGGTTCCAGTTGTTATAAGAGGCACTCTCTTCTCCCTCGCCGTCCTCCCGCTCAGGGAGGTCTGGAATGTCTCTGCAACAAGAAATAAGATTTTTTTTAAAGTTTTTTTTTAAAACAGCCTCGGCTTTGGTCAAAATGAGCACATTCAAAGGTCTTTCTAATTAAAATTTTCCCAGGCTGACAACGGGGTTGTTAAAAACGGATGGTTCTTTACGGTGGAAGGCAGGCTTCCAATTAAAACTTTATCAGGGACTCGGGTGAAACCCAACATACTTTCTTAACTTTACATAAGATCTCTTCAATCTGTTTCAACTAAGAGATTATTTTTGACTCCAGACACGCAGTGGCAGTAGTTCTGTGGGATGCAGGTAGCTGTACGTGTCAAGCCTATTGCGGTCGTATCATTTTTTTAAAGGAAGAAGTGTAGTGACATACTTTGGGGCTGGGATTTCTTCGGTGAAGGCTTCATCTTTAGCCTGCTCAAGGGTAACTTTGTACTCCTCCAGATACTCTGCTGGGACGTAGGTGATGCTGAAAGCAAACACACCCACCCACACACACACACACACACACACACACAGACACACACACACACACACACAGACACACACACGCACACACACACACACACGCGCACACGCGCACACACACACATACACCCACCCACACACACACACACACCCACCCGCACACGCACCCACACCCACACACACAAATGCACACACACACACAAGCGCACACACCCAAGAACGCACGCACAAACGCACACACGCAAGTACCAAGTTGAGCCTCAAATAACATCAGAAAAATCCAACTACTTGTACCACTAAAACCCAAACATTTGTCATCATCACCGTCCCCATCATTCCACATGCACACATTCCACTGGAGTTGGTTCAGGCATGTATGCACGCACGCACGATCATTTACCAAGACATTAGCGCCGAGGAAGGTGCACTCATTTGAGTCCATGCAACCTTCTTTTTTTTTTCTCTCTCTCTCTCTTCGTTTCTAACAAAAAAAAAAGAGAGAGCCGCTGTTATTCATTTATGGCTGTCTCTCATTAGCATTCAGAAGCCGTCCTGTTTTTCTCCACCCCATCCAATTTTACTGTGCGCTCAAGATTGCAAGCAGAAAATGAACTCGAGTCTATTTTGTCGCCGTCGCGTGAAAACCTTGTAAGTCCGGAAAACTTTCCTTTTTATTATTATTATATGTAAAAAAGGAAAATAGTGAAAATAGCCGATCTACAAGCTCACAACGCGTCGCATCGCGACGCGTTGTGAGCTTGTAGATCGGCTATATTTACTACTTTTGTGCGACAGTCTTGTTGATCAAGTAGGGCATCAATTTCCGAAAAAAAACATGGAGATACAAGGTTTCTGCCCGATTCTGCGACGATTTCTCAAGCAAATGCATTCTGCCCATCAACGGCCCAAGGTGAGATGCCAATGAATTATGTATACACGGCATCTGACTATACAACACAGATGTGCGCCTTGTTCATAAATGTCTGAGCCAATAAAGTTTTCCACCACCAAATGCATCATGAATATTTCTTTTTTTCTTAAAAAAAAAAAAAAAACATGTCACAGAGTTTTGAAGGGCACAGCAATAACTTAATTTGTGAGACACACTTTACTGTTCCAAAAAAAATTGAATTTAGGTTTGCTAGAGCCAGGGTTCGATTTGTAAAAAAATAGGGGGACATTTTCTTAAACACTGTACTTACTTTCTATACACGGCTATGTATGTATGTATGTATGTATGTATGTATGTATGTATGTATGTATGTATGTATGTATGTATGTATGTATGTATGTATGTATGTATGTATGTATGTATGTATGTACATATATGTATGTATGTATGTATATGTATTTTGTTTGTGTGCGTGCGTGCGTGCGTGCGTATGTACTGTATATACACACACACATTTTTTTAACATTTGACAAATTAAGAAAAACATTCTCAAATTAAATTGTGATATTACGAAGTTCAAACATATCAGTCTACATTTCTCAAAAGGAGATGCATGTATTTAGTTCAGTCTGACCAGAACCAGGAGTAAAAATGAATGACCCGTGGAGGGGGTATCAAAAGCAGAGACCTCCCACCCCCCAACAAATTGAACCCTGGCCGGTGCAATGGTTGGGCCCCTTTGTTGCAGGTCTTTTTTCAGCTGGATTTCACATCCGGCTGATTCTGAAGAGGCTAAGAGCACACCGATACATTTGAGTGACGTTGACAGATCATATAAGCATAAACACAACGGCATGCAGAAACAGTGGGAAATGCACCCCAGGCAAGTGTTTTAGGTGAATGAACCATGGTCATTTTGAACATGAGCACATGCAGCGTCAGACACAGGAACATAAATATCAACCAGAAAGGTGCGTTCAGTAGAGCGCAAATCTCCGCCAGGAGGCATGCCCTAAATATACAGCGGTAGCCGACCGTTTCTGAATCACGGCCCACTTGAAAATCTCTTAAGCGTGTGGCCCACCCGTCTCACCTCTTAACCGAATGGCTGCCAGAAAATTGGAAATCGCTGCCCTAATAATAATATCAATGTATGCGCAACCTGCAGCCATGAAAGCACAGTGCGGCATGTGATTACCAGTTAACATATTCTCTACTGTCTTCCTCCCGAGAAATCCCAAACACGTCACCCAAAACGTATTATTTTCCAAATCCACCATGCTCATTCAGCAACTCGAAATGTCAGTGATTTCATGATTACGTTGTATTAGGCTAAAATTTTGGTGCAAGCTTTGCCGAGCGTCAGCACTCTAAAACACTGTAAAAGGGACTGAATAAGTGACTCAACACAGCTTTTGACAGCAGTTGACTGGGTGCAGACATGAAGACTGTCTTTGGGAGTTTTGGGGGTATGTTGTAACGTTCATGAATTTATATTTTGGTGTTAATCTAACGGCAACTTGTACCGGCTTGTACCTGCATGTCTGTCATTGGGTTAGTTCCTGTGCATCCCATCAGCCAGATGGTGCGATTATAAATGAAAAGGAATTAAAAATATATATATACATAGCTGTCATTGGCGAAAATATGCGAGAACTGAGGTCCTGCAAGTGTGCACAAGAAACTATCACGCTGATTGGCCCAATAGTATGTGAGATTAGCTGTGGACACACACTAGACACACTCACACACACACAAATGCACGCACACACATCCGCCACACACATGTGCACGATCTCCTGGCGGAGATAATGATTCAAATAGAGACAGCGAACACAAGCAAGTTAGTAAGTTAGCATAATGGTAGTAAAAAAAAATCATGTCAATCACATAATCACATTAGTAGGTCGGCAAGCATCTTAGACACAGCAATAGAATTAAGGAATTGTAGTTAGTGGTTAAAGGACACAGACAATCCAGAGATTTATCCAGATAATTTGAACCCATGTGTTAGAATGTGCATGAACACACACCATTATTAGCTTTGCTGCCACAACAAAGAACTCCAAGACAAATGTTTAGGTTGATAGTAGCATCCAATCCAATATGCTGTATCATAATAACAATTAAAGCAGTGGTCCTCAAAGTGGGTCCCGGGGACCCCCGGGGAGCTTGTGAGGGTTCCAGCGGGTCCCCAGAGACATGTGTTAATACAGTTAGCCACTTTAACAGTAGATACATTGGCTATTTTAAAACAAATCTTGAAGAAATTTGGAATCTTTTAAAAAGATTTTAACAGCATAAACCTTGTATGGGTGTACCTGGCACAAAATATTTTCAGATGATTGGCCAAAAGCAAATTAATTTTGGCCGCAATGTTATTGTTTTAATTATAATGGCACAGTTTTCTTCAATAATCAGTTGAAACTGACATGAACTGTTTGAGTCAGAAGTGACTTTCTACTTCTTTTTCTGGATAAAACCTGTTTCACCAGACGGGAAGGAAGCCCAGCTTCAGACGTAGTAAAATGACAGATAGGAAATGAAGACGGCAGGTTTTTGCTAGCACACCACCAGCATGGAAGCTAGCCATACTCACACATAAAAGGGGCACAGATCGTCCTCGGGTGCACAAGCAGATCTAAAAAATGTGAAGAGTTGGGGATTTTATGCACCGAAGCTAACATACTGCCAAGTTTAGCACATCAAGCGGTACTTGTAAAATACCACATTAAATCTTTGCCTTTGAGGGAACTTTCACTCACAGCGTGGGAGGGAATAGTATAGCTTCTTGCTCTTCCAAATTACCCTCCCTGAACTAATTCAGTGCAACCAACGGATATAAACTATTTAGAATCCATGGACAACATGACCACTAATCTCTCTCCATAATTGATGCATTTATGAAAGCTTGCACTTTGTTAAAAATTTGCTGCCAATAAATAATTCCCTGTAGATCATCCTGTTAAGAATGGAAGGACGGGCAAAGACACAGTAACTGCGAGTACATGTTCATAGTCTTGTGTACAGTTTGACTCGAACTAATTGATGCATTAATAAGTATCCTTTGTGAGGCTTTTGATCACAGCTAACCTCATCTAATCATTCAAGGGTTGTTGGGGAAATAACAGGATTTACTGAAAAGAAAACCTTCAAAATGAGTGGACGGCTCTACATGTTTCTAAACATGGAGATATTGCAGAAGAAAATATCACCAGAGCAAAAAATTATAATAATAATCGAAGCAATTACAGAGCATTTATGATTATTTTAAAAAATGTCAGTATTACATGCATATATGTACAGGAAATATTTATTTTGTTGTAATCCCCCGGGTGTCGCTAAACTATTGACCACGATGATCACTTACTCCAGGTCTGGACCAATGAGAGAGTGTCTCCGGAGCATGGCGCGGGTCTGGGTACTGGACAGGTTGGCAGTGGGCTCGCGGTTGATGGCCAGGATGAGGTCCCCCACCCCCAGGCGTCCATCACGGCTGATGGAGCCGCCGGGGATGATGCTGCGAATGAGCATTCCGAAGCCATCCTTCACGGCGCTCACTGTCATTCCTTGGAGGCAGATCACAGACACAAGGACTTTCATGGTTATTTGAAATATGCGGACTTAAATTGTTGCAAATTAACCCCCCCTGATTGTTGAATGCCGTGAACTACAAATTGCATGTGTCGTAGGTTTTAGATTACCTTTTAATAGGGTGATTTAACAGTGGTGAACCGAATAAAACGGAGAGATTCCGATTTTCTCTAAAGAGACAATTAAATCAGAATCCCATTACTCCTATAATATTTGGCCACTGAATAATTAAATTTAACAACTCTCACAAAGGCTGGAATCCAGACACGATTGACTGCAGCCTCAGGCTGATGTCAAAAAACACATAACAACAGTTTTATATTTCTGTTTAAACTACAACTTTAATGGTGTGCCTCATCTAGAGTTAAACTTAATATAGGAACAGATCATAAGGTGTGCAATAGTGACATTTAAATGGCACACATCTTCTCAGCGAACCTTTTGAATAGCACGTATAGGTTGTTTAAAAATCCCATTTTGGTATTCTCAGTCAAGTTTGCTACCGAGAGTACAAGATCCCCCTGGCAGGGTCCAGGGCACCAAATTGAACCTTGTGGCTTGGAAAGTAGCCAAGATAATATCAATAACTTTTTTAAACAAAATCTGGCATTTGTCAAAGAAAAAAGATAAGAAGATTTAAAAAAAAAGTAAATGCCAATGCTTTAGTCTCGCAACCTGATTTACATTCCAAGAAGGTGGGAAAATAACCACTCACCCAGGCTGCAGTTGCCCTTGACGACCGTGATGGTTCTTTCAAAATTGCTCCCTGGGGTGTGCACTTCCTTGTCGTCCTCTTCGCCTGGTTCTTTCACAGCAGTGTCCTTATCCTTGAGGGTGATAATTCAACACAGATATTCATCTACTAAATGAAAGCATTTTAGGTCACATTCAGGACCATGCTGTCATCTCCAGAGGCAGGTTATGGGCAGAGGATTGGATTGGGCAAGGGATACAACATTAAAAAAAAGGGGGGAAAAGTCTGCAGTCAGCATTCTCTCGTCCCTGACTGGGAAGATGTCAAATTAGATAATAAATAATCCAAATTAATTTAAAACAAAGTTTTATTATCAATCATTATTTTGGGGCTTTTATTTGCCCTCTCAAAAGACCCCTATCATTGAAGTTCAATGCAAGCTCAAACAACAATAACAGATCTTTCACTTTCTACTTGAAAAGTACTTATTTAAATGAGTCTTGTACCTTCCTCAAGGCCTGTATTTCCCCAATGTCTCCAATTGAGACGGCTGGCTCCATCTGAAAGTGGAACGACTCTAGTGGTTCCTCCTGAACATCAGTCCTGGTACCTAGGGGACATTTTACTTGACGCATTATATCGCGACACGTAGAGCTTGTAGATCGTCTATTTCCATAAAAATTTTTTGTGTTCGACAACGTATGAATTTTTTTTTCAACATGGAAACGATTGTGATGATTATGCAAAAAATATTGATCTCAAATAATTGCGATTAGGCGATTATGTCATAATGACAGGCCTGCTGGTATACCTATTTCACTGAAGTTGCTGTATGAGCTTGAACTGTCCGCCGGCTCCATTCGGGAAGAGTGCTGGGACAGGTAGGGATCAGAACCACTTAGGAGTGTGTCAATCACAACTTGACCTCTTAGACCGGGAGGAGTGATGAAAGCAGTCGACTTCCTCTCCTCTGGAGAAAAGGGTTCCGTACCGTCCGCCAGGCCAGACGCCGCTGCGAACGGAGAACGCTCACTCAGCAAGTCCAACCGACCTGTCAGCTAGGATTAAAACAAACAGTGGTGGGGGAAAAAAGCACTAAGTAAGAGTAGCAGTGGTGGAAAAAGTACTTAACATGTACTTAACAAATACTGCAGAAATGTAGAAATACTCCATTACAAGTAAAAGTCCGGAATTCAAAGTTTACTTGAGTAAAAGTACAAAAGTATTGGCAAAAATGTACTTAAAGTGCCAAAAGTTAAAGTACTCATTATGCAGAATGTCACATTTCACAAGTTAAAAAAAGAAATCTTAAAGTCCAGTATTCAAAATGTACTGGGGACAAAGTACAAAAGTATCGTTGGCATCAATTATGCTGTACTGTACTGTATAAATTGTGAGCTTGTAGATCGGCTATTTTCAAACAGCCAAAGCGTATAGGGCTGAGGTGGTTAATGTATGTTCTGTAATAATAATAACTAGTAACTAAAGTTTTCAAGTAAATGTGGTGGAGTAAAAGTACAATATTTGCCTCTGAGATGTAGTGGAGCAGAAGCAAAGCACATCACTTAAGTACAGTACTTGAGTATGTACCGGATAAAACAAAGCACAGCGGCCCAATGAACGTTACACACTGTTATGTCAACAACTGTTCCGACCGATGGGCGCATATCGTGCAGCTCAGTCACCCTTCTGCACTCCTTGTAATGAGCCGTATAGGAAGGCCATCAGCTGCCAGTGGAGAACGGCAGTAATTACTAATGATCCTGAGTGTGTGTGAGGCACTAAACGTAGCTTTATTATCACACCGCCACCTACAGTACTTGTATAATTCACCGGGAACCCAGGCTGGGTAGCAATGAATCTCGGGCTAATACTTAGCCACTGGGGCTCCAAATGAAAGTAAACTTGTCAGGATTTAATCTACACCAGTGGTTTTCAACCTTTTTTTCATACCAAGCTTCTTTATTTATTCGGCATTTGAGCCACGGGACCACCATTTGATGAGATTTAGACTCTCAGACCCAAAACGCAAAGAGTATTTTGTTGTCGTTGGATACAATTGTGTCCGCAATTCCATGCTGTATTGATGTTGGTACCATAGGAGCGATAACAGGCAAACGTTGATCAAAATAACAATTCTACTACATTCTCTAATTGTGTAGACTTCTTGTAAATTAAGTAATGCAGGTGTTTAACAATAATTTTACTCTTGAGAGCGTAAAATTAAAATGGACCAAGGGTCCATTTTACACTCTCGATAATAAATATCTATGAGGGTCCAATTGGTTACCAACTGTCCATCATTTAGCTGGGGACCACCTAGAAACCCCCCAAGGACCACTGGTGGTCCCCGGACCACTGGTTGAGAACCACTGATCTACACTATGTACCTTTCCTTTTCTACCCCAGATTTTAACTCGGGTCAACTTTCTTACCACTAATAGAGCTAATACTAGAGCCTGCCTGCTTGCTCTGGGAAATAATTGAATGTTGACCTTCAGGTCAAAATTTGTTTCAAACCAGAAACAGGATCATGTCTAAGGTTGTGTCCAGCATAGACACAGGATCTAAATCAATAGAAGAGCAGGGAGACTAACCACCCTAATTGCTTAAGTTATATTGTATTGATATACTCTACCTGAACAAAACATTATTCACACACAAAAAAATTACAAAATACGCCTTTAAGATATACACATGCTGAAGAACTACTGAGACAGAATAGAGCAAGAAATGGGCTGTTTCGTTCTAATGGGCTGGTGTATATATTTGGGGAGCGCACTGGGATCATGGGATGGGAAGTCTACAAAGTAGGAGAACAACGGACTGATTTAAAATACATTCCGATATTAGAAAAGGGAGCAGTCAGGTGTGATGAGGACAGGAATGCCAAATAGGAAAGACTCTCAAGAGGCATCAGAGAGAAATTAAATCTTAGGGGTGGTGGTAATAAAAACATGGCCATGCGTACTTCTGACAAAATATTAGGGTAAGAAAAGTTTAATCCCCAGAACAAAAAGACTTTCTTATTTTGAAAACTAATTAATTGTTATACTAGGAGATTATTCAGACAAGCAATTTAAAACATTTTCACTGTCAATTTCTATCTATTTATTCATGCATTATTTTTTTTTACCACAAAGGTTTAACAGTCTAAATTAACCTAAATTAGGCTCCTGCAGCTGTAATCTTTTCTAGATGTCGAAGCAAGCCTTGGTATTCAGATACATCATATACAGAGGAAAATTACAGAGGAAATTACCACGACTAAGACCAAACAATAAAACAAAGCGTTGTGGTTGTGCGCCTTGCTGTTTACATCCGTGTCTGCCCAGATTAGTAAAGGGAGTGAATGAAGACTGAATGTGAGTCGTGAGGTCACTGTGACCTTTGACTTTTGAGCACCTGCTTCTAATCAGTTCATCCTTGGGTCCAAGTGGATTGTACCAAATGTCATGGAAGGCGTTCCTAAGATATCGTGTTCACAAGGTTGGGACGGACGTCAGAGGTGGAAAAAGTACTCAAACGTTTTACTTAAGTAAAAGTATCAATACTGCAATGTAGAAATACTTACTATTATTTACTTGAGTAAAAGTACAAAAGTATTGGTATTAAATGTATTAGAAAATAGTCTGAAGTCTGAAGTGGTAAATGTATGTTTTGTAATAATAATTAAAATCTACAAAGTAACTATTAACTACTGTTTTCAAATAAATGTAGTGGAGTAAAAGTACAATATTTGTATCTGAGATATAGTGGAGTAGAAGTAAAAGAACTGCAAATACTCTAGTAAAGTAAATAATACCTCAAAATTGTACTTAAGTTCAGTACTTGAGTAAATGTACTTAGTTACTTTACACCACTGACGGACGTATAGACGTATGGACAACCCGAAAACAGAACGACTACAGGTACGGCTGTTCGCTGTCGGAAGCATCATTTTTAAAAATCTAATTCTCACTTCCACAGCTAGAGTTCACAGTGGCAGGTAGCCTAGGGCAAGGGCTCTAATCTTCCGAATCAAGCACGAGTGCTCTGGTGAATACTGTGCTGCTTAAGCTTTTAAACCAGAGTGAGCCTTGCGTCCTTGCATTGCTCGCATATATGAACCAGAAGCAAACTGAGTCCATGCCCAAATCTATAAACTCATCCTAAGCGCCCAGCGTCCAAAAATGTGTTTCCCCATGTCATTGGAGCAGCTCCAAGATTGATCTATATATGTATTATTCATTGTGTCTTGGACCTCGTCTTGTGCATAGCAAGATGCTAATACAAAGAATTTACCTTGGCAATGAAATGCGGTGCGGTGGCTACGCAAGATTAAATCATGTAAACCACAGAGATAAATGTACGGAACAGACATTTATATTTTATAGCAACCCTATGCTTCGTTGCAGAACATACATCCTCAGGCTTACTAGGGCAGTTAAGAATAAAACGTTAAAGTAACAGTAGCCACGGTAAGAGTCAGATAACAAATAGCAAAGCAATGCAGATGTGAATGTAACAGATTGGCTAAAAAGCCACTGGAGATGTTGTAGGAGCTGGAAAAAAGTGTGAATTTACAAGTGGCGTGGGTGGATGGGGTGGAGGGTGGTTAGCTTTAGGGAAGAAGCTGCGAAAACGTGATGCTGTGAATGTGGGTGATGTCATGTTCGTGTTCAGGAATGAAGATGTCAAATGAGTTCTGTTTTAGGATAGGCGTTGCTGCATCTGAAGAGGGTGCTTCTGGTTATTCAGAGTTGAGTAATGGTTGCTGCTTTAAACACAATTCAGTAATATGATGTTTTGACCCCCTTCTGCAAGAAGTAAACACATATTTTTCATTATGATAAATATTTGGGATGAACTTGGGATGAACTAGTTTTGTAAGGACTGTTCGTATGGGTGGATAGCCGTCGATCAGAACGGTATCCGCGTGGGAGCTCGAGTAATCGATGCTGGTAATGAGTCAGATGGTTGGGTAAATGGTTTGCAAGGCCAGTTACCTGTAGGTAGAGTGGATCAACTCCTTCTTTGTTAGTTACAATTATTAGTTACTGAACTGAAATACAGTATCTCTGAACTCCTTTATTCGGCATCGACTCAGCCTTATATGGTGGTAGGTTGTACTCGCCATATAAGGACGACCCTAGAGCATAGCCGTTTCATTTACCATCCATATATTGATATTAGGGGAGGTCCCTGTATAAGGGGAGCCTCCGCAACATGCTGGGATATTGCTACGTTCCCTTTTCCCCCCAATGTGTGCCCCGAGTGACTTCTTCTTTACGACTCTAAACACACATGCCAATACACAGACAGTAGCCTACGCAAAACCGCATCGGGCGGGGGGTTCTATTATTACATAACCACAACATGCTGAGTTTGATTCCCTGCCCACCCTGTTTCTTGTGTCCCTTCCATCTTAAAGCACAAATGGCCCGAAACATTTCAAACACTAACCTTGGGTGTGGAAGAGAGCAGGCTCATCTGGTAGTCCAGATCGGCGCTACAGGCACTGCCGTGCAGCGCGATCATGGATGTCTGGAAGGTGCCATCGTGGTCGTCCTCCATCCCCGAGTAGCGGTGCTCCAGCAGCTTGTCATCTGACAGGTCTGATTCGTTGGTGTCAATCTGCGAAACGGCATGGAAGCATGAATGACTGGAAGGTTAGGTGGCAATTGACCCTTGCTGTGTTGAATGCAAATGCAGGCTATCCAATCACGGATAACTGCAAACCACCAGCCCTGTTATGCTTTTCTTAGGGGGGGGGACCATTAATATCTCTAATGATTTTTGAATTAAGAGAGGATTGGTCACATGAGACCAGGTTTCATTGGTTGCTTTTGGGAAGGAGTGGACAGGGCCAAGAGAGAATTGAAATTGACTTGGTCAGCTTTCCATGGAGTTGGAACAACTAATGGCGAACAGCAGTAGGAGACAGCCAACCTGGAAATGCGTTCCTCGTTTCTGAACTGATAAACTACTAGCTAAAGCCTTTAAAAATCCCTCATTACTATATTTATAGAAATAAAAGTCGATAGGGGGCAACCAATCCTCTCTTGGCCTACATTCAACATAAATGTTCCTGGCACCAAAATTTTCACCAAGAGTAAATTGTGTACACAGAGGCCACTTTTCCTCCGCTGACTAGACCTTGAAGTTAGAATTTTCTGTGATTCTCTTAAGGCATCCCAATTTGGGGCATGTCATTGTGGGCTTAAAAAATTGTCGTGCATCGACTATTTCTTAAATAATTTAGATGTTTTTGTGGTTAAGTGTTTTAAGACTTGCATTAGAGATGAAGGAGAAAGCAATTAATATGTCACAAACTGTGGTAACAGTACTAGCACATTCAGCAAGGACATGAAATCCCTTCAACATCAATTTCTTAATACTAGTCATGAATAAAATGCATTGTTGATTAGAATATTTAAATGTTTGAGATTGCTATTCATACTAATATGGCTAGTTTTAAACGGACCTTGCCAAGTGTAGCAGTGAAAAAAACAACCATTCCTCCTGGTGAAAATCAGACGTGACAAATTAAATGATTGACGTGTTTTCCCCCAAAAATGTGTTTCTTAATTAGTTTTTTCCCACCCAGTTTGATTGGTCCCTTCACCAACGCTAACTATAACCCAGTGGTTCTCAACCTTTTTCTGGATCAGGGCCCACTTGAAAATCTCCAAAAAGCGTTCGCGGCCAACCCATCAGACCACTTAACACGGCAACCAAAGTGATCTCACGGGTGGGCCGCGTGCGTTTTCAGAGCTGGTTTATTTTAATGACCAATCAATCGATTATGATCCGACCAATGGAATCAATGGATCCATGCCTTTTTCTTGTCATTAATTTATACATTATTGTTATATTAGTGTTGGAAAGTAACTAAAGTAATATGTAACTTAAAGTAATATTATTACTTTTTTCCAGTAACTAGTAAAGTAACGAATTACTTTTGGCAGGGAGTAATAAGTAAAGTAACTATATTACCTTTTAAACAAGTAATATGTAATAAGTAATATATTACTATGTTTTAGTAACTTTTCCAACACAGTGTTGGAAAGTAATGTTTTAGTAACTTTTCCAACACAGTGTTGGAAAGTAACTATAAAGTAATATGTAACTTAAAGTAATATATTACTTTTTTCCAGTAACTAATTACTTTTGGCAGGGAGTAATAAGTAAAGTAACTATATTACTTTTTAAACAAGTAATATGTAATGAGTAATATATTACTATGTTTAGTAACTTTTCCAACACTTTATCAGTCATTAAAATCTTAGTTTTTTTTGGCCATTAATTTGGGGGCCCACTTGCGATACACCGGTGGTCCCCGGCCCGCAGGTTGAGAACCACCGAACTAACCAATGCAGGCTCTGCTCGGTAAAGGACCGCCTCAGTCAGTCCTTCCTCCTCTCTTTGTTTAACCAACATAAATGAATGAGTGGCGGTCCATGACGCTGATGGCCTTCCCTGCTCATCATCGTATGGGTGCGGAGAAGAGAGGGAATCTCCATAGACCCCCTATAGGAAAGTGGAGAAATTCCTTTAGAGTGCATTTGTATAGGATTTATTTAATCCATTAAGACCGGGAAAGTGTCATTTTAAGATTTATTTCGGCTATGAAAAAATAGTAGATATACAAGCTTGTAGATCTGCTATTTATTTTTTAAATCGTGAAAGTTTGTGCAATTTTACAAATGTTGTCGAAATCCTAACAGTTTTATGAAAAAACGTACGTTGCTATATCAATGGTGCTCAAACTTTTTCATGTCAAGGACCTCGAAAATGATATGTATTTGGCCCTCGGTGCCGCGCTATGAGCTTGTAGATCTGCTATTTTTGATTGGGTGATATTTCACTGAGAATGTTTCATTTTTTGTTTACGGCTATATTATAAAAATTATCAATAACGATTTGTCTGTTGTTTTAAGTTAATTGCGGCTCTTGGGCATTTTCACAATTTCTCCTTTTTAACCTGACGAGAGAGAGAGAGAGAGAGAGAGAGAGAGAGAGAGAGAGAGAGAGAGAGAGAGAGAGAGAGAGAGAGAGAGAGAGAGAGAGAGCAAAAAAAGGTTGGTATTGGAGGATTACATCGGTCAGGCTCCATTTTGAGAGGCGATACATCAAAATACCTCCTGAAAGTACATTCCACCCCCTGCTGAAGAGGCTGATAACTCCACAGTGGCTTCCTACAACTTTGTAATCCACCTAACCTTGGCAGCTCAGAGGCCTCACTGTGTAATCCAATGGCAGATCCAATAAAGATAAGATAAGATAAGATCAACCTTTATTGATCCATGGAGGGGAAAATTCAGGTGTCACAGCGGCAACGGCAGAGAGACTCAAGCACATGGAGCAGTAAGAGTCAAGAAACCAAACCAAGATAAGTAAAAAAATATATATAATACAATACTATTCTGCAGATACTATGTGCACTCACTGGCTCAGAAAAAAAGACACATCCCACAAGCAAAGAGCACAGATGCCTGGGGCAATAAACATGTTGTTAGAGAGACCCAATATTTTGACAGGTGCTTCAGTGCATTTTAAATGTGTGAGGAGTTCGTGCTCTCGGCCAAATTCAATAATGGAGCAATATCAAACAAAGGGCACGAGGTATTTTAGGCCGCTTGTGCCCCTTTACAAAGTGCCGTGCTTGAAGTGGTTTATCATGCAGACTATATCGTCTTTCCTGCATGAAAAATTCAAGCCACCTGTAAGGTGAGCCCTCATTATTGGATAGCGGGCCGCATAGTAAAAAGAGAAGACTCAAAGTGCACCTGCGAGTAAGTCTCTGATAAATAAACAACCTACTCAACAGCTAAACCACTGCATTTCCCACCAGTAATGAATACTATATGAGAATACTCTTTTCTCAGCTTAGCGCGCCAGAAATTAATGCAGACTTCTCCGGCCTCCTGTGCTTAGTCCTATCCTCACAACACTTACACACACAAACAGCCACTGAGATATATACGTGTACACACCTAACATTGCCGTCGGGCAGAAACCTTGTATATCCATATTTAAGTATTTTCTTTCGTAAATGAATTCCCTAGCTCATCATACAAGAGCCTCGCACAAAAGTAGTGAAAATAGCAGCTCTACAAGCTCACAACGTGCGATACGTTGTGAGCTTGCAGGTCGGCAGGTCGGCTATTTCCTTTTTCTTAAAAGGTTTTTAAAATAATGAAAAAGGAACATGTTTTTTTTACATGGTTTCCACCCGACGGCGACAGTAAACAAACACTTTCCACAGTGCTAGCACACAGCAAAAGAAACAGAGAAAAAAGCAAAGAGAGCAAATAAATAAATAAAATAGCAGGTTTGGATTTCGCTTACAGGCAACGGCTTGGCCACTCCTATTTGGACCGCGCCGAGCTTGGCCCCTTTCAGGGCCTGGACGGCGTCCTCCAGGCTGGCGTCCTCCAGGTCGGTGCTGTTGACGAACATGAGACGGTCTCCCGGCAGCAGCCTGCCGTCCTGCTCGGCCACGCCGTTGGGAACCAGAGAGCGGATCACAATCACCGTCTTAGCAGGGTCCGTCGGGTCCTGAGGCGGAGCCAAAAAGGCAGAGCCACGGTTAAGCGAGGAAGAATTTGGAGGAAAAACGAAGAGGAAAACAAAGAGACCACTTGATGCAACCTTTTAGCTTCAGCGGAAGTGAAAAGGAGTTTGTTTTTGCCGGGTATGTTAGTAAAAATAAACATTTTTTGAAGGTCAGAGCTAAGTTAATGCTAGAAGACAGCAGTTGCTATGAAAACCTCCAACTTGACAACCGTGGTGTGAATATACAATCGGACAGTGGTTCTCAAAGTGGGGTCCAGGGACTCTCAGGGTCCCTTGAGGGGGTTCCAAATGGACCCTTACAGGTCTGTAACACTTAAGAGTGTAGAAATGGAACCAAATGGATCCCATGTGTACAGTCTCAGGGTGTGCAACATTTTTTTTCTGCATTATGCATTAAAGTTCATGTTAACCCATTAAAGCCGGGAACGCATACTGTGTCATTTTCGATTTTTAACTATAACCATTATTTTATACTTTGGGCTATTCAAAAATAGCAGACGAGCTTGTAGATCAGCATTTTATTTTTTAATCAAGATTTTTTTTTGCAAATCTTTGAATATGTTTAGAGTTAAAAATGTACATGTATATTCAAAGATTTGCACAAATTTCCCATTTTTTTCAAAAATAGCAGATCTACAAGCCAAAGAAATCTAAAGTGACACAGATGCGTTCCCGAATTGAATGGGTTAAGAATGCAAAAGCAGAACAGAGCCAGGGGCCCAGTGTGTGCCAGTCAGAGTAACAATTAAATACACAGGGGGAAGGCTTCCTTGTATACAAATAATATATAAAGCTTAATAAAGTATCTGTGTCGAACTGCGTCAAAGAAAGGATCAATAATGGTACATAAATACTAACTAACACACAAGTGCAGTGCAATACCTCGTACCTGTATCACCATTTGAATTAGTTTCAAAGTGAAAGTGTATAAGGTATGTCTGTGCAGATTTATAAATATTGAACCAATGAAAAGTATAAAATAAAGAGCTTGTGAATACATAATAACTACATTGGAAGAAATGGAACAAAAGTTTTCCTTTCCCTGAAAAGTAACAGTTTTGGACAGTAACAAGGCAGTCCCAGTCAGAATCCCCCACCTGATAATCCAGAATGCTGAATCCCAGTCCTCCCTCTCCCTTCTCCAGCTCGATGTTCTGCACCTCACGCTCCCACATGGCCAGTGGAGCTCCCAGCACCTCCTCGGCGCTCACATTATCCCGTTCCGACAGCTCCGCCACTTGCACCTCTGTGTCTCCGGGAGCCGAGAACCCGCCGGCGCCGAGGTCTATTTGGTCCTGCAAGAATCAAATCCCCCCCAAGATCTCAGTGTGCTGCGCGTACAGAATGGCTCTCATTTTTACTCCCAACCCATAGGCCTGCTGCTGCTGCTACCCCTTCTGGTTCCATTTCATAAGTTTCTGTCAGGAGATGAAAGGGATCTTTGGGATTGGTAGGGGCCTGGGTAATGTTATCACAGCCAAAGCTGTACAGATGAAACCCCCCCCCCCCCCCCCCAAAGGGAAGCTTCCTTTTGATGTCTCCACGTTGTCGGCCATTGCTGTCGAGGTATTATGTTGATACTGCGCCGTGGGCCGCCCCATGCTTATCCCACAATCTTAATCCATTGTCATTGGCAATCTAGAGAACCAGTGGAGCAGTGGACAGCTATGGCGGCTTGGTTAATGAGAGTTCATGGGTTTGTGAGGATGAGCCCTGAAAAATCTTTTTTTCACCAATCTCTAGTTCAGTGGTTCTCTAAGTGGGCTCCGGGGACCCCCAGGGGTCCTTGAAGGGGTTCCAAAATCATCTAATATAGCATCACAGTCACTTTAGCGTAACCACTTTAACCCTGTATATCGGCTATTTGAAAATAGCAGATCTACAAGATCACGATGCGTCGCTACACACATTGTGATCTTTTAGATCCTCTATTGTCAAAGAAATAATGAAAAAAAGTATAATATGCTTCATATCATCGCTTTTATTCTATGGTCCATTAGCATGCAGAGCTATGCATTCAGTATGTATGCCAGGAGTGCCATTGCTCAGCAGTATTGCAGCAGATAGGGAAGTCCCTCTCCTCCAAATGCACTAATAATGCATCATAAAATACATGATGAAAAATAAAAACGTTTTCCCACCCCCTTTATATGAACTAGAGCAGTGGTTCTCCAACTTTTTCATGTCAAGGACCCCGAAATTGCTATGTATTTGGCCGCAGACCCCCATCTTAAAAGATACATATGTATGTTTTTGAAACATTGTAACAACACACATCTTTTATGGTGGGGCCCTGGTACAAAATCTTTTAACCCATTAAGACCTGTGTCATTTTTTGATTTGAGCTAAAAAAGCATTATTTTACACTTTGGCTATTTAAAAATAGCAGATATACAAGCTCATAGCGCGGCACAGAGTGCCGCGCTACGAGCTTGTAGATCTGCTATTTTTGAAAAATCATGAAAATGTGTGCAAATCTTTGAATATATATTGTTTTAAAGTGAACATTTTTAACTAAAATATTTGCTTCTGGGGGTCCCTGGAACAAAATATTTTGAGATGGGGGTCGGCGGCCAAATACATATCACTGTGGGGGTCCTTGACATGAAAAAGTTTGAGCACCACTGATATAGCAACATACGTTTTTTCAGAATACTGTTGGGATTTAGAAGACATTCGTAGAATCGGCCTCTTAATGGGTTAAGATGGGGGTCTGCGGCCAAATACATATCAGTTTCGGGGGTCCTTGACATGAAAAAGTTGGAGAACCCCTGCTCTAGTTGATATAAAGAGGTGGGGAAACGTTTGTATTTTCATCCTATGTATTTCATGATGCAGTATTATATTGCATGTGGAGGAGAGGGACTTCCCTATCTGCTGCAATGTTGCTGAGCAATGGCACTCCTGGCATACATACTGAATGCATAGCTCTGCATGCTAATGGACCATAGAATGAAAGTGATGATATCAGCACTGCAATCCACTATTTTGGTTCCCATATGAGGCTATTATTTTTGAATGCTCACTCATGCACCGAAAATGAGACGTTATAAGATTTCTAAAACGTCTAGACAAACGTGTTTCCATAACTTCATTAGTTATTATAATGTAATTTATTGATATACTGTATGTTCTGTTATTCGTGTCTGTCAGCGCATACACTATTACACCAGGGGTTCCCAAACCTTTCAGCTTGAGACCCAAAAGAGAAATTGATTGTCTCCCCGGCAACCAAACAAAACAAAAAAATACATTATAACCACAAGTCCTACTTCAGATATAGTGAAAATAGCAGATCTACAAGCTCACAATGTGTCGCATAGTGCCATGTTGTGGGCTGTGAGCTTGTAGATATGCTATTTTTTTAATAGCCAACATATAAATGGATAAAGTGGTTAAAATGATTGTGATGTTATATTAACTATTTTAGCTGGGGACCCCCCAAGGACCCCCCCAAGTACCCCACTTTGAGAACTCATGCACTACCGTACCTTTACTTCAGACGTTAAGGGAAAATCCACGGCTCCTGGTTGGTCAGCATCCATGTCAGTCTGCTGAAGAGGGGCGGGCCTACAACATGCCATGTGCACCCACAGAGGAAGCTCCTTCAAGATGCTGACCACTTCCTTATGGGACTCGCCAATCAGGGAGATGCCATTCACCTGGGGATGGGAGATATATGGGTTGCGGAAAGGAAAATGATCTGCGTGCTGACTTAAAAAGGAAAAAAAAGTCTGGTATATAAGGTAGGTCTAATCTTCTTAACTTTGATGAGAGACAGGAAGAAATAAAATAAATATAACACCCACTTTACAGCAGATTTGAATTACCTGTGTCTCGTTACGGTAAAATAATTATGATACATTTGCCCGTGTGCAACAGCGAGTTTTCTATTGCCCAAGGTGGTCTAATGACTTGTAAACGGCACGTTGAGGTGAGTAAAATGCAAGCCGTGTCGAGCAAGCAGTATTATTTAACAATATTATAGTTATGAAGTTCAACTTAACCACTTACTTAAAGGGGTAGTTCACCCCCCAAATAACTTTTTTTCTATTGATTACTCACCCCATGGAGCCTTGAATTCATGGATATTTATTTTTTTTGTCGCATTCCTTCCTTTATTATTTGATTATAATAAATTTAGCCCCATTGATTCCGGTAGGAGACACAAATGCATTTGTGTCTCCTACCGGAATCAATGGGGACACATTTATTATAATCAAATTATTGGCTTAGGAATGTGACAAAAACCAAAAAATATCTATGAATTCAAGGCTCCAGATGGTCAGTAATCAATAGAAAAAAAGTGATTTTGGGGGTGAACTACCCCTTTAAGCCCTATTTATTATGGTTGTAGCTGTTCTCTATCCATCCATCCATCCATCCATCCACCCATCCATCTATCTATCGATAAATTAGCTTGTTGATCTACCAATGTTATAATAACGATAATGGAACAGAATGACGTATGTTTTGCCACTTGGGTCCCTGGCCGTGCAGCAACATAACCCTCCCCCCGCTTGACACACATAACCCCCCCCACACAGCCTGTAAATATTAATGACCTGTCTGAAATATTCAGGTCATGGTTTTAAATTATTTTTAGGACCTCTACCTCCAGCAGTTCGTCTCCACTGAACAGTTTTCCGCAGCGACCCACCGGTCCCTCTGGCAGGACGGAGCGGATGTAATGGTGGCCGCTGCTGGCCTCCAGACTGATGCCCAGGCCGCTGTTCTCGCTGAATTTCTCCACCTGAGCCACCTAAACATGGTGATGGAAGAAAGCACCACGATGAATGTAGAAATACTCTTTTAACGAGTAAAAGTCTGGTATTCAACAGTTTACTTGATTAAAAGTACAAAAGTATAGGCATCAAAATAACATTTGTGAAATGTTTTTCCAAATAGCCGATCTAGAAGCTCACGACGCGATGCGATGCGGCGTGAGTTTTGTAGATCGGCTATTTTTGAATAGCCAAAGTATAAAATAGGGCTTAAGTGGTTAATGTAGGTTTTGTATGAATAATCTAATTCAAACCGCAGCGTGTCGTGATGCAACGCATTGTGTGCTTGTAGATCTGCTATTCCTATCGTACAACCAGGCTCAGGCTCATGTGGTTAGCCTATGAAGCATCACTGTCATTATTATTATTATAACCACAAAGCTTGTAATGCATTCCAGAGCCTTTACTAGGGATTATTTTTGTCATTGGAGAGTAGCTTTTGTGCCATGGTTCCATTGGTGTGGCGTGTACTTGGCCGTCACGCCACACTCTCCCGAGTGTTAAACAAACACTCGGGAGAGTGTTAAAAAGGACCCATAAGGGTGCACTAAGTACTGGTGGTGAGGGAGTCTAAAAGTACAATTTCCGACTGTGCGTGTGAAAGAGAAGCTGGGCTTTTGATCAACAAAAACAAAACACTTACTACGACTTCATTGCTGGGCCCCAGAATCCCCATCCACTTGTTCATTAGCTCCTGCTCTTCAAACGCCGTTAGCTTGATCCCTTGAAAAACATGATATATGGCACCGGCTTAAAAGCAACGAAAACAACAACAGCGGGGACCAGTATATGCAGATCTATGCAAAGCAATTCACGCCAGGCAGTGCAACTTAACTACCCTCTAACTCTAGGCAAAGTGCTTAAGATAGAGTGAGGAGGCGAGCCTCGCATCAAAGAAAATGTCATCTGCCATCTCGACGCTGTCGAGCAGAAACCTCGTATCTCCATGTTTCAACTTTGTATGTTTGTTTTTTTTGTAAATGAATGCCCTATACTTATATTCATACTACAGGGTCACACAAAAGTAGCAAAAATTGCCGATCTACAAGCTCACCAGCTCACTGTGAGCTTGTAGATCGTTAGCGTTGCTATTTTAAAATGTATTTTTTAAAACCCATTAAAACCTGGAAACATCTGTGTCATTTTAGATTTATTTGGCTATTCAAAAATAGCAGATATACAAGCTCATAGTGCGTCACTTTGAGCTGCTCTATGAACTTGTAGATATGCTATCTTTGGGAAAATCGTGAACATTTGGGCAAATAATTGAATACATATTTTTAAAGCAAACATTTTTAACTCAAATATTTGCTGCTGGTGGTACCTGGAATAAAATATTTTGAGATGGGGGTCCGCAGCCAAAAATACATATACTTTTGGGGGTCCTTGACATGAAAAGGTTTTGAGCACCACTGATATAGCAACATATGTTTTTCAGAAAACTGTTAGGATTTAGAAGACATTTTTAGAATCGGGTCTCAGGTCTTAATGGGTTAAGTATTAAGTGTGTCTGTGGGTTTTATAAATCTTGAACTAATGAAAAGTATCAACAAGAGCTTGTGACTAAATAATAACTACTAGTAAAAAGTAAGTAAGAAAGGTATGTTTTGAACATACAAGGTTTCCACCCGACACTGTGCCTATTCTGCAATCACGGTGCTATCTAGGAAACCATGGCCAGCGCCGGTCTCAGTACTTCATATAATTAGAGGGGGCTCAGTGTGCTGCCGTAATAGCCTGCATCCTGGCGGACCGGTCTCCATTATGTCATCATGTCAGTGTGCTCAGTAAGGGATGTCAGCCTCCTACCGTTTCTGTCCTCCGTTAGCTGATCCTCGGCTGGAGGGACATCGGATATGTCGCTCTGGGACTGGAGTGGCTTCTCATCTGTGTGAGCAGTGGATGAAACCGCCGTTAAGGATGGCATGGCAGAATAAAAACAAGATACAAATGCGTGCTGACCACGGAATGTACAATATGGAAACAACTATCTGCAGTGGTGGACAAAGCATAATACTCGAAGTAAATATTAAAGTAATTAAGTATTAAAAAATTACAAATCACGAAGTACATTTTCCGAAAATGTTCAGAAATGTTCAGAAATGTTCTAAAATAGAAGTGAGCTTGTATTAGGGGTTAAAGGACAACTTTGTTTTTTTTTTACAACCAAGGTTTATGTTTTAGCTTGTAATTAAAGTAAATACAAGATGAGGGTTAATTTATTTTTCATACTGCTTTCTATAGTTTTAGCAATTTTCACGATAATTACAAGCTAAAACATAAACCTTGGTTGTAAAAAAACAAAGTTGTCCTTTAAGGTTAATCCATGATATATTTTTGTACGTTTCCTCCCGAGAGTCCCTTCCTACAAATGCAGTGGAGTCAAAGGTACCATATTTCAAATCCTATTTAAAATCTAGCGGAGATCAGCTTGCAAAAAACGAAAACAAATACTGCAAAAAAAAAGTATCATACAGTACTCAAGTAAATGTACATACTGTTCACCAATGTGCACCACGCAGTAAAATCCTCAGCGTTTAACATTAACGAACCCAAAGACCCGCCATTACAGCGTACCCATGGGCATGCACACGCATGTATTGAGCAGTATATCCATCATAGCTAACCAGTACATACATGTAATCGTTTTGGCTGAGCTCTGAACTGTGAGCTTGCTCCTGTCCTGACTACCAATGCTCCAGAGTGTGTTATGAGAGTTTCCCTGCAGCGCTGCTTGCTGCATTATGTGTTGATGTTTACTACGGACTCAATTACAGACCTCATCTAGTTCAAGGTCTCCCCGTCAGGGCGGAGGAGGGCTCTGGTTTCTATCTATAGAGCTGCGGTTGTGGTTTTTTTGGGGGGTGGAAGCGTAAGTAAAAGGTTCCTGCCCACATGTGAAGGATTGAAGTCGTGGTGTTAACTAATGGTGAAGCGGATATGGAAGCCCCATGACAGCGGCGAGTTCAATATTGTCCCATGTCGTGTGGAAACCTCATATCTACAAGGTTTCTGCCCGACAGCGACGATATTATGTTGTGTTTCATGTCAATTCAGAAATGTGATTTGCAAGCAATTCTGGATGTGAGTTGAGGAAATGAACCCTAGTGTCCCTATTCTGGGGGGCGAACATCCTGCAAAAACAGCAGATCAACAAGCTCACCGTTTTGGTGTAGAGGGGAAAGAAGAAGCGGGCCTAATATAAAGCCCGGGGCAACTCCGGTCAATGAAATATATAGGGTTTAAGTGGTTAATAAAGTCTTCATGCAGTAAGGCAGTCTTCCCTATACATTGATGGGAGTTATCCAAGTTATCTCTGCAATGGATCTCAGGGCCTTTGCAAGTGGCTCTGGATAAGAGCCTCTCCTAAATGCTTAAACTGTGTAAAGTGTAGATTGAATTTAGAGGTCAAACCAAAATTCCTGCATCAGGTAATAGTACTCTTGACAGATCTGTGATTAAACAAGGACAGTGGCCTACATTCTGGGCCTCGTCCTCACTACCTTGAGCAGTCTCCTCTCTGTCCGCAGTGTAAACTACCAGCTACAACTAAGAGAAAGTAAGCAGTGCCTCACACCCAAATACTGTTAACAAAAGACCAGGCAGGCGGCTGCTGTCTCTCTCTCTTAAATTAGTGTAATTAGTTGCAGCTGTTTATGCCACATACATACATACATACATACATACATACATACATACATACATACATACATACATACATACATACATACATACATACATACATACATACATACATACATACATACATACATACACACACACAAAGTCAGATGTAGAAGCGGCTATCACTGCTTAATAAAAACGAATGAGAAGCGCAAAACTATAATGACCTTGGCTGTCCGTCCTCTCTAATTCCCTGAGGACGACGGCGGTGGTGTTGGGGGTGGTGGTGGCGGTGGTGTAGGCGGGGAGGGTGGCGGCGCCGGGGGCCACCGGCGGTGGGACCTCCTCCGGCTGGAAGCCCCGCCGAACCAGCTTGAGGTGGACCGTCTGCCCTGTGTGTCTCAGTACCTCTACCGCCTGCTGGTTGGTGTAGCCCTGGATGTTCACACCATCCACCTGCAGGGGGCAGCAAATTGTGTGCATATAGACCAATTATTTGTTTACCAACAACCCAGGGGTCCTTGAGGTTTTTTACATTTTAACAACACAAATCTTGTATGGGGGTCCCTGGTACAAAAATCTTTTCAGATGAGGGTCCGCGGCCAAATACATAAATTTGGGGGTCCTTGACATGAAAAGGTTGAGAACCAATGGCATAAGGATTAGACCGGGAGGAGGGGGCTAGAGCAGCCGCAGTCAACTACTGAATTGGCAGTCAACAAATACACATGATTAGCATAAGTGAAATTGGTTTGATCTCAATGGTAATTAACATTGAGAGGAATGCTAACAACAGCAACGGAGGAAGGGTGCACCGGGCGTGTGTATCCCCCAATCTCCTTTGGCAGCCACTTTGTTTATTTAAATAATTCTGGGGAGCATTAAGCCTCACGCATTTGAATAATTCAGACTTCGTTAACAGTCCATTAAGTGTTTTTTAAGTTCGTTCCTGCAGCGCATTACCGATGTAATTTCACTGCGTGAGGATTTGTAGAACACAGACATGGTAATCCCCTCGGTCAAATCAAGACTTTGTGAGAATTTTTGAAAACACAGCACAAATATAATAATATTTGGTTTGCGCTTTAAGTCAAACTCAAGACAGAAGACAAGTTAACTCGGGCAACAACACAAGAGAGTTTAACTTCCTTGCTGATGTGTTGCAGTAGTGAAGTTCAAGACTTTATCCCTAAGTGCCTAAGTGTATAACGATCTGACTCTTATATAATCCCCTCCCGTTGTCTAAATTAATACATTTAATCTCTAATATAAATGGGATAAAGCACACATTGAGCAATTTACCTCATGCCAGTAAATGAAGGGAAGTTTTAATTAAACGGAGTGAAGTGAAGTACTTACAGCGATGATCTGGTCTCCCACATGGATACGGCCATCCTGTTCAACAGCGCTGTCTTTAGTTATGCTCTTAACAAAAATGCCAGAGGGCTCTGAGAAGTGGAGAAAAAAAATAGAGGTATCCATTAACAGAGATATCGCTAACATCCATGGAAGAGAGAAGGAAATGTCACTACAGTGGTTGGCTTTCGTTAAATAATGACACTGGGCATCCTTGTGTTTGCCATTTGAAATTTTCCTCTTCAAATACATGAATCATATTTGATATGCCGCTGCAGAAAGAAATAATGCTAGGCCCACAATTTCTTACACAAAGGCTCATGAGTCATATGACAGCTATTGGAATGATTTTTGTACACAGAAACAGAGGTTATACTGAATAACTCAGTTATATAAGATAACGACACCGGTGCATAAACACAAGGCCGACGCTTACACCATTTTGCTAGATTGTAATTAAAACTCGCCGAAATCTACCGACTCTCACCTGAGTTTTTGTCTCCCACGTAGCCTGCAATGGTGATCCCCAGACCCTGGGCGTTCTTGGTGAGCTTCACTTCAAAGGCCTCTGTGTCTTCTTCCTCCTCGTAGCTCTGTAGAAACAGTGATACAGGAAAGGTGAGCCAACATGCAGGCCACTGCCAAGCCGCAGGGACATGTGACTAAAAGAACGGCGGCAAAAAGATAAGCCTGCAAGTAGGGATGGGATGATAATCACTTGTTCTTGTTTATCGCAATAAAAAAAACACAATAATCATATCGTAGACATTTTAATTTATTGTGAAATTGTCCTTCATCGTACACTGGACCTGAGTTGGCTATGTACTTCTTACATACACTAAATCTCTTCGCCAAAAAAAGCAGATCTACAGTACAACAGCGTGAGCTTGTAGATCTGCAACACAGTGGCTATTTTTGGCTAATGGTACCCCCAGAATATGGATGCTGGATTCAAGTGGTTAACAAAAGTGGCATTTTTTTGTTTTTTTCTACAAGCAATAATATTGTTATTATTTTGGCCACGATAATCGTGACATGACATTTTCATATCGTCCCATCCCCCTAAACAGGAAAGTTGAGCGAACATCAAGCCATTGCCAAGCAGCAGGAATGTGTGACTAAGAGAATGGTGGCACAAAGCGTGCGTTCCCTAAATCCTACAAATGGCCACCAGCGCTCAACCCCCGACTTTCTATTATCTTCAAACACTATGATTAATGTGCACGCTGACCATGTCAGACACGGACAGAATGCAGCTGACGTGCGCGAGGATGACAGGGTATAATATAACGCACGAGTCACTGAGATGCATTCGTATGTAAATGGAGCACAGATTTGACAACGGCCATGAAATTGTTGTTTGCAAGCATTTAGTGCTGTCAGCGCTCTCCAAAAGGCTGCCTAACAGCTGACGTAACCCACTATTCTAATTCTCCCAAACCACCCTCCTTCCTTTATTCTACACCTGAGAAAACAAGACAGGAAAGGAAATGGAAGACAAAACTTCATGTCCAATACAATTCAGACATAAGTATATACCTTATTATGTGACGTCCGTCTGTGTGCTATATGGAAATCACTGGAATAGGAAGGGAAGGGAAGTGCCATTTTAAATGACAACGTTTCAACCCAAACAGCATTTCATCAGAACTGACGAAGAGCCGTTTGGGTTGAAACTTTGTTATTTAAAAAAATGTTTTCTATTGAGAGCTGAGACACAGTGTGCAGACTTCCCTTCCTTCTCCAGCGTACGTATTGTTGTTGTTCAGCACCTGCACATTTTTATTGGGATGAGTGTGCTTCGCTTTGGACTCTATTATATGGAAATCAAATCATCATTGTCTTGCCAGACACTGTATGCAGAGAATCTGCTTATCTCAAAAGAAATTCACACTCAAAGTGTCTGAATGAGGCACCTTGTCTGATCAATAGATATCTCATAGGCCAACTGTATTATAGCTCAGTCAACATTGTAAAGTGCATGTGCGGCAACATAATGTCTGAAGGTCCAATCCGGAACCATTTTAAACATATCAATTAGGGTTATATTTCATATAATTTAAAGCCCCATATCAAGGGGTTTCCTGTTTACTAGTGTTGCCATTGCTTCCCAGGTGGGTCCTCTACCTATTCAGTTAGATGGATTAGCAATCCATCGTTTTAACCACTCGGCCACCTCGTCCTACAATATTAGCTCTACAAGCTCACCTCATGTAGTGATGCCCCACATTGTGAGCTTGTAGGTGGGCTATGTTTGCTATTTGTCATATGACTAAGTCTGGCTTAGTCTGGCTTAAGTAGTTAACCTCTGCTTGTGTCATCCACGAGGTCCTGTGATCTTTGTAAGAACATTATGGTAGTGTCTGACATGCAGCAGGACCAGACTCAAACCCATGGCATTTCACTTCTCCTTTCATATCCATGACTATGACTTTGTAAATGTGACTGGACATGTTTTGCATGAATTTCCCCCTTCTGTTATTTCATTATTTAACACAATGTTATTTTTTGGGGGGTTTGCTGTCATATTCCAAGTATTTTAGCTGTCAGATGAAATACGTGCACCTTCCAAAAGTCAACAGCCATAAATTGTTTTATTATTTTAGCATTGTGTTTTAATTGGATTAATGGGACCCTGATTTTGTGAAACATTTGTAAAGTTAAGTTAAGCTTATAATAAGCGACTTTGGGCTTGTTGCGAACGCGGGAGGAGGCGCGGCGCCGCGCCTCCGACCAAGTGGAGCTTACTATGTAACCCTGCTTGGGTTGTGTCTCTGTGTCTCTGTGTCTCCGTGTGCACTGCCTGTGTGCACTGCCTGTGTGCAGCTCCTCTGAGATAAGTAAATGTCCAATTTAGACGTACCATACATCAAATGAAAGGTCTTTGAAAACTGAACACACCTGTCAAGGTTGCGTTTAAGCCCGCCCCTTCCCCCGGAAGCCACGCCCCGGAGAAGGCTCCTAAAACCTCCCCATTGAAACCCCATGTTAAATGAAAAGTGCCCGAATCGCTCCCAAACTTTTTCTACCCCCCCTAAGTGGGGGTCTACGAACAAATACATCGGGCTCGGATTTTGGCTCCGCCCCCCGGAAGTGGGTGAAACAGGCACTTCAAACACTTTGTTGAATTGTTCAAAAACATTCCAAGTTTTTTTTTTGTGAATTTGTATTTTTCTAAGATGCTCCTTTTAACGCAGATTTTTAAAAAAAAAATAAAAAAATTTATTGGTTACTTTTTTTAAAAAAAAATGTTCATTCTTTTTTTTCTTTTTTTGCGTTCGCTTACCGCGTTCGCGCGTCTTACTTGTTTTTAAAGTGTAGTTGCTTAGTTGGGGCTTGCTTCCTAATGTTTTTTCAGTGGTTCTCACATGTTTTCATTGTTGTCAAGGACCACCAGATTAATATGTATTTTGTCTGCGGACCCCCATCTGAAAATATTCTGTGCCAGGGACCCCCATACAAGATTTGTGTTGTTAAAATGTTTACTCCCCCCCCCCCAATATTTATTTGAAAATAGCAGATCTACAAGCTCACAAAGTGTCGGGATGTGACACGTTGTGAGCTTGTAGATCTGCTATTTTCAAATAGCTGATGTAAAGTGGTAACACTTAGCCTAAAGTTGCTTCTTTTGGGCTTGTTTTCTTAGACCTGGACGCTTGTTTCTCTTGCAAAATCTGGCAACACACTGATTACCTGCATTACACCTGCAGCCTATTAGGCAGGAAGGCCGCCCTGGAGAAGTACCAAGAATAAGGTGAATGCAGAAAGAGAATGTGACGTCACACCATTGAAAGTAATAGCTGCAAACCTCACAATATGGTGCCACCTGTCCATTGAACTCAATATATATGGGAGGGAAGGGGAGGGGAGGGGAGGGGAGGGGAGGTTAGCCATGTTGTGAGGTCACTCGTTCTTGTTATCGAAGGCACATCTATGTGCTCACAACGAAACAATATATATGCCCAGTGCCCACCTGTTGCTCGTTGACAGTGGGCAGCACCGAGGATGAGACGACAGTGGCCGTGATGCCCTCGTCCACGGGACCCCTGGTGACGACCAGCTTCACCCTGTTACCACACTGTCTGAGGACCTGTGCCACCTGGTCACTGCCCATGCCGTACAGGTCCGTGTCGCCGATCCTCAGGATGTGGTCGCCGCTGTGCAGATGGCCATCCTGGAGCAGAACAAACCATGTTAGACATCAAATTTCTTTTTGGGGTCTTGAGCTATAACGTTTGGGAACCACTGCCCTAAAGCGAATCAAACCCCTTGTAATATTGTAACTTTGTCAGGGTAAGGTGTGCTCACTGAAGACACGAATAAACGATTAGGTTGCCTCACTCATTGTGCGTGCCGGTGTAGCACACAAAACTACAAACTAACAGCACGTCGCAGCACAGCACATTGTGAGCTTGTATATCTACTATTTTCAGTGCGCGACACAGCACGCAACCAAGTATAAATCGGGCATAAGTCTCACAGGGTAATACAAACGCTGCTCATACATACTACATTATGCGCGGGTGAATATTTCTTGCCTAGGGAGGGGCCTCTGGCGTATTCAAATCACAATGTATTCTTCATTGCGCCCTAAGCTATTTTAGCAATGCTGTTTTAAATATTCATCGCATTTAAAGCAAAGTTACCCTTGAGTGAAAAGCACTTAGCCAGCTTGTCACCAAATGCAGCACCATAAGGCCTGAATGAGCAATCAAATGTTTTGGTTGTCAATTGAGTTCAACATACTTTTCCTATGTATTTTTTTCCCTATTCAGTAATTTTTCTATTCCCTGTATAGGCAAGGCTGAACTCCGACCAAAACACTCCTCGTGAGACAGGAGATATATGCAGCCATCTAGGTACCTGATCAGCGATGCCTCCAGGGAGGATGGTCTTGACGATAACCCCAGTGGTCTTTCCACCCACGATGCCGAAGCCCAGCCCGGTGCCGTCGTTGACCAGTTCAATGGTCTCCACATGCTGCCACTGGGTTCACATGAAAGACAGACGCACAGACAAAGTAACACATCTAAATATTTTTTATGTTGCTTCAGGTGTAACACTAACACAAGTTCAACGGCTCACACTCAACATTGTAAAAGAATGGTATCATTTGTGTGGAAAGGATCATTTTGAGCTGGGATATAAAGTAGTTTGAGTCTCTTATCGATGGCTAGGAGGGGGACTCTTTCTTGGTACCAATAACTGTTCATAATGGGCAATTATAATACAATGTGACATGATGACAAAAAGTGACAAGCGTTCTACAATTATGCTTCCTCCAGCTGAGAGGCAGACAAAATTAAGGCTTTCTTATAATTTGCAGACCTTGGAAAGGCCTTTCGTGCTTTTATTTCTTCACAATAGGCTCTATGCACAGTGACCATATTGTAAAGAAATTGGGCCTCTTCCTTACTTCCTTCACAAGTGTTACCAATGGTCCTATTGAAGGCTCTGTTCCATTTAGTGTAGCTCAGCGGTTCTCAAACTTTTGAATCTCAAGGACCCCCATAACTCTGAGAGTATACTAGCCCCATTTGGAACCTCACTCTCCACGATAGCTCCGAGATGAGGTCCCGCTGCATGTACCGGCTCCCGGCAGAGGTAGAGTCCGTCTAAACGTAGTGAAGATCACCTTTTTCGCAACATCGTATCCAAAAAGTAAAGGTAGTCCCAGACACCTACTGATGTTTAAGATTTTCCTGGGAAGTAAAATGTTTAGGACGGGGTTGAAAAAAACTTCTAAATCGCTTATTTAGTCAGCCTGTGCCATGTTTTCCCATTCAACCCGGAAGAACTACAGACGGCAGGTGCCAGTACTGCTCCCGATTCGGCTGCAATGGGAACCCCAAACCAGCAAAGAACCACAAGGGTACCTGGGCTACACTTTGAGACCCACTGGTGTAGCAGAGTCTTTCCAGTGAGCCAACATGCACAATATCAGCACCCTGACTCTGTTTGACCAGAATGGAACAGAGCCTTCATTAGTATCATTGGTAACACCTGTGGAGGAAGTAGAAGAGGCCCAATTTATTTACAGTATTGGCTGCTGTGCCTAGAGCCTATTAGCCTACTCTGTACTCTGTTTCCAACTGGTGTAAAATACAGCCACTGAGTTTTGGAATTTAATTCAAGATTTTACTGATGAATGTGAAAGCCTTGCAAGGCCAGGCTCCTGGCTCCTTAACCCATTTTGGGCGGGAACCCGTATTTGTAACTATACCTTTCAGGACGGGAACCCCTGTTGCTATGTACAGTATATAGCAACATACATTTTTTGTAATTTTTGAATAAATATTTGAAGTTTTTTCAGAAAACTTAGGTCAGGATTTAGAAGGCGTTTTTAGAATCGGCCTCAGGTCTAAATGGGTTAAATATGCTGGTCCCGTATGAACCTGAGTGCAGTCTGAGATCCTCAGATTGGGCTCTCTTGTTTGTTTTTAAAACTCGCCTCATTACTTTAACTGAGCCTTTTGCGGCCGGGAACGGCCTGCCTGCAGACCTAAAGGCTAGCAAAGTCATTCTTTTAAATCACTTCTGAAAACAGTTCAATGTCAAGGCCTTTTCATAGTGTTTGTCTGTTTGTTTTATCTTCTTAATCCCTCTCTTGTGTCCATGCTTATCACCTTTCATGCCTTTTCTTTATGCCTTCCACTTGTATTTTTGTTTATCTTTTTACTTTTACTATTTTAATCTCTTTGATGATAATGTTGCCGTTGTTTTTATCCAGTATTTGTAAAGCAATTTGTAACCTTGTTTCAAAAAGCGCTATACAAGTACGTTTAACCCATTTAGACCTGAGGCCGATTTTAAAAACGCCGTCTAAATCCCGACCTAAGTTTTCTGAAAAACTTCAAATATTTATAAAAAAAATTCCAAAAAATTTACGTTGCTATATACTGTACAGGAACCCCAAAAGGGGTTCCTGTCCTGAAAAGTATAGTTACAAATAGGGGTTCCTGTCCAAAATGGGTTAATATATTTGTAGTATAAGGTATAAATGTGGGAAGTCCTTTTTCGTCTCACTGCTCAGGTTTTAATAAGCCTATCTTATAGCGAGGAGCGATGGGAAGGCTTTGGCTGCATCTTCCGTGCAGTCAGCAGGTTTTTAGAAGAAAATATAACATTCTGCCCCGATAGCAGCAGTCATTCATCCGCTATCAGTGGAGGATGTGTTTGAATCTAACTGCAGGTCAGGGATGGATCTCTGCTGCACTGGTAAATCATCTGAGGCATGGGATCCTACATGCATGCATGCAAGCGTGTGCATTTTTCCTCACTGGAGCGTAACACCATAGAGATGCCACCCCGGGGAATTGCACCTGTGTGTATGTGCACAAACACATATGCCTCTGTGTGTTTAATGTGCCATATGTTATATCGAGCATGTGTGACCATTAGCATG
This sequence comes from Gymnoscopelus braueri, assembly GCF_963280865.1. Classification (NCBI taxonomy): domain Eukaryota; kingdom Metazoa; phylum Chordata; class Actinopteri; order Myctophiformes; family Myctophidae; genus Gymnoscopelus; species Gymnoscopelus braueri. The sequence goes on along the minus strand of NC_137620.1, from coordinate 31,981,485 downwards.
GTCTCAGAAGGTGCAGAAGAATTGCTGTGCGTGCATGCTTCCATGCCTGTGTGTGTGTGTGTGTGTGTGGGGGGGTGTGTGTGTGTGTGTGTGTGTGTGCGTGCGTGCGTGCGTGCGTGTGTGTTTGTTCGTGTGTTTAGTCCCATTAAATTGCCAATTGCGAGAGAAGGTATGCATTCTTCTTACCGCACTGGAGTTTGCTGACAGGGTGCTGGCAGCAGAGGGCGTGCGTGATACCACAGGGGTGGCCAGTTGGGGTATGGGTCCCCTGGCTACAGTGAGGTCCACCCTCTCCGAAGCCTTCTGCAGGATGCTGATGGCCTGCTGATGGGTCACCGTCTGGTCCAGGGGCTGGCCGTTTATAGCCAAGATCTGGTCCGCTTCCTTCAGCTTCCCATCACTGTATAGAGAAGACAGCGTTTAGTGAATGGATGTTTGTATCAGAGCCAGACCTACATATCGGTTTGCCCGATATATCAGCCATTATTTCACTTTTTGCATCGGCAATTAAACATCCAAAGTGTCCCAATTGTTTAACACTTTCAACCTGCCGTCCCTTCTGAGCATGTCATTATAGGCAGGCACAAATGTCCCAGTTTTCAAAAATATTCAAACATATCGGCAATACATTCTAGTTAAATGTTCTGAAATAGAAACTTAAATAAAATCTAAGTTTTTCAAAATGTGAGTCAAAACATCGGTAACCAGTGGTCTAGGACTCGGGGTTGGCACCAGACCCAGAAATCTTGCATGGGTCGGGCTCTATTTTATATCAGGTTAGAGTCTTTTGAGGTTTTGGAGTAAATCTACCTTTGGGGTAACACAAATGCCATGCCATGCTTAATTCTGACCACAGTATCACTTGAAGATCTGCTTGAATCTACCCACGGGCCAAGTATGGAGCTGTGCATGGGTTCATAGGTTCAGGATTTGTAGTGCGCCCCCCCATCCAGTTATTACACTGGCCTAGGGCGCAGTCCGAAGAAAGTGAAAATAAGGAGAAAAAAGCTGTGCAGCATTAGTAATCATCTGAGGCATGGTTCAGTTCTGGTTGCAGTCAAAACACCACTCCAGGAAATACAAAGAATAAAATTCTCCGCAGTGCCCAGTGTGGAATTAATATTTCCCCCAGATTTTATTTGCAAGTGAAAGCGAAAATATGAAATATTTATTATCAAAATGAATATTAAATCAGAGGGAATCGATAACATATCACAATCTTGGTGAAACGAGCTTTCTAACATTTTGCAGAATAGTCATGCATTTTTAAAGAATATATTAACCATGTAGCTTTTAGACTGAAAGCACACATAATATTGATCCCGTTTTGCGTTTGGCACTCCCTCACAAAACATCTGGGACGGAAGTCAAACTAGTGTGTAGTGATAATTGTGATGCTTGGTGTGTTTTAGGATATCAAATACCCCTTGGCCTGAATGATATTGGAAAAAATGTCCTTGCACATAGTTTAGTTTTTTGCCGTCACATATTGCAAAAAGATGGAGTTACATAAATGTGCAGAACTTTGTTTTATTAAAAACAAATATTCAGAGTTTCCAATAGTTTCTCCAATGTTGTTCTTACGCCAAACCCCAAATAATTCCCCACACATTTCTGTGCAGTCTTGTCTCTGCTGACACTCTCTGCTGACACTGAGGAGCCCCAACTGGGACGACATAGCGCATGTGGGAAAGCACCCTACTCCTAAACGCTCAGCACCCCCGATGACAGACGCCGCACCCAGCCCGTAGGAGTTGCTAGTGCAAACATCCCCACCCAGCATCTCTCCCCTGAACACGGCCAATTGTGCTCGTCTGGGCGCTCGGCCAAGCTGGAGGCACCGTGGAGGATTCGAACCCATGGCCTCCGCACTGTCCGCAGTGCTGGACAGGAATACTACCCCTGCACCATGCACATGCAAGTGCTGAATGCTGATATGTGCAGATAAACCAACTTTCAGTTTGTAAATAATGTACAACCCTAGCAATGATTAGGGTGAAGACATTTCTTCAATACTTTGGTTGACTCTACACCTCTGTGACCACGTACTTTCAAGACCAGTTACCAAGAAGTCAGTAAATAATTGTATTTATCATATGGACAGTACTGTTTTTCTTTCTTACCTGATTAACCACTTCTAGCGTCCCTATTCAGGGCATGTCATAATTGGCGAACATTCGGCAAAAATAGCAGATCTACAAGTTAAAGCGTTGTGAACAAGTGAGCTTGTACAAGGATAGAACCCTGGGGACCCCCGTCAATGATGCATTTTACTAGTCTTTGTTTTTTAGTACAATACTAATATCTAATGGCACAATGTCGATGCTGAAACAATATATGATGCAGCTCTATTCTTGATGTTTCCTTACCAGTACGCCACACTTCCTGGCTGGATTTCCTGGATGAAGATTCCCAGCTCGCCGCGGTGCTCGCTCTTCAGTCCTACCACACTGAAGCCCAGACCACCTGACACCGGTTTTACGAGGTCCACATGTGTCACATAGCGTCCCTGCATCACCGGTTTACACACACACACATGCACACACACATGCACACATTCAGGCACGCGAGCGTGCGCGCACGCACGCACGCACGCACGCACGCACGCACGCACGCACGCACGCACGCACGCACGCACACACACACACACACACACACACACACACACACACACACACACACACACACACACACCACACCACACCACACCACACCACACCACACCACACCACACCACACCACACCACACCACACCACACCACACCACACCACACACACACACACACAGAGAGAGAGTTACTTAGCCGTTCATAGTCTTACTGGAGCATCAAAGCAATAGGCAACACATAGAAATATATTTGAAGTGCCTCAGGAGAGATGAGCAGATCAAGCAATATAGAAGTCTCAACTTTGAATGTCTTTGCATATTAGTTAACAAAACCTGATCAAGGTCACCAAGAGGGGTTTACAAATGAGATGTTGGATTTTTAAATATGAAACAGATCACAAATGCTTAAAAACACAGACGATAAATCTGGTGGGACTGCCTCGGCTCAGACTTATCAACTTGAAGGGCAAAAAAGTGTCATGTTCGTCACTGTTTCAACTGAACTCAAAGCAGCGTACAACCAGCTCAGTGTCTTCCTGTGTTTTACATGAGTCATACCTGTGCCATGGACTGAATAACATGCTCATATTCTTCAGCCGAAGGCTTGCCATTGATATGTGGGACAGTGGAGATTTCTGGGTAGGAGAGATGGCCGCCATTAGGCTTCACTGCAGCGACGGAGTCGCCAAGGTCACCTCCGAGTTGTGATGGGCTACCTCCCTAGAAACAGAATTAACGAGATGAATACATTTTGTGGTTTTGCCATCACATTTTGTCATCACATTGACAACATCTTTGAATGTTTAGCCATCGTTTGTAGAGATGTGTCGCAGTGTTTTGAGCCAGACATTTCTTATCAAGTTAATAATTACCATTATGTCAAAATGTGTCATTGCATATTGTTCTCCCACTGTTCAAAGCCGAATAAATCAGTGATTTGTTGGCAAAAAGCTCATGGACAGAGACAACTGGAGTTGTTGGAGACAACCAAAACAAACACATTGAAAGGTATTTAAACCAAAAGCACATATCTCTACTGCGAAAGCAATTACATACATTTCACTTAGATTTATTTTTCCGTATGAAAATTCAGGTCATCAACTGTCTCTTGCACCCCTGAAGAAATCTTTGTGACAGGTGCGCTGGTGGAGTAGACATGTATACTTTGAGGAATAATTTGATATCTCTATCGAGCAGTGAAGACGGGTGTCCTGGATTCCTCAAAGTATACACGTCTACTCCACCAACGCACTTGTCACAAAGATTTCTATTCAGGTGTGCAAGAGACTTTTGATATCTCTGTTGATATCTCAAGTGAAGACAGTGTGCGGGTGAGTATGAAAACTCAGAAGTGTGGGTGTCTAAAACGCAATGGGAGATAGTTTGTTATCTACCATACCAATGAATATGTAACCTTTCAGGAGATCAAGGCTCTTAGCTGATGTTCCAACAATGACTGCTCAAATTAAATGCAATATCTCTGTCCTGCTGGGAGGAAGAGGCATCACAGCCATCTGGAGGCCTTGAAATGCTCCAGTTTTAATTGCCGAAATGACTTTGCTTGTGTGACTAATGAATTACATGAATGAGACAACTGTGTAAAAGAGTGTTTTTGATTCCATTAACTAAAGGGCGTAACGTTTATGGTCCCCCTGAATTTGATTAAAAAGGACAGCCGTCATTTGATAAACACTCCCTCTGAAATATGGCAACCTCAAGCTGCCCTTTTGAATCTTGTATTTATATAACCTTTACTTAACCAGAAAGTCACATTGAGACTATAAAAACATATTTTATAAGTGAGACCTAGCCAGAATAGGGCCAAAAGATAAAAACAAGAAAAACAACAACAACAGAAGTACAGGTCCACAAACTAAAAAGATACAATGCAAAAAGAAAGAATTTACACAGCATTAAGTACTACAGGATTTGACTTGTGTGTTAACATAAAGCATATTTCCTGTACAACAATGAGCTTTGTTAGCCAGCGTCTGGCTAAGAGGATTAAAGTTCCAGTTTGGTTCTTTCACATTTAAGAAATTGTTTCTGCCCCACTTCACATGGTGGCAGTGGCCTCTTTCTCATTGGAGAGCAGGTCTGGTCACCATGGCAACATGGTGACCGGTCCTAACAAGTGGAGCCAGGAGCCAGGAGACTGTGTGTGTGTGTGTGTGTGTGTGTGTGTGTGTGTGTGTGTGTGTGTGTGTGTGTGTGTGTGTGTGTGTGTGTGTGTGTGTGTGTGCGTGTGCGTGTGCGTGTGCGCGCGCGTGCTAGTTTACTGTGCGTATCTGGCTCTTTTCACAACAAAAGCACACTGTATTTCCATCTAAATTGATTCTGTTGTTGGAATTGAAGAGCATTGCTGAAACACAGATATCTGTTTTAACATTATGAAATTTGTTTTATTTCAAGAGCTGTTCCGGGAAATTGGAATAGAGATTTGATGAGGATGTAGATTGATGAAAATATGCATTTGTTTATGCACGCACTCACGGCTGCACGGGCGCGCGCGCACACACACACACACACACACACACACACACACACACACACACACACACACACACACACACACACACACACACACACACACACACACACACACACACACACACACACACACACACACACACACACACACACACACACACACACACAGAGACACAAGGCCCTCACGATAGTTACAAAGTATGTTGGAATGTAACACATGTGAGGCAAGCTAAAGCACCAGCACACAAAAATGCCAGCAGGGCTTTAATAATCGGAATTCCACAAGGGATACAAAAAGCTTCAGCATCCTACCTCCCACTGCATAGCTTACATACTTTCCCCTCTGTGTCTCAAGCACTTACCCCGGCCCCTCCGCACATATCTGCCATGACCCAACAACCCTTCTCTCATGCTGAAACGTTCAAATTATCAAGGGGCCGAATCAGCCAGAGAAAAGTTCCTCGCTTTGGCCAACTCTCTCCACTTATATAACCCTTTAATATATCTGGACAGTATAGGAGTGAGAACACAATATAGGACATGAATTGAGGGAGTGGGGGGTTTATGGGTGATGGGGAAGGAATGGTTCCAGAATATGGACTAATAAATAAATGAGGCTGGGAAGTCACTCGAATGCGAAAGCAGTTTTATTTTATTTAAAAGTATCACTAAACAAATAAAGTGCTTTATTTTGTTAAGGGGACACTTTGCCGATTTTGAACCTAAATCCCACTGTTCTGTGTATTTCTCCCTAGAATGTGGAAAGGTCTGCATGATGACACCAAACACATCGTTTGACTTCATCATGTGGACATTTCAGCATTTTGTGGAGGCAAGCTCTCTTGTTTGCCACACCATATGATCTCCTCACCTCAGAACAAAGGGATTTAGGTTAAAATCTGCAAAGCATTCGTTTAAGCAATTGAATATCACTATTTTTGCATTCAACTGGCTTCCAAATCCCCTTTCCATGTCCTTACGGGAATCTATTCTCCCCAATATGCCTTTAGTGGATCCATAGAATATGGAGTATAAGTAATTTGTAATAATACACCATTATTAAGATCTAACAATGAACTTCCAGCTGTGCCTCAGGGCTGTTCAAAGTATGAGTTTGAAGTACTAAATACTTTTTAGCTTAAAATAATGTTCTTATCCTGAGATAAGAACATGTATTCTTAGTTCGGCCTATAGCAGTCTGCACTGTGTCAGTGCTGCCTGTGTTATTAGGCAGAGACATAAGAGTAGAGTTTATCCTGCCAGCCAGTCTAATCTCTGGTGTCAGACTGACGTACAACATACATTAGTTTTAATTAGATAGCAGGGATACAGGTACTGCAAGGGCCCATATCTACACTTTCATTAGACTGGCACTCAGGATTTTGCAGCGTTTAGGTTCATATATTCTCCTATTTGATTGTCAAGGGGGCAGCTCAATGCTATTTATCAGTAATTCACAGTTTAGTCTCGGTTCTCAGGTGAGAATTGAGATTTGTTCATGCTGTGTGAATGCTGATGCAAATGCCTAATTTGCGTGGTATCCCCCTGCATGCACCCAGCCGACTTGGGATAACCTCGCAAATGAGGGTCAAAATTTAATTAGCTCGCCATTCTAACCCATTATTATCACCATGGAGATATGCTGTTGATGCTGTCTCTGAATGCTGGCAATCATATTCCACTCATTCATTGATATTCTGAAAACCTGTTCAAAGTCTCCCACTTGATCGTTGGAACAACAACAAAATTAATGTGATATGGATCTGCAATTTTCCAAAGTATACCTTCTATATATACAATTGGATTAATTCCACACCCTGTTTATCCACACGCATACTGTGATTGGCTAGGCCTGATCACATGGCGACTTTGATTGGCTAGGCCTGATCACGTGGCGGAAGTGTAGGCTCATCATCACGTGGCGCAAGTGTAATGTAGCAACCGTTAGCATGTTATCACTAATAATCGCTAACCGTTAACATGGTCTTTCCCATAGACGATGCTAATAGTAAGCTAATAACCACTAAAAGCTACGGACCAGAGTGTCGGGACCATCTATATCTATGGTCGGGACCCCCGCCCCAGCGAATGCAGTTTAGGTTGTGTCTCAGACGGAGTGAGACTGAATACCACATCCGGTTAACTCTTTCACAATAAAACGTTCTCTGTTACACAAGAACAAAAACAACATGTACTGCCGATCTTTTAGGTTGTGACCTCAGACGCGAACTGCCTTTTCCCATATTGTTGGGAAGTCTGGACTCTGTGGCTATAAGGGCTCCCAGTCAAAGCTTTATTTGTTAATGTTTCGACTAAAATGTTTTCTTGAGAAATTCCGGAAGAGGGCTTTTTAGTCAAAACGTTAACAAATAAAGCTTGACTGGGAGCCCTTTAAGACACACAGTGTGCAGACTCAAATTTGGAATTGCCTGTGATTTTCGTTGGTCTGGCCGGCACCTACCACTCCAGTGAGTGTGCAAGCATTGTTTTCTTTTATATGATCCCATGGTCAGCCCCTGGTGAGCTTACCTGGTCTTTGAGGTGCTGCACGGACTTCTGCAGGGCCAAGATCTGGTGGAACAGGGGGCTCTGAAGCACTGACTTGAGCAGGCTGAGCTTCTCCTCGGTGGGCACCTCCCCTCTCTCCTTCAGCCTGGCCTGGAGACGCTCCACCGCCTGCAAGGCACGCTGCGTATCTGCAAGCCATCACATAGTTCAGTGACAGCACAGTGCCGGGCAGAGTGGATGAAGGGTGATGAGGGACAGGACATGGAGAAAGATGAATGAGAGCAGGAGGACTAGAGCTTGACCAATGTATCGGTCTGGCCCGATATATGGGCCTTTATTTGACTTTTTTGATCTGCAATTGTGCAGCCAATGTGAACATTATGCGTGAAAGATCACAGCGATCACAACGTGTTGCAACGATCGCCTATTTATTTCATGTTTGAATACGGCTTAAGTGGTTATTTGTATTTATTTGTTTGATTATACTTCTCAAATAGAAACTTTAATCAAATCAAAGTTATATAATTTTTTAATTGATTGATCAGTTGATCAGCAATTTTTGACAAAATATTGGTCAAAACATAGGTAATCTATCAAAACCGGGATCGCATCGGACCCAAAGATCTGGCATCGGTAAGGAGGACAGCAGTGTGTGGGGGGCAAACAAGGATGAGAAACGGGCTGTTTTGAAATGCCCTGTTATACACTAGTGCAGTGCAATACAGACTTTAGGTTAAATGGACCGATATTATTTGGTTTGGAATGGTTTCTCTCAGTCATCATAAAAACGTGTGCCTCTAGATGATGCGGAAATGGAATGTAGTTAATATTGCAACAGAGTAAATGAGAAACAGAAGGTGAAACAGAGGAGAGAGAGACTAATGGAGAGAGGGCAAACCACAGGTTTCCTACCAAAGGGTTAGTTAAGGTTGACTGCAATTCAATAGAAGTTACAATAATGGAATAATGTGGCTCCAGGTTGTGTGTGCAAGAAAGCAAAATAAATAACAAGCTAAATAGATAGCAAGAAGAAAGAAAGAAGGAAAAAACTCCAGTTCATGTGCTATTCTCTTTCAGAATAACAATGTTTCTATTTTTCTCTGGGTCAATGGCGGGATGCACGGAGGCCTAGAATGGGTAACTGCAGGAGAGCGAGGGGGGGAGGGGGGTGACATCCCTCTACAGCTTGCTTGCTGGACCCTGCATAAGCTCCAACAATCGAGCAACTCAAGCCTCATCTTTCGCTAACAAGACACACAGCGGCTTGTTAGTGAAGATCGGCTGGTCCGACGTCATTTGGACGAGAGACGAAGCAATTGCAGAGGCTCCCCAACTGTGACTAACACCTAATAGGGGGGTGCACAAGGTACACGAGGAGGGGGGGGGGAGCTCGGCTGTTTGAACAGCGGCTGTAAACAAGCCAATAGCGCGGAGGTCTCAGCAGACAGGAGGACGTGTCTGTTAGCTGGTACAGTGTGGGTAACTCTGCCGCCGTTGTTTTGGTTGCTCTTGCCTCGCAAGCGTGCACACTGCTTATATAAGACTCCCACCAGACTGTAAGCCTACAGTATGTGTGTGTGTGTATGTATGTGCACATGCACATGCACGCGCTTTGAGAGATAGGGTTGTTTTCGGAGAGGAGCAGGAGTGTGGTACGGATATCTTTGGGCCTGGCCCTTACTGGGTCTTTTACAGCTCTGTTGGGAATGGGATGAGTAAAATCATCTCATATTCATACAAAATCTGTCCTCTATCCATCTATCATACAACATAGTATGTCATTATTTAATTACGTTAGGGTTGGGGTTGTTGTATTTTGTCTCCCTGCTCGAGACATTTAGATTGTGTCAATGTCTCACCTCGACACAGGATCTGACACTAATTTTCTAAAAGATTCAATTTATCCCCTGAGCAAGCAGGCATGCTCTATTAGCTCAATGGTAAAAATGTCAGCACTTGCGCAGGAAAACCGGTTCAAATCCGGGGTAGAAGAGGAAGGTTACATAGTGCAGCTTTAATGTTGTCAGAATAATAAATGACTTACCCATTGTTTCAATCATTTCTGGATGCCAGGTGAGTGTGATAGTTGCCCATTAACAAAAATCACTTCTTTCTTTTCTTCCAAGGCCTGCAAAATACAATATAGCATCACATACGGGGAGAAGCAGCATCATAGCATCTTTTGCCCAATTCATGCTCCATCATACAACGGTTTTGCAAATGCAGAAAATAGCAGATCTACAGTAAGCTCACGGCAGCTTACAGATCGCTGTTTTCAGCGCGTGACACCGTTGCGTGACGAAGTATAAATAAGGCAGGCTTATCAGTGGCTGCAAAATGTGAGTCAGCAAACCAGCAATCGGTAAACCAGCAAATGCATGATTCACTGACTCATTCTGTTGTTGTTTTTCATGCTTTCTTTGCAGTATGTCACAACCAAAAGCTAACCTAGCGTTCCCGCTCAGTAACTGACTTCTCCAATGTCCTCTACTTCTAAATGTCAACGTGAATTGGATGTCGCCCTTCTCTGATGGGTGCTGGGCGCTTATCTCACCGGATGCTTCATCAAAATGCCATCGTGTCTTCGCTGAACTGAACCGAACCGTGGGGCTATTTGCGGAGTCCCAGTGCAATTGCAAACCTTTACCGGCAGGCAACTATAGGGAACACGCACATCAAGGCCGTTACAGTAGGTCTCTTATATATCCAACTAATGCTCTTATTGATGGATTAACGGCCGCAAATTACAATTCCCGAGAGACTTCATTAATCGACTTTGGCAGGGGTTTCGTGACTTGGGTGACATGCCTGTGGCAGGCCTTAGTGAAGTCGTTAACCTGAGCAATGTACTTCTGTCTGGTGGTGATCCTCAAATGCAGACCTGTCATAGAATGCTCTGTTTGGAACTTACAGAACAAATGCCGCTGCTCGCTTTTACCTGTATGAGTGAGTGATAAAATAAACCCCTCTTGATTCTTGATTGACTTACCTATCTTAACTGAAATAAAGATGTCTAGTTTCACCCAGTGTTCACAAACAAACACACAATATTTCTATCAAAAGCTTCATGTCGAAACAGTGACTCGTTTCACTTTCTCAGTCCGTCCAATAAATCACTAAGTAAACACTAACAGACAAAATATTTAGCACTGCAGCAAACGACATTCCATAGAAAGTACGCTAATGCTATTGTGAATTGAACTTTGGAACTAGGGATGCACAATCATTTGTTCATCATATTGTGGCCGATATTTACTCAAAAATTACATATTGGTCAAATCGGTGTCTGCACTGATATTTTATTCTATAATATTTATGTTAGAATGTGAAGCTGGAAAAGCCTTTTGTGGTGGTTAGAGGCCGCAGACTCAATCAGTGTCTTTCTGGGGAGGCTTTCAAATTAAGGGTCTACATAGAACAAATAAGAGCAAAAGTTGGAAAAGGCGCAAAGAAAAACAAATGTTACATCTTTGATACAATTAAGTTGTTTGAACTGATATGTGCATCAGTAGGATGGATCAGGTAATACAAATGCACATTTTTGTTTAGAAGTCTGCATCTGCAGTTACTGTCTAACAGGTGTAAGGTAAACCATACTGGAAAGCTGTATCGGTATTGATGTATTTGACCATGCAATTAATCGGTTATTGGAATTCTGCCAAAAGTTCAATATTGTGCATTCCTACTTGGAACAAACGGTTCATTCACATATCAAGGTAGTGACATACATACTGTAGACTACTTTGGCTAATGCTCTTATTGATGGATTGACATTTGTCAATTGCCATTCCTGGACTCCAGTAATTGACCTTACAGTGGCTTTGTGGCGGACTAGAGTAGCCTACATTACATGCCAAAGACTTTGGCAGACATTACATGACCAAAGTAGAGCGACAGGTAGTGCCACCTGTGGAGCCGAGAGCACGGACCGGTTTAATGTTTATTTCACTGGGTTAAACATATTACATTCACCTCTAAACGGACTACGCTCTTTAGTTCAGGGTTGACAGTTAGTTAGGCATGACTTTTAAATGTCTTGTCATCTGTACATTACTTCTACTCCACTGCAACTCAGAGACAAATATTGTACTTTTCCTCCACTACAATTATTTGAAAACTTTAGTCACTAGTTGCTTTGCAAATATAAATTATTATATTATAAAACATACATTAACCACTTTAGCCCTATTTTATACATAGGCTATTTGAAAATAGCCGATCTACCAGCTCACAACACGTCGCGACGCGTTGTGAGCTTGTAGATCTGCTATTTTCAAACATTTTAGTACTTTTACTTTTGGTACTTTAAGTATATTTTGATGCCAATACTTTGGTACTTTTACTCGAGTAACATTTTGAACACAGGCCTTTTACTTGTAACAGAGTAGGCCTATTTCTACATGTGCTATTGCTACCACTGCTTCTACTATGCTTACAGTACTTGCTGACAGGAGTGGAAACACTGAAGACATGATGAGAAATGTTACAACAGTGGCCCAGCAGTTAGCCTGTAATGATCCACCTGACTGCTAACATTGTGTCAACTCACTGCGTTTACATAGTTTTGAAGGAATCGCTGGTAAAATATGTAAATCACACTTCAGGGGGTCATAGTAGCCTAAGAAACAATGGCCTACATTCCGTGGTGTCGTTAGTACACATTGTGCATTATTATTCAGTCCCAAATAGCTGCATGGGGACAACAAGTGGCTGCTGTGGCTCTCACTGATTAGCCCCGTTCCCATGGGAACGCCTGTAAACAATGAGCCTCTCTTCCTATCAGCAGCCCCCCGTCCCATCGCGATATTGATCTGCATGATCGTATGACGGTGTCGCTCGCCGTAACATAGCCAATCTAAGCTGCCTGTGTGAGAGCTTGCAGATCTGCTAAAGTCGTCTGCTCAAACATATAACACCGCCAAATGTCATTCAGTCATGTTCAGTTCCACAATAGTAAACAATACGTCGGTCAAAATAATAATAACAGGAAAAAGTGCTCCTTGGAGCACAGGTCTCCGCCAGGTCAGGTAGGTTATTGTGGGCCAGCAATGTTCGGAATTCGCCAATCAGGATGGAATATGAAACATCTGACGGATCCGTCTTGATCAGTTGACTATAGAGATAAAGTGTACCAATTTAAATGAAATTTGGATAAAATCTCACAAGGAGTAATATAAAAAAATGAGTTTTCCATAAGTCGGCCTCGTGGTGGCGCTATAAAAGGCAGATGGGAACAATTTGGGGCAGAGGTTCTGCTCTGGCATCCAGGGAGTGTGTGTGCACAGTTTCGCTGCGATCAAGCCAACGGTGCCGGAGATTAGCTGTCCACAGACGGACAGACAGGGTGCAAAACAGTCTCGGTCCGGCCATGCCTTTCGGCCTGGCGGAGACAATAATAATAATAATCAACAAATAAAGAAGATACCCCAAACTGAAACTGATCATTTTGGTGATTTGGTCCACGTTATAATAGTCAATGTAAACAGTGACCCGTGGATATTTAATAAAGTCATGCCTGTGTGGCTGTTTATAACCGTATTATTATGTAGCCTATCCAGTCTGTGAGGGACAATCCGCTTTTCTCAACTCCTCCTCCTCTCCCATCTCATCCATGGAGAGAGGAGCAACAGGCTGATCCGACGCAAAAACACGACAAAGAACAGAAAAAGTTAGGCGACCTGTTGAGTTCGGAACAGATCGAGGCGATCCACACACACAGCCCCCTTTATCTAGTAGCCTACATTGAAGCATTTTAGACGCGATCAGGACGAATAAAGCCACTTTGTCGCATGAGTGAACCATCGCGCCACCTTTAGCAACATAACATTGTTGTATCATTAGCTGATCACACAAGCACTATTTGTTTCTCAAACCTGTATGCACGCACTCCTTTTGTCGACTAAATAAAATAAATTACAAAAAGAATACACTTACATAGGCGTTCCTTGTAGGCTACTTGATGTGCGAACAGTATCCAGTTGTAACAGTAAGTAACGGCGCAGAGCCACAGACCGACTGGGGCTTCAACATGGGGCGTAGTGTAATCTGATCCTATGGACACATTTTACAGCGACAGACAGAGAGCCGAAGTGCTGACACACTGATGAAGCGCCCCTTACTGGACATGTCAACTACTGTAGCTAGTGGTTCTCAACATTTTTTGTTAATTTAATTTATTTCTTTAATAATGTATTAGGCCACAAACCCCCATTCGATTAATTAATTAAATACATAAATAAATAAATACATCAATCAATCAATCAATCAATCAATATATACATACATGCACACACACACACACACACACACACACACACACACACACACACACACACACACACACACACACACACACACACACACACACACACACATACATACACACACTCTGACAGGCCAGTATTTTAAGGGTCCATTTGTCCATTTGGTTCTATAATCTAGGGTCTATCTGTATCATCCACTATGGCTCACGCACACTGCTCCATCCCACCAAAAACATAATAAAGGTTTGCAACAATGGAAGCTCTTACAAGTTCACACAAATTCAGCGACAAAGTATGAAGTTTAAAGAGGTGGTGCCATGGTTTTGCACTTTTTCTGTTTTTCATGTGTCTATGAGGTTGATAGAACTTCATAAAGCCCCCCGGTGGTGTTTTTATGGTGTTTTATGTCTTCTCTGACTATTTGGAGTTTCTTCCTGGAGGCTGAAACCTTGAGGGTCAAACGTGCCAATAGAGAAACAGCGCTTTAGTGACATCACAAAGCCATACCCTCCCCCTCATTATCATAACACAACAGGTGTGGGCACGAGGAGGAGGAGGGACAAGGACAGGTGGGTGGTGCTAAGGTGGTGGAGGAGGTGCTAAGGTGAGAACCAGGTATACTTAATGAACTGGAGGCGTGTCCACATAAAAACATAATTTTAACAATTTCTGTACACTTTTTTGTTGTTGAAAAAAATCCTTACATAATAATAATACCTTATGATCAGGTTTTAGGGTTGAAAAATATCATGGCACCCCACCTTTAATATTAGCCTGGCATGGCCAGACTATTTTATTAAAAAAAATTGCACTGGCAGATTTGTTTGGTTTCCAGGCTGGTTTAATATTAACAGTTCAAATATACATATTGGCGATGATGGTGGTAATAATAACAACAACAACAATAATGATAATGTTTAAAACTTTATTTTCTTTTTTGTAAGGGACCAAGTTACAATATTAAACATAACATTTGCCACTAAATTCCATCTGCAGTCACTGGCAATGATGCAAATGATCCTGTTGTTATTCATTCACATAGCCTTAATACCTGTTGTAATACTGCTGAATTATTTATGATTCATTTTTAACAACAGCTCTAACAGGATCATCTGCCTATATTGGAAAGTCCAGAGTGTTAATTGAACACTGAAAGTGTACAAATTGATCCAGGATTGTACTGTGTAGACCAGTGGTTCTCAAAGTAGGGTCTGAGGACCCCGTGGGGTCCTTGAGGGGGATCCAAGGGGTCCCCTGCTAAATGATCGATAATTGGGAACCAAATTGTGTACACATTGTGTACAAATGGACCCTTACGGGTCTTTATTGTCACATCACAGGTTTACAGAAGTAAAAAAGTGGGTGGAATTCGTTTTCGTGCATATCGTATTGTTATTTCCATGTAACAATGTGTGTGTGGATACGTCGTATACCAAACTGGGGGTCCTTGAAATTAACAAGTATGAGAATCACTACTGTAGACTATTGACCCATAACCAAATTAATATACAACTGCTGAAATACAGTAGGTCAATAACTGAAAAAAGGCCAAACCAATTAACAATAATGATATTGTATTCTAAACCTGCGATATTCTCCAACCATCTGGTATTGTGCATAATTATCAATGTGGAAAAAATATACCAAATTTAAGCCAAAAAGTTAGTTTCTTACATGAATAAACACAAGTGAACTGTGAACTGTAATGAGCATAATATGCTCATTACAGTCCTTGAATATTATTCAAGTTCACTAAACATTGCATGGTGCAAAGGAGGCAAAGGAATGTTTTCTTCAACCCAGGAAGCACCTTGGAAAAGGGCACGGTGTGCTGATACAATGTAGGTTCATCTGGTGTATCCTGTTTATAGGATTATGTTCTCTATTTCAGGTCCCAATGTGCCATGCTTATCAAATTTGATATGAGCCGTTACTCAAAATTAAATGTATCAAAAATCCTCAGGGACAAACTCCTTTAGAAATTGTGATTCTGCGGCAAATCTCACATGTGTATAGACGGCAGTGCTGTGACTTTTCTAAATTGTAAATTGAGGTGAGGCCGTGGTTTAAGGACAAGTCAACATCTCAAGGTGCATGGATATGAATACAGGTTATTCATATCCATGCAAAATAGCCCCTTTATAACATGTGTTATCTATCTTATCACTCTGTAAACATTTAGTTTTTATTTATTATGGTTATTATTATTATATTTCTGATACATATGTATCTGATCTTTATATATTATATTTACAACAGGTACGCAGATTCCTTACCTCGTTATATCTCTATTCCAAGACTGTTACCTTGTTAGCATTATTTTTGTCACCATGCATGCATACTTATGTATTTTCACTATTTTGTTATAATTTCTTTTAGGATTCCTAAGGCCATCTTACACGCCTCTTGGGTTTGTTTTGGCCTCTCTGGCACATCATCCTTTGTCTTATTCTTTCTTTTCTTTGTTATTGTATCCTACCATTTTAAGGATTTGTTTTATTTTCTCTTCCTTTCCTATCTGTTTTCAACTATGTGTTAATAAACAAAAACAAAAACGGTTAAGCCCTATTTGATACTATTACGTCATGATGTGAAGTGTTGTGAAGTATGCTATTTTCACTATATTTGAAAATGTGTCACATCGTTTGTCACTTGAGATAGGATCTTCGATAAGCCTGCAAGCTTTGCTGACACAACATCTGTCATGGATGTCCTAGATGGAGGGGAGATCACATCCCACTGATGCAGTGGTTCTCAAAGTGGGCTCCGGGGACTCCCAGGGGTCCTTGAAGGGCTTCCAGGGGGTCCCCAGCAAAATTTGTTAAAGTTGCACTATGTAACTTTCCTCTTCTACTCTGGATTTGAACCTGGTTTCTTGCGCCAAGTGCTGACATTTTTTACCATTGAGCAAATAGAACCTGCCTGCTTGCTCAGGGGATACATTTAATCTTGACCATCAGGTCAATATTTGTGTCAGATCCTGTGTCTAGGTGAGACATAACCTTTGACATGATCTAAATGTCTATAGCTATAGAAGAGCAGGGAGACAATATACAACCACCCCAATTGTATACGTTGTATTGCATTAACATACTCTACAGATTGGACAAAATTACATTTTATTCATTAAAAAAAAGTTATATAGTGCCGCTTTAATATAGCATCACAATCAGTTTAACCACTTTAACCCTATTTTATATTTTGTCTATTCAAAAATAGCCGCTCTACATGCTCAAGCTGTAAGCTTGTTGATCTGCTATAAATCTTGTCAAAATTTTGAAAAATGCGGAATGATTAATTGATTCTCTCCTGGGGGTCCCTGGCACAAGACGTATTATGGCTTTGCTGTTGGTCAGTACAGTTCCCATACCAGGCAGTGATGCAGGCAGAGAGAATGACACAACAATAATGTGTGGTTGTCATAAAATCCCATGGCACAATGGACTTGTCTCACGGCACACTGTTTGGGAACCACTGGTGTGAGGTATAGGGATTTCTTTAAGCTCCAAAGCTGATGGGGCGATCATCTGTGCTTTCATCACAAGCAAACCTGTCAAGTCTTAAGACTATACGCTTATGACATTCCTATTTTTCCCAGAGCTTTGGTTAGTTAAGCTGTGTGTGTGTGTGTGTGTGTGTGTGTGTGTGTGTGTGTGTGTGTGTGTGTGTGTGTGTGTGTGTGTGTGTGTGTGTGTGTGTGTGTGTGTGCTTGTGTGCGTGCGTGCGTGTTCGTGTTATTGTGAGAGTAGGTTGGGGGTCCTATGTTGTAACATGTCAATTGTGAATGGATGTGGTTTATAAATGTTTATAAAATGGGTGCGGTGGCTTTGGATAGAACTTTGCGTAATGTTTAATTCATGTGAAGCTCATTGAGTTTACCCTGGTATGAAATGTGCTAGTCTATACAAATGAAATTGGCTTAACTTGATTTAGCTTAGTCAATCACAACCAACAGCTGGAACAAGCTCCCAAACACAAACAAATGGTCAAAACCGCAAAGAAATCAACATGAGGAAGACCAGAAGGGCTTAAAAGTATTTGTCATTGGGATAGAGGTGACTTTGACTGGAGCTAACAACCGTATGGCTATGCTAGCTATTCTTTCTTTCTTGGATTATGAGCAGAACATCTTTAGCTGCTTGAATCCCAACAGGCTACACCTGCCCCTATGTTCATCTCTAAAAACACCTGCAACAAAGTCAAAGAGAACCAGCACAGCCCATCTGTTAGGAGTTCTTTGAAGACAGAGATAACACAGGTTCAAGCTACTTTGTGGACACAAAGGGACATGCTAACCTAGGTTCAAGTCCATAACCCTTTCCCTCTTTCCTCCTGCCTCTCCATCCTCCCTTAGTCCCTCATGTATTTTATATCCTCACTTCTCCCTCAACCCATGCACACCTTTTGTCCTAGTTTGACAACTAGGTGAGAAGATTGGCTCAACCATATACCATAAAAGGAGCAGAATTTCAGATAAATACACTTAAAACGAGAATTTCAGCTATTCAGGTCTGTGCTGTGCATATTCTGCTGTTGACCCCCTGCTTCTCCAGTGCATTGAAGCACATGCAGATGGTAATGGTACTTTGTTTCAGTTGTGTACAGAGCAATGGCCAAGGTTATTTTTCAAGCTTAAATTATTGAACAATAATTATCATTTCCAACTGAAAATTACCTCTATGAGTAGCCTACTTGTGACAGGCTCAATGGCACGACAACAGGTAAAAGGTCCTTATTTCGAGGTCACAATGTGCCGCTTCCGCAACGCATTGTAGATCTTGTAGATCTGCTATTTCCGGCGTTGTACAACAGTAGCCACGAGGAAATAAGAAGACGTATGGTGACAGAGCTGCTACAGCAGGGGTTCTCAGTAGTGTTGGGCTCCGGAACCGGAGGAACCAGAGGAACCGGATCCAACATTGAGGAACCGGAATCGGTACCATCACATTTGGAACCGTTGGTTTTTATCACATTGTGGTTCTCAAACGTTTTAATTTCAAGGACCACCATAACTCTGAGAGTGTCCATTTGGAACCCCCTCAAGTAACCCAGAGAATCCCTGTACCGCACTTTGAGAACCACTCCACACTCTGTTACACTCACCCCCCTTTTGACCTCCTCCCACGGGGAAACCCGATCCGGGTCACGGCACCATTGTAACGCCCGGGATTCGAACCCGGGTCTCCCACGTGGAAAGCCAACATCTTAACCGCTAAGCCAAAGGGATATCCCTATCGCTCGGGGAGATATTACACTTTCAGCAAATTAATCTAGTTGTATATCATTTAAGCTGCCCTGAGAGCAGCATTGAGAAACTGCCCTGAGAGCAGCAAATTAACATTGTTGCATATACTGTATATACCTGTAGAAGATTACAAGCTGCCCTGAGACCAGCATTGAGAAACTGCCCTCAGAGCAGCAAATGAATGTTGTTGTATGCATATCATTTAAGCTGCCCTGAGAGCAGCATTAAGAAACTGCCCTCAGAGCAGCAAATTAACATTGTTGCATATATGTACACCTGTAGAAGGCTATAAGCTGCCCTGAGACCAGCATTGAGAAACTGCCCTGAGAGTAGCATTGAGAAAGTGCCCTGAGAGCAGCAAATTAACATTGTTTCATTTATATACCTGTAGAAGGCTATAAGCTGCCCTGAGAGCAGCATTGAGAAAGTGCCCTGAGAGCAACAAATTAACATTGTTGCATATATATACCTTTAGAGGGCTAAAAGCTGCCCTGAGACCAGCATTGAGAAACTGCCCTCAGAGCAGCAAATTAATATTGTTGTATGTATATCATTTAAGCTGCCCTGAGAGCAGCATTAAGAAACTGCCCTCAGAGCAGCAAATTAACATTGTTGCATCTATATACCTGAAAAGGCTATAAGCTGCCCTGAGACTAGCATTGAGAAACTGCCCTGAGATAAATATAAAGGAACATACAAGGTTTTGGTTTCCACCTGACAGCAAGTAGGGATAACTGATTTAACCTGTGTGCATAAATTAACTTGATGCACGACAGGTGTGTACTCACTCCTAGTAGGGGTGCAACAGTTAATCAAACTAATCAATTTAATAGATTATAAATAATCATCAATTTATGAAAAAAATCACACCCAGTGTGAAGTGGGCGGTGTGGTCACAGTGGTCATCACAGTGATGGAAGAAGTGATGGAAGAAGTGATGGAAGAAGTGATGGAAGAAACCATAACTTTAAAAAAACACATTTATGTTTTTTTTTAAAGTTATGGTCCTATTTATAGGGCTATGCACATGTGTCATGTTTCCCTAGCCAATCACAGTCCTGAATAGACTGTGATTGGCCAATCACGGTGCAGGGTTAGGGGGGTACATTTGTGGCCAATCACAGCGCAGGATTTGGTGTGCAAATATCCAAACCTCACATATAGGGGCGGTTTCACCGCCCAAAAAATAATACATTTTTTGAGGGGGGGGGGTTGTTCATTTAGATTTTTCTTAAAATTCATAAAAAATAGCTAAAATAGTCGATCTACAAGCTCACAACGTGTCACGATACAACGCATTGCGAGCTATGCTATTTTCACACGCAACGCAATCAATAATGTATTGGAAGTCGATGTGTTGATATATAAAATAAATAATCAAATTTGATTAATCTGAAAACTAATCGATAGAATAATCACTAAGAAAATAATCGATAGTTGCAGCCCTAACTCCTAGTGAGAACTTAAATCTGCCTTCATCCACCCTACAGCGCTATTTGCATGAAACATCATAGCAGCTCATAAATGTGTATGAAACGCATATGGTGTGATTATGAAAAGCCCTGAGGGAACCTCAAATTCACTGAAGAACAGCTTCTGTCCATTATACATTTGATAGGCCGCTATTGGCCAAGTGAAAGTTGGCAATGTCTTCTGTGTAATATCTTATCACCAATAAATCCATTACGATTCAGTTAGCTTCATAAAGGTATATAAAGCTTCATAAAATAAAAGCATATTTTCAAATATAATAATATATCATTTAATATCAGAAAACACAACAGTTGCCAATAACCTTGTTGTCACTATCAGGCAAAGCAGTACAGTTTTGAGGTACTTTTATTTTACTTGAGTATTTCCAAACTTTGATACTTCATACAGTACTTCTACTCCACTGCATCGCAGAGGAAATGTGTACTTTTTACTCCACTACAATTATTTGAAAATTGTAGTACCTACTAGTTACTTTACAGAATTAGACTATACGAAACATACATGATCCATTTAAGACTTATTTTATACTTTGTCTATTTGAAAATAGACCATCTACAAGCTGAGCTTGTAATGTAGATCGACTATTTTCGGGGGGGAAAAGTTTACTTTGGTAGTGTAAGTATATTTTTACGCCAATACTTTTGTACTTTTACTCAAGTAAAATGTTGAATACGGGCCTTTTTCTTGTAACAGAGTATTTTTATATTATGTGTTGCTACTTCTAAGAAGAAATGCCCTATTTGGGGCATTTCCTGCAGGGAGCAGTTTTTCTGAGCACGGCTAAACACCTCCCCCGATGACATGCTCAGGTGAGTTTCAGTGATGTCATCAGTGTGACTGATGGCATAATTCTTAACTACACCAGTCTTCTGCCAAGGTACGCCAGCCTTCTGATGCTATACCCTAGAGTGCACCGACATCTTTTGGCCAGTGTGTCATGCTATACCCTAGAGCAGTGATTCTCAAACTGGGGTTCGGGACTCCCAGGGGGTCTCCAAATTATTTTGGGGGGTCCCCAGATGATTAGCTTAATGTGCGACATTGTTTTCTCACTCAACAGTAAACAAACCAACATACAGTATACAGAGTATCTGCACATTTCTAAAGTTACAGTTTAATGACTTTTAAGACCTTTTTACTACTAAATTGGCCAAATTGTCAAATATTACGTAAGAAATAGGCAATCTACAAGATCACAACGGTGTGCGCAGTGTGAGGCGTTGTGAGCTTGTAGTTCGGCTATTTTCACAATATTTATCTGTGGAACCGAGTCAAACTAAATGTAATGCCTACAATCCCAAGTCAGGGTGGGGGGTCCCCAGTTCAAATATGATTCTTTTGCGGGGTCACGGTTTGAAAGGTTTGGGAACCCTTGCCGTGGAGTGCAACGCCATCTTTTGGCTCGAATTTTATGTACGCAACAATTTTTCTAATTTGAATGGGTGGTTTATAACATTATTCTATGGTCTGACAAACTTTGAATACATGATACTGCTTATAGGTCGACTCATACTGGGCTAGGGTACTTCATGTTTACGGGGTCTTACAAAATCTGAGTACTTATTCCACCACTGCAAAGCAGTGCTATTTTCATAATTCTTTGTCCTGAATTTCTGTGAAAAATATATATTGGTGAAATGCAAATGTTATTATCAATATGTAAGAATTTTGCCTTGGGCTTCAGCGGCGTAATAAAAAAGAGATACAACAGTATAATGAAATATCATAAAACACAAAAAACACAGCTTCAGGTATAATTTAAGTTTGATGCATGCATAATTCAACAGTTTATCTAATTTACCTTCTATATTGTTTTTGGTAAATTAATAAAGTTGCCCTTTCATTTATGTGAAAACGGGAGAAAAAAACAAACCAATAGATGAAACCTAGCGGTGATGCAAACGAGGCTAATTGTAAGCTGCAGTTTCAGGACCCACACAGTAAAATCACTAGTGTTCGTTTAACTCAGGCAGAGTAGCTACTAATGTACAATTTGTACTCTCTGGGTTAAATCAACGCTGAAGATTTTAATTGTGCAGACAGGGGCAAGCATACGCTAACATGAATAATAGCCCACTGCACAAGGAAAAGTAGAGGGATATAATTACCCATGATTATTCTTAATATAATAAGTAATCTGACATTTGATCATGGCTGTCTAGCTGTTGGACAAAAGGAGAGGATGAAAATAGATATGATTTTCAGCTCCATAATTTACTATAGAAGATATGATTAAATGTGCAATTATGGAAGTGATATTGTTTTGTTAAAATAAGTATTAAACAGCTCTATCATTGTTTGTTCAGTGACAGGGGTCTCCCTGTGTCTCCAGCTCTTTAGTAAACAGAAAATACATTTTCAGGTTGTTGGGATACCAACTTCAGCCAATCAAGAGAGAGAACTCATATGATACAGGATAAACAAGTGCAATTGGGGGTGATTAAACAAAAAAGAAAGAAAGAGAGAATACATAATTAGAGCTGCAACACTATAAAAGTGAAGCTGATAAATCAGTTCTCTCTCCTGGTCGGTAGAAATTGGTGACCCACCTGAAAATGTTTATCAAAGAGCTGGAGAGACAGGGAGACCCCTGTTACCGAACAAACCATTTTTAATGGTTTATTTTAAGAATAAAATATATCACTTTAATACTCATATATTCAGAATTGTACAAGATACATTTTTATTCAGACCTGTAAAAACAACAATAATTTGGCTGTGAACAAGGTATTAATTTTACGTCCAGGTGAGCTAATAAGTCAAAACATCAATGACCAACTCCCCAAAAACAAACACACATACACACACTCATACTGAGGCACACTGGTGTGCCATGAGATTGGCTATTTTCACTATTTTAGAACAAATATTTTTTCTTTATATTATTATAAATATAGGTTCTGAGTTCTGGGTCCCCATGACCTCAGGGTTGGTACCACCTCCTGATAAGGGCCCAATTTAGGTTCTCAGAACCGTACAAATCTTTTGAAAATAGCAGATTAACAGTACAAGCTGACAACGCGTAGCTACGCGACGTGTTGTGAGCTTGTAGATCGGCTAATTTCAAATAGCCAAAGTTTAAATAGGGCTGAAGTTGTTAATGTATGTTTTGTAATAATAATCAAAGTCTAAAAAGTAACTAGTGACTACAGTTTTCAAATAATTGTAGTGGAGTAAAAATACAATATTTGTCTCTGAGATGTAGTGGAGTAGAAGTATAAAGTATAGAAAATTGGAAATACTCCAGTAAGTACCAAAATGTTTTACTTAAGTACAGTACTTCAGTGCATGTACTTAGCTACTTTACACCACTGGTTGCAAAGAGCCTTATGTATCTGTATCTGCTGCCCTCAGCGACTAGAGAGGTTCTGAGATGGTGTTGCCGGGCAGATGTCTATTATTAAGTGACCTCCAGAGTTTCTATGTCCGTTTTGGATTAGGAATAAATCAGAGAAGAATGATTCACGCTCAAGAGTAACTGCAGTTATAATTTCTTTCTTTAGTTACAAATAACTTTAGGTCCCCTCTGATTAGATTGGAGATGCAGTAGTATTTTTACTGTTTTGTAAGGACTGAAGATATTCATGAACGTCCTCTGCAAAGACCACCCACCACACATGAAAAGGCCTTAGTACTCTATCTCCTTACCTAGCCAAAAACTGATATGCAACTCAGACCCTGAGGTGTACTGTTTCCAGACACGTCAGTCACATTCCCTTATACCCAGAAATCCATCTTGCTTTTCCAATCTTAAGGCTAATTTTCATTGAACAACCGTGTTGTACGAGCAACATGATGTATTTTCTACTGAAAAAAGTGTCGATATACCTTTCATGTTGACACTTTTTCAATCTTTAGTCTATTATGTGTTGTCAAAAGGCCAAACCTCAATGTTTTTTTTCCTCGGATGAAGAGTTAGAACTGTTTTGCAGTGGCAGAATCCCTTCTGATGAAATAAGAGTCAGCTTTCTAAAGTACTGCTTGTACAAGTGCATGCCTTTTATTTGAGGAAATTACTCCTAATTGCAGAGGCAATAACTACCATGCTGTGTGACAGTGTTTATCTAATTGCCATGATTATTTCATGATTGCGCTATCCACTGATCTCCCATCTACAGATAGCCCACACAACCTATTAGGGTACTTGTGGGATGTACTGTATGAATAAAGCCTTTTTTCATGCCTGTTAGCATTACGTTTCAGTTCTTGCTACTGCATGATAGTCTCTTGAGAGTGTTATTAGATCGAATGATGAGAGACAGGAAACCGAGGTTAGAGAGAAGGGAGACAAGGCATGACGTGAGTTGGATTCAAATTCGCTCCTCGCGTCTCCCAAGGAGCATACTGGACTGTGCACTAACTGGCTGAGACACCCTTCAATGCAGTCTGTAATGCCACCCGGTAAAAGTTGAGTTGTGTTGCTAAGGCCTGTTATGCGCAAGTGCAGGTGGTCTTGTGGATCACGGGCAAATATTTTCAGAATACAGTCCTTACAAAGGCCTCTCAGTTATAACTAGAAAAAGTGCTCCTCGGAGCACAGGTCTCCGCCAGGTCAGGTAGGTTATTGTGGCCTCCTGGTGGCGCTATAATAGGCCAATGTGCAAATGGTGACATTTCTTCTTAGGCCTTTCATGGCAATCGGACACTGCATTCATGATTTGAGGCATTTTGCTCCAGAAATGTGTTTTGCTAAATTAGACCTACTGGTGGCGATATAACAGGCCAATGTGAAAAGGGTGGCATTTCTTCTTCGGCCTAGTGGGAATGTGCATGCAACATTTCACAAAAATCGCATGCTACGTTCATGATTTGAGGCATTTTGTTGAAAACGAACCAATCCTGCAAACTTTGGAAGGCAATCTTAGCCAATCAGGATGGAATATGGAAAATCGGACAGATCTGTGTTGATCACATGACTATAGAGATACTGTGTACCGATTTGCATGATGTTTGGACAAAATCTGTGGGAGTAATATAAAATAAAATGTTTTGCAAAAAATGGCCTCCTGGTGGCGCTATAACAAGCCAATGTGAAAAATCCGGGTTAGAAGTTCGACTTTGACATCCAGGGAGTGTGTGTGCACAGTTTCGCAGCGACGGGGCCAACAGCGCGGGAGATTAGCTGTTCACAGACAGACGGACAGACGGACACAGGGACGGACGGACGGACGGACGGACGGACGGACGGACGGACGGACGGACGGACGGACGGACGGACGGACGGGGTGCAAAACATAGTCTCGGCCATGCCTTTCGGCCTGGCAGAGACAATAAACACCAGCAACTGCATACCCAGACAGCAATCTCATCAGAGCATCCCTAAAGTTAGTTGTACTCTGGAGGTCACAAGACATCTGCCCAGCAACACCATCTCAGAACATTTGTAGTCACTGAGGGAAGCAGATATACAGGTACAGTAGGCTACATAGGACAGAGGAAAGACTTATTTCCAGATTATGTGATTACTGATCCTATAGTCGTTGCTGTCCGGCAGGAACCAGCTAACTCCATTTTTCCGCTTTTGCATTTTTTTCCATAAATCAGGGCCATTGAACACCCTTTACGTCTGTGTGTTGATTAAAAAAATATTGAACCAATGAAAAGTATTAAAAAGTGCTTCTGACAAAACTTTCTGCTAAACCAGCTAAGTTCACCATAGGGGGGTGGAGTGAGCTGGTTTAGCTGACTCCAGGCTCCACCCCCTTTTGACCTCCAACCTCATTGTGAGCTTGGAGGTCCATTCAGCTGTTCTAATCAATGATGAACAAAACCTCCTAACTCCACTTTTGTTTTTGTTTTTGTCATTTCCTGAAAAATTCACATTTTGGAGTTAGCTGGTTGCTGCCGGACAGCAGAGATATAGCCTATAGTATGGAGCAAAGAGATATAGGAAGGCTATTATAAACAACAAGAAAGAAACTGCATTTTGTTGTAATCTTTAGCTTTGTATGATTCATGGTTCAATCTTACTTTTTGGTGTTGTCTAGTTTAACTTAGTATGTGATGTAGATAAATAAACAATCTCTAAGCTGCGAATGCCAAGTAATGGCAATCGATGCTGAAAATGTACATTATAGTCACATTGTTTTTTGTTTTGTTTTGTTTTGTTTTGTGTATTCTTTGGAGAATGGAGAGGCGCACGGCCATTGATGTTTTGACTTATTAGCTCACCTGTTGGACGTAAAATCAATATTACTCTGTAAAGACATATGGCCTTGTCCACTGCCAAATTGTTGTTGTTTTTTGTGTTATAGGTCTAAATAGGAATGTATCTTGTAAAAGAATATATGTATGTTGCTATGTGATATTTTGTTTGGTTTAAACAAAAAGTATTTTGTTAAAGCTTTAAAGTTAAAGGATCTACACTTCTACACCATGAATTTAAAAAAAATATTTGATATTTAATATCATATGGTGTATGTCCCTCAAACCTTTTTCAAAAGGTTTGAGCCTAAATCATCACTCAGATATACTCATCCCAAGTCAATTGTCTCTGGCTTATACAGCACTTTCAGCTGCAATACCAAAACGTCCTCTTGGGCAGGGGGGGGGCTACTGAGCAATTCTGTCTGTTAATAAAAAAAAATATTAAAAGAAATTATTTAAAAAAAAAAGAAAAAATGGAAAAATTCTGCATAAAAAGAAGCATCTAAGAAAAATACAAAATGGAAAAAAAAACACTTTGAACATTTTTGAACAATTCCACCAAGTGTTTGAGGTGCCTGTTTCACCCACTTCCGGGGGGCGGAGCCAAAATCCGAGCCCGAAGTATTTGTTCGTAGACCCCCACTTAGGGGGGGTAGAAAAAGTTTCGGAGCGATTCGGGCACTTTTCATTTAACATTGGGTTTGCAATCATTAATGTTTGTGACATCAGAAACATTTCCATTCTGAGATCGCCTGTTCAGACACGCCCATTCTGGAAATCCATGAAATGAGAAGGAATGACTGAATTTAAAAAAAAAATGTTTGGGTACAAGAGACACTGGGGACCCCAAAAAATACAAAAAAACAAGAAAAAAGTGATTTTCATGGTGTAGACCCTTTAAAGCTCTGTATTCTGTAAACATTGCTATACAACAGCATTTGTTCAGAAACAGCTGGTCTCCCCAATTTCAACCAATCAGGAGAGGGAACCCATTTATCAGCTTCACGTTTATAGGGTTGAAGTTCTATTTTTTTTTGTGTCATCGCTTTGTTTATCCTGTATCCTGTACAGTATGTATGAGTTCTCTCTCCTGATTTGGAGAATGTGACATTTCTGAAAATGATTATAGAGCAAAGAGATATAGGACATTATAGCCTAAAGAAGAACATTAAATCTTTAGATTGATACAAATCTCTAGATTTGTATGATTTATGGTCCTATATCACTTTTTGATCTTTATTTTACTTACATTACTTATGTATTTGTTTATTTGAAGGAACAGTGCACATTGGTGAACACATATACATGAGAGTGAAATTAATTATCTGTACATGATCTGTGAAAACATACTGTATTTAGCTAGAAGCTAGTTTACATCCATATAGTCCCAACATAAAAACAAAAAAACAAATAAACAAACAAACAAACACGACAAATACAGAAAAACATTCATTCTGGTTTAACTTTGTATGTGACACGGATAAATAAACCATCTCTAAGCTGAGAATGCCAAGCAATGGCAATCAATGCTGTGTGTGTGTGTGTGTGTGTGTGTGTGTGTGTGTGTGTGTGTGTGTGTGTGTGTGTGTGTGTGTGTGTGTGTGTGTGTGTGTGTGTGTGTGTGTGTGTGTGTGTGTGTGTGTGTGTGTGTGTGTGTGTGTGTGTGTGTGTGTGTGTGTGTGTGTGCCCGAGTGTGTGTGTGTGTGTGTGTGTGTGTGCCCGAGTGTGCGTGCGTGCGTTTGGGACTGGAGGCTGTCATAGATGTTTTTATGTTGGATTTGAAATCAATAAGACTCCGTAATGACATAATCTTGTCACTGCGAATGTATTGTTCTTGTGAGTGTTTATGACGATCTTGCTTATGCTTATAGCTTATGCTATTAAAAGTTCTGAAAAAGTTTAAACGAAAGTATTTTTTGGAATTTCCATTTCTGGTTTCGATTAATTTGTTTCCCAGCAGGAGTTCGGCCTATCCATCAAGTGGGGAAATGGCCTCATTCTAATACTTCCGAATAAAATATGGGTAGGTGGAAGCATTCGAAAAATGTGGGAGCCAACATGTCTCGTCTGTCTTGAGATACTATGTATAGGCATGTTGATATAATGATATTAATCATGATATCATTGTCAACATACCTCATGACATGGCAAGCCTAAAAAAACGTTTGAGTTTTGTTTTGATCTGAGAATGTGGGCTTTGAAACTGGGAATCTGCGATTTAGTGTGGAAGACGACTGCTGCCATCGTGATACCATTAGATATAGAATAGTAGATGGGGGGTATATAGCCTCCTGATGGCCCCGGCGAGGGATTGCCTGCCATTATAGCCACGCTGTATTACACACCAATACCCACAAGCAGCAGGGCAGTAAAGCGGACAATTGTTGGCCAGCTGAGATTAATCAGGAAACAGACTTCCTGAGTTCAGGGGAAGGGTAACACGAAGCATGCGAGAGGAAAGAGATGTCAGTTACTGTGCATGGTTTTGTAAATTAGTTTTGATAAGTGTTAATATAAAGTTGATTATTATTATTATCAATAATTAAAAAAAATACATGATTAATATTGGTAGCAGCTACACTATTGTCACAAGTGCAAAGGCCCTACGCTACTATTAATGACAAATCTCAGTGCCTATTTTACAGATGTAATTAGTGCAACCAAATATAGGCTCATAAAATTGCAACAATATTCTGTTTATGGGGTGTTGTCTTTGTGTAGCTGAGGTTTACTTGAGGATTCAAGATGCAACAAATAGCGTTTATACATTTGTAATGCAAAATGTATTTCAATGATTTATACCCTCATCTTACTTTATGTTAAGTCATGTGCAAGTGTATTGACTCGGAGGAACAGCCTGTCACCAAACATAGTTTAATCATTGGTAAACACACGCTAAATAAAGCATGATTCAGACATCATCAGGCTGACTGGAGACAAGACTAAGTTATTTAAGGGCTTGTAACAAATGTATGTGACAGTACGGGTGATGAAGGGTTTGTTGTCCTTGGCAGCAGGGATTTTACTAAACAGTAGGGACCAATTAGGCCTAATTGCCATTTGGGGTTTCTTCTTTCTTCTGCTGGACATAAAAAATGATATATCTTACTTTTGCAGAATAATGTAGCCACATAACATAACATAACATAACATAACATAACATAACATAACATAACATAACATGTTTCTGGGCTTTACTTGCTAGAGAGAGGGTAGCAGCCTCTCTTTGGAGGCCAGCCGGGGAAATACCTGTTAGGACTGGCAGGTACACACTTGGGTGGGCTTCAGGCATGATGATCTGGAGAGCGTTGTTAATGACATCATCAACCTTTTTGGCATGTGGGCTTCTACACCAGGCTGGGGCACAGAATTCGGCTGCGGCAAAGACCAGGGCTTGCGTGGAGATTCGTATATATAGTACCTTGGCGGAGGCACCTGAGGATGTATACCACCAAGACGTCGGATAAGCGAGACCCTCGAATCCTCGATGACACTTCTTCTAGGTGTTGTCCTTGTCCTGGATCCAGGCGTACGCCAAGGTACTTTGGGGCTTGCTGGAACTCCAGGCGCTTGTTAACATGTCCAATTCCCTTTTCGCTTTGCTGTTGATGAGAGGTGATATGCCAGTCAGGATACAGATTTTACCCAGTCAGATGAGAGAACACCACAAATTCAATCTTACAGTTCCAAAATTGTCTGCATTTGTTTTGCTTTTGTTTCATCACTTCCAATTTCACTTGCTTATCCTGCACCGTCTGAGTTCTCTCTCTTGATTGGTCATCCAGGTCTCCCCACTGACAGTAAGTCATAGTAATACAGGAGGATGGAGGGTAGACACTCAATAGCATTGTGGGTTGGTGCATTTAGGGGCATACAAACTAGATTGTGACCGTCAGTCAATCAGCACAGTTGTGACAAATGGCAAGGCAGCTCAACTGGCACTACAAGTGACTTCTCTTAACTCTCTGATGTCTAGTCTAGACATTCACAGTTGCATAGCTCAACAAGATAAGACTAAGGAACGCACCATGTCAAACATGGAAGAAACCCAGCCACCAAACGGATGGTTTGGTAGAAGTTGTAGCTGAGGAATGAAAACTCAGAACAGAAAACAGCGATCTTCTAGCCTGATTATCAGACTGAAGCTGCGTGGAGCTTGAGCTCACTCAGAGAGTGGGCGGGGTCTATGGTCTGGAACCAGGCTAGCGACCTTCACCTTCGGTTCACAGAATGGCTGTTATACCGAAGGCCAGCAGCTCAGTTCCTGGTTGACAGTAATGTTTATTCATGAACTTAAAGTGTTGATCAAGTGCCATTTTCTCATTGTCTTTGTGAACAAATAAGGCTATGAGTAGGCTATGTGATAAACAAACACACTATTACAGACACCATATCTGGTCAGCTGCCCGCATGCCTCATTCCAAAAAATATTTATGGGAAGTGATTAACCCGCGCAACACAGTACAATACCACCACAACAGTATTACCTCCTGTTTTTACGTTTTCTTAATTTAAATATCCCATTGACTTTCCCAGACAGCCTATAATTTACTTGCTAAAACCAAGACCACATATTCACACAGCTAAAGGAGACTGTGTAGCGGCTTAAGCACTCTAAATACCGCTGCATATTACGTTGTCGACACTTTTGGAGATTAACTAATTCCCGCATTTGCTAACATTGACTAATGGGGACATGGCTCCTGCATTATTGTATTCATTTGCACAACAACTCTCCCAATAAGCCTTACATTTTCTAAAACATATACGGTATTTATTTGGAAGTTATATATTATTCAGTTTCTCAAAGCATAGCAAGTCTCTGCACAGAGGTTTTCTAGCACTATGTATCACTTTATGGTGTTCAATCATGACTATAACATTATGTCTCAGGTACCTACACACCATATAATCCATTGTTGCAGCTGGGGTTTGGACATTACACACACAATTATACATGTTGGTAATGAACTTCAGTGTAATGGTCATGTTTACAAGTATGTTGCTTTTGGCTCTTGTTTCTTTTTATTTAGCAGTTATTTTAGTGATATCTGTAGGCCTATCTTATGACAAAATGGTAAAAGAAATAATTTCCATTCCATTTAAATACAGTTTTTCACTAATTTAAAGGGCCTCTATCATGAAATTGTACTTTTTCTTATGTTTTGGGGTTCTGTGAGATCCCTTCTACCAAAAAGATTTAAAAAAAGAAGATACCAGAAAAAGTGCTCCTCGGAGCACAGGTCTCCGCCAGGTCAGGTAGGTTATTGTGGGCCAGCAATGTTTGGAATACATTGGTCTCCTGGTGGCGCTAAAACAAGCATGTGTGAACTTTCACGGCTGCGTTCATGATTTGAGGCCTTTTGTTCAAAGCGAACCACTCCTACAAACTTTATATGCCAATCTTAGCCAATCAAGATGGAATATGAAAAATCATGTGTTTTGTGACGGGGACACACACGCGCGGATGGATGGACAGGGGGCAGAACATAGTCTCGGGCCATGCTTTTGGCCTGGCGGAGGAAAAAAAATCTAATGGAACACTCAGTAGTTTATTTGTGGTCTGGGCATTTCTGAAACTAGAGGTTCAGGCCACACATCTAGGGTGCGTTCGGAAATTGCGCACCGGAGCGCACTCGCTTATTAGTTTGTATTGGCCAGTGCGCTCAGTGCTGTATTTCCGAACGCACCCCAAGAGTTCGGGCCGATACACGGCCCTCACACCTACGTCGCACCGCCGATCCGACTGGTATGCCCATATATGGAGATATCTGTATCTGTCAGTCCTTGTCCCTTTTAAGCCCATATGTGGAGATCCCTGATGTCATCAGTATATGGCAATATATGGGCATGCCCCCTTTTGTGCCCAAATATGGAGCTGACTGATTTGATTTTGTATGACGACACATTGAGGTTAGACAACACACTCCATATTTGGGCGTAGCTGCATTGGAAACTCCTTATATGGTTATGGCTGAGTCATGAGCGTGATGTCAAAGATCCCGCCCGCCCGTATATTGTATGTAACGATATCAATTTATAAGTGAATATTTTAGTTACACTAGCATTGGTGTAACCAATACCACTGTGTAGTAGTTTGTTTATGTTTAATTTCCTCAACAGCGCCCCCTGCAGCCAGAACAGGTCATTTATCATATGAGTCATTTATCATTTATCATATTTATCAAAAAGTCAGAGAATACACAATGAGACAGAAAAAATTATCTTGCTTTACGGGAGTGTTTTTTACATCAACGCGTCCCAAGGCGACACAGTGTGAGCTTGTAGATTGCCTATAGAGTTTTGGTGTAGATGCCATGGGAAAAAGCAGTCAATCTAAGTACAGAGCCAACTCAAAGCCAGCCCAGTCTACTTAGTCTAGAGGGTGAACTTTAAGTTGTTATGGTATACACTTTAATGGGGAAGAAATTCACCTTAAAGCACATATCCCAGATTGTTGCCATTGCAAAGCCTGCAACTTCAGATTTGGTGTTATAGTGTTATAATTATTCTTTTTTCTGTAAAATATCTGAAGCTGAAGTCCTGCAGTTATGTAAACACAACCCTTTCCCTCAGTCAATGTGTGTGGCTTTTTATCACCCAAATCTTCTGATAGTAATCCTAATATGAAGTTGGTGGGATCAAGGTTTAAATATAGCCTTCAGATGTATAATTTATTTTGGTATATTTTGCCTAATATCTCTCCCGGCCTCCCCCGGCCAAGGGGAGATTCCCTCCTAGGCTAGTAGTGGTTAAGATGTTTGGAGCGTATATAAAGCAGCGATTCATTCCCCTTATACTCCCTTCATAACCGTGTGAACAACATGCCAACTAACTAACTGGACAATCTGTAGATGGTTGAGACGGCACATTTATACAGTCTATGGGCACAAAACACCTTGGCCAGCCCTTTGTGCCGGTAGCCAATAGGCTCCACAACCAAGCCTGATCCCATATAAGAACTAGATGTGCACTGTCTATTCTGTTCTCTGATATTACTGACTCCTGCTTCTGGACCCTCCTGTCTGAACATGGACTACTGGGATGCACACTACTGAACCATGACAGATGGCTATATTGTGAGACTCTCTAATATTCACTCATACATTCATTTTTGATACTATACTCATTATATTCCCTATTGATAGACTGTACATATATTATCCATATACCTAAAGGCTGACAAACACAGGATGGGTACCGTTGAAGGCCAGCTGACACTGTTCATAGATCGGTTTAATATTCACTATTGATAGTGTGTACATACTGTACATTCATTCATGCATAATATTCACGGGTGATAGTCTGTACATTGATTTATTGTTAGAATATACTCAGTCAGACCAAGGGGTAGATGTCTAATGTCAGACTCTCTATTTATACTTATTTATTCATATCTCTCTATTCTCATCTGTACTTCTCCTGCAGTTTCACACTTACTGCTGTTGCTGACACCTGAATTTCCCCACAGGGGTCAATAAATGTATATTATATTCCTCAATCATTTAGAGTGTTAATGGACAATATTACACTGATTTCAAGTGTGGACCATTAGTGAAATCTTATAACTCTGTAGAAGTTGACATGGCCATTAATAGTGTGGTGTTCAGGTTAGTGCCAATGTGGAGGCTGCTGCCCTGGACCTATTGTATATTTTATGTAGTCATGATGGCAGCGGTATATTGCACAGTACTTAAGCCTTTTGCTTTGAAGCTACCTGGGTTATGTAAGTGTAATGGCATACACTGCAGCTTTGGTCAGTATGCACGACCTGCAGAAATCCATTTGCACCGGGGGGTGCATGGCAAGCAGTGTTGGGGAGAGATAACACTTCATCTTTTCAAATGTAGGCCCAGATGAAAAATAACTTGCTGTCGGTGAAAGTTCGAGGTGTCCTCCCCCTGGACAGAATTCTATACAAAGATGTGGTGCAATACCACGCAAGTTCCATCCAGGTCCATGTGATCATTAGCAGGGCACTCGTTAGTTGACTGATTGGACAATTAGAGGTCGTTATTTGATTAGTCATT
This sequence comes from Gymnoscopelus braueri, assembly GCF_963280865.1. Lineage (NCBI taxonomy): Eukaryota > Metazoa > Chordata > Actinopteri > Myctophiformes > Myctophidae > Gymnoscopelus > Gymnoscopelus braueri. Next base: position 31,946,700 of record NC_137620.1, on the reverse strand, counting down.
TGGATTATTTGACTAGCTAATTAGCTATATGATTGAGCGTTTGAATGCTTGCTGGCACCTATATTGGGAAAACAGATTTGTCACTACAATGTTTGTATTCTAACTAACATCTTTTTTAAATCACTTAAACCCTCCAGTCTTAGAGAATAACAGTTGAGTAACAGCTGTACTTTGACTGCTTTTTTCCGTCTACACCAAACCACTTCGCCAAAAATAAGCGATCTACAGGCTCACGTTGTATTTTTGGCAAAGGTTTGCCCTAGAAATAGGCATGCTGGGGTTCAAGTGGTTAATAATCAGGATACTGAGATTGTTCACTGATTCTAAATGTAACCTCAAATATACTAACCGTAGTCTAAATAGCAGGCCTGCCTTTTTACTCCAATGCAGATATTTTGGCCAAGTCACTGTGTGACCAATGTGTAAAATAGAAGGAAAAAAAAGAAAAGAAAAAGAAAAATCTTTGAGAGCCCTGCAATTCAGGCTCCAAATTGCAGCTAAATTGGATGACCTATTGGTCTCAAGGAAAGAAGGGTGAATGGAAAAAAAATGAAAAATACAAACTTGCATGTTGTAACCCAGCAAACCAGAAAAAAAAAAGAAAATGCAGTTGATTAATAAATGCATTTGATTGACTTTACTGAACGCAAATCTTTCCAATTACGCATGCGAGACATTTTAACTGCTTCAAACCCACTGTGCCGGCTATTTCAATCATTAAATCCACCAATATCTTTAGCTACATTTTCCTGATTGAAAACATGTGACTGTTAAGGGGCAATTGCACTTGACAGACAGTTCCTACAGGGTTGCCAAGTGTTTTCAAGACGTATTGAATCTTTTTGGAGACTGTAGCATTGGCATAAATGTTGTTGTCACAAGCACACAAGGCAGAATGTAATATGACTTTCACTTGCAAGCCCTGGAGAATATATTAGAGACCATGGGACTGCAACAGGGGGTCCGGGACCCCCCTAGTCTCAAATCAAAACAATGCACAATAAGTGAAATAGCTGATAAATAAGATAAATAACGCTAGCTTTGAAAGAGTCTTATTAAGTTGCATGGAAGGATTAAACATAATATAATAATAATAATAATAATAATAATAATAATAATAATAATAATAATAATAATAATAATAATATGCAACACAATTTTATACAATATAGCCTCCTGTATGTAGTGGGGGTCCCTTCTTCATCTCTCTCTAAGGGGTCCTCTTCCTTGTATTATAGGCCAGTGGTATCCACCTTGGTGTCCGGGGACACCCAGGGGTCCTTGATGGGGCTCCAGGGGGTCCCCAGCTAATATTATTGATCGTTACTTTACTACTTTACTTAGGACCCTTAGGAATCTGTAACTCCGACAGTGTAGAAATGGAACAATGGACCCTTTTGTACACTCTCGGAGTTAAATGGGTAGTTCACCCCCCAAATGCCTTTTTTTTTCTCTATATCAATTATTCACCCCATGAAGCTTTAAATTCATGGAGATTTGTTTTTGTCGCATTCCTGTATTCCAATATTCCAATATTTGATTAATTGAAGTGAGGAGGCCAAGGTAAAACTATATGTGTTTATAAACTCCAAAACAACTTGGATTACACTGTGAGAGTTGTTTTGGAGTTTATAAATTATGTTTATATAGTTTTACCGTGGCCTGCTATTCAATTAATTAAATATTGGAATATTGGATCAGGAATGCAACAAAAACACTATGAATTCAAGGCATCATTTGGTGAGTAATAGGAAATAGGAAAACGTTTTATTTTATTGGGGAGGGGGGTGAACTACCCCTTTGAATTAACATAGGATTTTACAGTTTAGGTTGGGGGTCTCACCCAGAGATAATAAAAAAAACTGTATTTAATTAGATTTTTTTATGATTTTTATTTTTTTGTGTAAATCACTTTGAGTTACATTCTATGTATGAAAGGTGCTATAAATAAAGATCATTATCATAAATAAAGATTATCATTAGGTGTGGCCTAATATAATCCCTAATGTATACAAGTTCAAGTTCAAGTTTATTATGTCCCAAATTGGGCAATTTATGTTACAGCAGATAGTAAGAAAGTAAGAAACTCCAACACACAGTAAACATACATACACAAGACACACATAGACATAGACATAATCACAAGATCCAGATAATAATGGCTACTCATAGCTACCTCCTCCTGCTGCTATTATTGATGGCACGAATGGAAGTAGGTACAAATGAGAATTTGTACCTATTGTTTTTAGCTGCAGTGGTCTTTAACCTTTGGCCGGAAGGCAAGAATTCATATTCAGGATTTAGGGGGTGAGAGCTGTCTGCCATAATAGAAGATGCTTTCTTAAGCACCTGCTGATCATATATATGACTCAGACAAAATTTTTCTGTTTAATGCCAAGGTTTCCATACCAACAAATGGCAGCAAATGAAATAACAGACTCTATGAAAGCTCTGTAGAATAAAATCATCAATGACTTGTCCACCTGAAATGTGGCTAGCTTCCTTAAACAGAAGAGACGCTGTTGACCTTTCTTACACACCATTTCAGTATTGAAGTCAAATTTCAGACGATAGTCAATAATGGAGCCGAGATATTTATAAGTGGTTACAAATTTAACAATGTGTCTGTTGTCATGTTGACTCCTACAATCATTAGTATACAGGATATACAAGAGTGGGGAAAGAACACAACCTTGGGGTGAGCCGGTGGATGATGTTAGATCTCCAGACAATTTACCATTCACCCGTTCCCTCTGGGTTCTATTTGTGAGAAAATCAAGAATACTATAGATGGGTTTCCGCGCGACGTCATCACAGAGCAGAGTGTGCAATCTGCGCATGCGCGGGGGAGAACGAACCGGAAGCGCCATTCACTCTATTGTTATTTTCGGGATTTAGATAGGCATAATGCTGCTATTATAGGCATAATAGGCATAATGCTGCTATTATATACAAACAGATCCAACTTCCGACAAATCATTTTTATTGAGTAAAGAAGATATTACAAACTGCATCATTTAATCTACTTTCATTAAACCTGGTGAAGACCATTTGTTTTATGGGTAATAGGGTATAGGATATTTTTAGGGTAATAGCGCCCTCTACAGGCTCATCCCGCCACTGCGCGCGCATCATCCTCTCATGTTTACAAACAGGAAACCCATCTATACAGTATCAAATCAAACTGGGGGCCCTTGAAATTATAAAGGGTTGAGGTGAGGGTAACAGGATATTGGGCACTAGGGACATCTGGGCACCTCGATGTGAAATAGGCTATTTTGTCCAAAATGGTAAAAAACGAAATATTTGGAAAATGTTTTTAAGTAAAGTAAAGTATACATGATTAGAACATGCTTAAACATTCGAAAATTAACATCTAATATTTCTACAATTGTTACAAACCTGTATATCCAGTCATTTTGGTTGATAAACAAGAAGTTGAAGTGTAAATTAAGTCTGATAATGATGTACCATGCATGTTCACATCATGTACACTTTACATTACTTAAGACCATTTATTTTATTTTATTTTATTTTTTTACATTTTGGTAAAAAAAATAGCCAATTTTATGATCCCTATTAGTGCCTATCCTGTATCCGAGCTGAGCATCACTAGGCCTATAGACTTTGTGTCGTTGGGTAGCATGTTATCTCGTATCTGCTGCTAGGTGGAGCCCTAGTATACAGCGTGAGCGGCAACAACCCAGATCCACAGCTCCTCTCTCCTCACCTTTCATTCTCCACAGCTCTCTCTCACACACAGCTCCAGTCTCCAGCCAGTGCATTGCATGCGGTCGCTTGGTTTGTCATAGTCGCAGCAGGGAGAGAGAGATCGAACTCTGTCTGTCTTGGACGCAAAAGAAGCAATTTAGCGATTATTCTGGAGCGTTTTCTCTGAAGACACCCGCCAAATTCTTCTGGATACTCTTATTGATTTTTCCGTGTGTGCGTGTGTTTGTGTGTGTGTGTGTGTGTGTGTTTGTCTAAGGCTTCTATGGGACGTGATCGTGATGTAGCCACTGCACAGGAGGACGCCTTATTGTGCCATAAAGGGACGTAAAGCGACAGTATATTTGTGGATACTAATACAAGAAGGAGCCCATCGTTTCTTTTCTCCCTGCAACATCGGATTCTAAAGACACGTTTCTGCTCAAACAGATGCGGGTTTTCTTTTTTTAGGATATAATATTGTGACAGGAGTTACTGGAGGACAACTATTTGGATTTGGTTGTGTTTCTCTCCTCTTTCCTCTTCTCCCGATGAGCCTGAGATTAGGTGCAATACTCCTGCATGTACTGTTGTGCCCCGTAAGGACGACAAAACCCCGGGGAGAAAAGACAGTTGTCCGAGAAACGATCCATGATATACTTTAAATGGGAGGACGTGAAGTAACACAGTATCCTCACATCAACATTCTTCTGATCTAAATAAGAGGGTAAGTGTCAGACTTTTATTTTATTTATTTTTATCTCCAAGCATTTGCTGTGTTTTGTGCGCATCAATTAACGCAGTGTTTCCCAAACAGTGGGTCGGGACCCATGTGTGGGTCGCGGACCAATTTTTATGGGTCGCGACTAAATTACCCCTTTTGTTTGTTTTTTGTTTCCTACATTTTGTCTTTAATTGTTATTTCAAAATATTTTCAAAATATTCCCCCCAAAATGCACAATATTTCATAAGTTAAAAAGAAACTCGAACGTTTTTCAAAAGACCCCCCCCCCCAAAGAAATCCATTAATTAGAGGGAAACCAGTGGGTTTGGGAACCAGTGAATTAACGTGTCTAATATCTGCAGTTTCAGCCAGCTATAGGTTAAAAATGACATCATTTATTCAACCCTGCATTAATGATACTGTTTTTAGTTTTTCATGATCATACTAGTCCACAGTTAATTAAACGCTACTTTAAAGTGGCGTTGACCAATCAGCATCATTGATTGATAAATATGATAATTTCATTTCGACGGATATATACTGACTGCTGTTTCCCTGATGAACTAATGAATGGATCGATTGATCGGAGTCCAGGTTTGGATAATGTTTCAGTCGTCGTAACTGGAATTGTCTGCATGGTATAACGTTTAAGGCAGGGGTCTTCATCGTTTTATCAGGCCAAGGACCCCCTTAGCTGAGAGAGAGATGAAGCAGGGACCCCCACTACATATTGTATAAAATTGTGTTAGTGTTGCAGATTAAACTGATTGTCTAGATTCCATAGACTTGTTTGACAACTAAACCCCATCATTGTTTGTGTATTGTTTGTTTTGTTTAAAAAAAAACATCTTTGCTGAAAATAGCAGATCTACAAGCTCACACTGCGAGGCGTTGTGAGCTTGTAGCCCCCCTGTAGTAACTCTGAGGACCCCCTAGGGGTCCCGGACCCCCCTGTTGAAGACCCCGCTGGTTTAAGGTGCTCTCCTCCATTCTTCTCCATTCATGCTGTAGGATTGGCTGCTTGAAATGATGCTCAGCAATTATAACATTGTTCTGCTGAGAAGTTGCATGGATTGACAATTATGCATATTTCAAATCATTTCTAGATTGGATGATTTAGAAGGATTTATATTTGGGGGGGGTGTTGTTGTTGTTGGTGCATTGTCCTATGCAGTCAAAATCCAATAGGCTTACATTTGGATTAGACTAATAACTTTAAATATCATTTGTATCACTTCACATTGATATGGGCTTAATTGCACATTGTATATCTGTTAGACTGATTACATAAAAACCTGGGTCCAGAAAATAAATATGAACATTATTGGTCGTGCCAGCATGCCATAATAATAGATTGCTATGAGCAAATGTCGGAATCTATGCACATTGAGAGCTTGCATCAGTTAGTTAGTGACACACAAAAGCACAACCAGGTGAATGCAGACATCCACGATGTAATTTAATATATTGCAAAATATCCTGCAAACGAATGAATCATAACTATTACACAAAATAACGCACCGAGACAAATAGGCCTACTAAGACAGAGATTGAGTGTGGGTGCATGCATGGTTGCATATTCATGCAGAGAGGGGGAGAGGGTACAGCATAGAGGGGCCACTGTACTGTAGGCCTGATATGTGCTTTGATGTGAAGACAGGACTCTTTCAGCATCAAAATCAAAAGTGTGAAAGGTTGCGAAGCCAATCACTTGAAACTGATGCTCCGAGGTTTCCCCATCACTGCACAGTGCTGGCATTCATCTCCTCCTCATCATTCTGGAATGGGGGTTTTGATGTTTGGTCGTGTTGCCATTTAGAGTTTTGGGTCCAGTGGAATTTAGAGGTAAATTACAGGAGGATGGCGGTGTACATTGGGCTGCTGTGAATTCTCTAGGACGTGCGGCTTCCGCTATCATGCCAATACTCTCTCTTACACTCTCTCTTACACACACACACACACACACACACACACACACACACACACACACACACACACACACACACACACACACACACACACACACACACACACACACACACACACACACACACACACACACACACACACACACACACTACAAATGGACAAAATCAAATATCACAATAATTCTGACCAAATACCTCAACATTAATACTCTGAGAATATTGCGGAGATGACTATTGGTGCTTTCACAACATAATTTCACAACGGTATTTTTGATAAATAATCATGACCTTAAAGGTAGGGTAAGTGATATTTTTTGGTTAAAACAAAAAGTATTTTGTTAAAAGGTTAAAACACTATATTCTGATAGTAATCATTGCTATAGAGTGTTTGTTCAGTAACAGATGTCTCCCTGTCTCTCCAGCTCTTTAATAAACAGAAAATACATTTTTCGGTAGGTGTCAAAATCTCAGCGAATCAGGAGAAAGTACCCATTTTTAAGCTGAATTTGTATAGTGTTCCAGTTCCAATTTTGCATGCTAATTTCTTAGTGTCATCACTTCCAATTTCACTTGTTTAATCTGTATCCTGATTGAGTTCTCTATCCTGATTGGATAAAATTGGAAATGAAACTGAAACTGAAACGAAAATGCATTTTCTGTTTAATAAAGAGGTGGAGAGACAAGGAGACTCCTAATACTGAACAAACACTCTATAGCAATGAGTACTATCAGAATATAGAGCTATTTAACAATTATTTTAACCAACGCAAATCACTTACCCTACCTTTAAGTGGGTAAAGGCAACTTATAGAACAGCTAGCTAAGTTAAGAAAATGACATAACGTTTCTGTAATACAGTCTTTCAAACCAGGAAAAGACACTTACAGTAGACACAATTTTACAATATCCAAAATCCCAGACAATATCAAGGCATGATATCTTGTGTCAACTCACAATATCGATATATCGATTGGCCTATATTGCCAAGCCCTCACATTACTCACGTTTCATGATGATATCTTGGTATTTACATTTATTATGTTGAAGAAAGTCGTAGGCACCTGTCTGTGTGAAACTTTCCAACACCGCAATGCCACACACACACACACACACACACACACACACACACACACACACACACACACACACACACACACACACACACACACACACACACACACACACACACACACACACACACACACACACACACACACACACACACACAATAACCACCGAGAGCCTTGACAGACTCTAATGGGCATTTGCTGCATTCTTTCTAACTGCTTATGTCAAGCGTTACTTTGTTTTCAATGTATCGTGTCTATTTTCATTACATCCAGGGCTCTTCCTTGTGGAAAATCACTTCTTAACCGAGGAAGGAACATCTGGTCTCGCAGCGACAGTTTTAGGCAGTATCAAAGAAATTACATCTCACTTTGCCCTGTAGCTGTCATCTTGTAGTGTATTCTGGGAATATAGTGATGAAGAAGAAAAAAAACAAAGAAAGAAACTAGAAAAGTGCACTCCTCAGAGTGCAGATCTCCGCCAGGACTGCTCGCCTACCCAGGGCTGTTTCAGTTAGGACACGAGGAAGCTACAGGGGTAAATAGAGTTTGTACGACAGACGGTGCAGCTGTTTGCATTTGTGGCGACCCCTATGGGCATAAGTGAAAGCGGTTTTGGAGGTGCTATAGGCCCCTCAACATGCTATTCTGATTTGGGTCTGAATGGATGTTGTGTTCATGATACATGGTGTTTCTTGTAAGAAATGGGCCACGGCCACACATTTTTAGGCAATCAGATAACCTGATGAAGGTCTGATTTAGACCAAAACATTGTTTTATTCTCATTAAAGTATTATCTTGCATTTGAAGACGGTGTGCAGGAGTTCATTCTGTGTTTGGGCCCCGCTGGGTCTTCTCCTATGCACTTGTCGCTTTGTAGGTGTGCAAAAGATGTCGAAAATTTGTTTTTATAAGGCAATTACAGGCAAACGGTATGAAGTGTTAAAACCCTGTCTGATGATCATTGTCACATGACACACAAGACCATTTGTGTCATATTTGGTGGGAAAAATCATGTTGACATTTGTGGCGCCCCTATAGGTGGAAGTGAAATTACTTTGGTGTGTGACTCAAATTTGGGGCAAATCGGATTCTCCGGATTTGTGTAATTGTTTGCAAAAAAGGGCCCCTCAGGCAAAAAGGCCAATCATCATAGCTGATTGGAATAGAATCTGAAAAATCTGACCATCTGACTCCAGAGATAATGTGTATCGATTTGTGTGAGTTTTGGACAAGGAGTATTAGTCACACACACACACACACACACACACACACACACACACACACACACACACACACACACACACACACACACACACACACACACACACACAGGGGCGGGGGGGGGGGAATCAAACATGCAATGTAATCTAGCTTTCAGAATTAACAGCAAGCTTACCACTGTTAATTAGTCACACCACATCTTTAGGCCTGCAGAGGTTGGAATAGGATTACTCTCAAAATACTATTGACAGGACAGGAGACAATCCACTGTTTTGACACAGTGAGGTCCAAGAGGTCCCTCCGAGTAAGTAAGTGTATCATCTGGTGCTGTGTGCCTTGTGTGCCCTTTTAGCCAGAGGCAACATATCAAAGAGAGAACATAATTAACAAAAACGTTCTTAACTCTTATTACTTCATGTCTGCATGGCCCACAACACAGTTTAGCTAACAGGCTGAGAGGAAGGAGTCAGCAGGGTTGTGGTGAACATCTTGAGTTTCCCCTCATACAAAAGCAGAGAGACATAAAAACGTAACCAAATGAACCCCTGTTCTGTGGGCGAACATACGGCAAAATTGCAAATCTATAAGCTCACAATGTGTTGAGACACATACATTGTGTGCGTGTAGATCATGAAGAAATTTGGTGTAGAGGGAAAAAAGGACGGGGCCAAGTATAGACCCATGGGGGACACCTGTCAATGAAGTACAGTATATGGGTTTAAGAGTTTAAATGGTCCTCGTTGCTGGTCTTTCTTCGCTCTCACTTTTATTTTCAATTTCTAAAATTTGCATGTGCATTCATCAGTGTGACATTTTCACAGCAATGTCTCCTCTGTTCATACTGTATATACAAGCAGCCTAAGTGGCTTTCAGAAGCTGAATGTTGCTTTTTTTCCCTTTTCAGCACATTGTTGTCTTTTGTATCAATGCTAATGAAGATGCTTTTTCAAAAAATGGTTGTCATCCTTAAACAGGTCATCCTTAAGCTGGGTTCACTTGAAGTCTCTGAGATGGATTTCTTCCGTTGCCATAGTATGTAGTGTTGTTGCCTTAGTGAGTTCGTACTATTTCCACAGGATGATTTAAGACCTGCACCATGTATTGGCCCATATTTATCCCTATGGTGCTGGCTTTTAATCATGGGGGCTAATTTCAGCGCCCTCATTTTACACCATGTTTCTTTGTTTGGGTATTTGTATTCTACCTGGGAACCACAACCACCCCCTGCCTTTGTCTGGCGTTATACCCTTCTCTCCTCCCCACTCATGCATTGTACTGGAGTTATGCAGCAAGTGTATTTGCGTTTCCTCTCCAAAGCCAATTCCATTTATTTGATTTGATTTTGCCTTTCGGACATGATCGTACGCCAGGTGGAATCCAATTTGCCAGCGCTGTATGAATGGAGACACGGGCTCTTCAATTTACTTCATTGGGTTAGCTTTTACAGTATATGGCTTCAAGGCTTCTTTTGTAGTACAGTGAAGGCTTTTACCAGTGCATCGATTTTGAATAGCCCATCATAAACTAAGTGTTTCAAAACTCTGAGATTATTGTATTGCTTACCGTTATGTAAAAAAAAAATAACAAGAGCAGGTGCACTATCTTCCCTTTTTCGTGCTCGTGCATTTAGTCTGGGAGACTTCGGCTCAGAGCCTGGACAGCAGGGGCGCGGCCACTGCGTTCTGATTCAAATCAATAGCCAATGAAGAAAAGGGGGCGGGATCCACATGCAGTGGGTGTTGCATGTAAATAGGAGCGACGGGAAGCAATTTCTCCTTGAGAAATTGCGGCCGCCATTGTTGTGTACTGCTGTTTGCCTCTCGTCGGACTGTTTAGACGAGTTGCACAGCTCTCAGACCGGTAAGAGGCGTGTCCGCTCAGAATCTGAGCGTAAGTTACATCCCACCCACAAATACAGGGGTTTTGGCCCAGAAGTTCCTCGCCCCTCCCGTTTGTATGCGAGAGCTGGCGAAAACTTCTGGGAACTCAGATTATCGTGCATGCACTAGTGAGAGCTTTTGGCTGATTTACACAACCTCTAACCCTAACCTTAACTATTACCAATATAGGCCTAACCTTAACTGTAACCTTCACATGACTCAGATTCTGACCCTAAATCTTACATCCTACTCCTTCTTACTCCATCCTTAAGTCCTACTGTAATCCTAAAATGAGCTCTTCAAAATGAAGTGCCAGCAAAATGTCCTAATTATCTGTAATTTTCCTCATCTAACCTTGTGAGGACATGGCTCTCTCAAATGATAACATTACAGTTAGTACACACACACACACACACACACACACACACACACACACACACACACACACACACACACACACACACACACACACACACACACATTTCTGTCTTTTGTTCACATTCTTGTGTCCGTGGAATCTTTCTTTTTCTAGTTCACATTGTGGAAGAAAGCAAAATTAATGGATGTTTGCCACAGATACACTAAAGATTGCAGAAATGATTTAGTGGCTTTCATACAGAAACCTAGGTCAAATAGATTTTGGAAACACTTTTTATTATTTAATCAGCCTGCTTCAGTGTCAGTTGGAATGGTATGTTCTAAAGAAGAAAATGCGATGAATGAATGTATATTATATATAAAGAGACATATTTTGAAGCCAATTTTGTATACTTATTTTGATTGACAGCTTCACCTGTTGTTATCTGTATCGTTCCGCTGAGGTAAACCTCACACATCTGCTTTCCAAGTAGGGATGCAAAAGGTATTAACACGTATTGATTTAATCAATTATAGAAACAAATTGATTATTTAATAAAATAATTGAATCTATCACAATTTTAGCGTGTCATTGTAGATGACACGTATTTTCACTATTTTTGCACGACACCATTGTGCGACGAAGTATAAACATAAGGCTCTAGTGGTTAATGGATTTGTTGACATACGAAAATAAATTAAATAAATAAAAAACCCATAATGCTCAATTATTAAGTTAATCGATAAAGTATATATATAATAATCAATAATTGCAGCCCTATTTCCATCCAAGCAGGCAAAAAGCAAACCAACAGGAACTAGCTAAGCTTTTGCAACAACCCAGATCTGCAGAGGAAGAATGGGATCACAAAGTGAATGAACCTTGTCGTTACCTCTTTATCTACATGGCTGCTTTGCCTCCAGCGATAAAGAACGCTACTGAGGTGGTAAGGAAATTGCTCAGATTGCATGTACAAATTGTTTTCCGAAATGAGATTCATATTACCTTCTCCATCTACCTTTACCAGCCAAATGTCTTTGTTGATTTGTTGTGGCTTTTGCCGTGAATACCCTCTGCCCCCCCCCACCCCCCACCCATATGCATTAGCGTTAATGAGAGAAATTATTTATTGAACCCAGAAAAACCAATTATAGCAAGAGAGGTGAAGACAGCAGCCTGTGTTAATCAAGAAGAAGAACAATCAGTTCACTACATTCTACGCATCAGTCACGAATAACTTAACGTTAAGTTGGCAGCGAAAGAGGCTAACAGTTTTGCCTCAGCTGACACTAAGGGCTACTGTTGAATAACTGCAATTACAGTTATTGTGCTTGTTAACTGTGAATTCAACTATATTTCAACAATTTCCCTTCAATTCAGATATCCAAGATCACAAAACAAATGATCAGGGATAGGTTGTGGCTGTATGAAGGACAGTGAGAACATTCTCATCTTCATGTAATTGGTCCTTAATAATGCATTACTCATTATAATGATGGCACAATTTCCGCCTACTGCGCTGTGTCTTTGGTGGACAATGGACGGCTCAGAAGCCTGCCTACCAATCACATGATCAGCGAGGATTCCAGGCTAATAGAAGCTACATGCTTTATCTTCTTGGAAAGTCAGCATACAGTAGAAGCCATTGTTCTTGCTTTAATAAAAACTGAAGGTTTGAAATGACCAAACCTGCCTACCGAATACTGACGATGTCACTGGTAGGCAGGTTTCTGAACTGCTCACAACCCTCCTCTGAGACACAGGCCAAGTAGACACAAATGGTACTGTACCATGTTATAATGAGCCTTAGTGAAGTCCAATATATGAAGATGGGTTGAAAATGGGTGAAGTGGTCCTTTGAGTCTTTGGTGAATAGAATTATGATACATCTTACTGAACACTCTACATTTTAGATATTGAAAAAAAGAATTTCAGATTATTTTCTCCCTCCTAAAATGAGTTACAGCATTTTTCCTTTTTTTTTCTTTCAAAATACTGCAATGCCCAAGATGAACTAGAGTTCTCAACCCATTGCACAAAACACGTTTGCCTGTGCCAAGGGGTATCAAGCTGGGCACACATTATGCCCTTTGCGTGGGCTTGCACACACACACACACACACACACACACACACACACACACACACACACACACACACACACACACACACACACACACACACACACACACACAGGCCGAATCTCCCCCGCTGTTCTAGTAAGGGCCTGGGTTCCGTAAGGTCCCAAGGACAGGAGTGATCATGCTGTTAGGAGGGAGATAGCTCACCCTGCCGAAAGCACTTTGTCTGGCAGGAATGTCACTGATGGAGAGGAAAAGAAAAAGAGAAAAACCTCAAAAATAAGTAAAAAAGGTCTTCAAGGTCTTCTCCTCTGAACACATTTACTGTACCTGTCCTGACCTCTGTCTGAAAAAGATCTTAGACACAAAGCTTTTGGGCACAGGCTTTCACAAATTCTATAATGTAAAAATCACATAAAACGGAGATAGGGTGTGGATGAAAAAATGGAATGGCTAAAATGAAAGCGGTGGGAGGTTGGTGTTTGGTTTAAAGGTCAGTGTGTTTATCACTCAGTGCCATACGGCTCTGAGAAGCAGAAACCTCCAGAGTGTCATAAATTGAGAGAGAGAGAGAGAGGGAGGGGGCTAAAAGGAGTACAAAAGAGGCAGTAGTCGTGATGCACAAGCACCATTAATGTTGATGGGTGCTTTCACTGTATGACACGGAGTGTATTTTCGCCATATCGAAAAGCTGAAAATGAGGTCACCGGCCAGATAGGGCCGGTGTTAGTGGTGGCTTCTTTTGTGGTGTGAGTTAAGTGCTCTGGCATCACTGTATTTGCTGCATACCAGTCCAGACGTGTGCACAAAGGACTAGAGCACAAAGGCCGGCTAAAGGAAGCTTTTTAAAGGTTTATGAGGGAAAAAGAATGAATGTCCCCTGACTCCCCTGCTATTTGGCCCTTTTTGAGTCATGAAGTGGTTTCTTCTGATGTTGCGGCACTGTGAAGACAGACACCCATGTTGAATGATATGCCATGTGAAGCAGTGACTTAGGGCTGGTGATTAACTGAGAATATATAGAAACCGAGATGAATAACCAATAACAGACTTAATATTTCGAGAAGCAAGGTTTAAAGAAAATGTGTAGATTTCAACCAATCAACGCGTAAGAATTCCAAAATATTTTTGGGGCGTGTGAGGTTTGGATATTTGCACACCAAATCCTGCGCTGTGATTGGCCACAAATGTACCCCCCTAACCCTGCACCGTGATTGGCCAATCACAGTCTATTCAGGACTGTGATTGGCTAGGGAAACATGACACATGTGCATAGCCCTATATAAGAGACCATAACTTAAAAAAAACCATAAATAGTTTTTTTTAAAGTTATGGTTTCTTCCATCACTTCTTCCATCACTTCTTCCATCACTTCTTCCATCACTGTGATGACCACTGTGACCACACCGCCCACTTCACACTGGGTGTGATTTTTTAAATGTAATCGACTAATTTGATTTGTCTGATTAATCACTTAACCCTGTATTTTACTTCGATGCACAATGGTGGTGTATAAAAATAGTGAAACTAGCTGATCTAAAAGTTCATAACGCCTTGCATCACGACGCGTTGGGAGCTTGTAGATCAGCTATTTTCACTATACATTTATTTTTTCATTAATCGTAATCAAAGCAAAAGTTTGAAATAATCGTGATATTGATTTGAAGTAACGGGTTTGGGTTTGGGTTTCACGGGTTTGAGTGGGACAGGAACCAATGTTGGTCCCACCATCTTCTTTAGTTGACGAAGCCCTCCATTGTTTCCACTGATCACACATCGCTGTACCTCTGCATTGTTGTGGATTATCAAATTAATTCCAGATAGCTACCTTGCTACCAAATCCAATTGTGGCTGGGAAAAGCCCGGGATCTGAGATGGGTGGGAGTTGGTGAACCACTTTTGACTCACTTGTTGATTTTTCGGGAACTGCATGCACACAGAGTGAGTGTTTTCGCTGTTTTGAAAAGAAGTGACAGTTGAGAGGGCGAGGTCATGGAAATATCTCAGTGGCTTGTCATTAGCTTGTCATCCTGACTGACAGGGGGGGGCATGAACTGTGTAGACAACCATGCAAGCAGGATGCAACCATTGGTGGACACAATTGGGTATGTGGGGTATATTGACTAGGGGATTTTCAGTGAGACGGCCAATACTGGCATTTGCAATTAAGACTGGGAAAACAAAACACACCTAAATAGTTTTGGCTTGGTCTCGACTTCCGGTGCCATGTCGCATTAACTGGAGTAATTTATGCATTCAATTTGAATAAAAGCCTGCAAGGGCCCCACGTTCCAGCGCGAGGTTGTTGAGCTCAAGTGTGCACACGACCGTGACCAATGACACTTTTCCCTCCAAACTTTTATGTGTGGACGACATCCGCTTAGGCACTTTTGATTATCTGCAAGCTAAACCCACAATTTACCACTTTGTTAACTTGTCCCTGGGCAGTGGGGGGGGGGTCAAAACACTTAGCAGAGCAGTGTAACAAATTTACGTCCTGCACTGAGATACAAATACTGCGACACACAATGTGGAATGCAATCCAATAGCTTCTGCTGCAACAGATGTATTCTTTTATACAAATGGAGTAAAAGATGAGTGAGAATCGATGTGTCCTCCTGATCTAGAAGAATTGCATAAGCAATGCATCCATTACTTTATAACGAAAATTGATAATGGCTCCCTTGTATAGAGCACCGAAGTCCTGACGTGACTCGTTCATCCCCAGGTTTGCGGAAGTAATTTCTCTATGGAGAATAACATTGGG
The DNA here is from genome assembly GCF_963280865.1 of Gymnoscopelus braueri. Classification (NCBI taxonomy): domain Eukaryota; kingdom Metazoa; phylum Chordata; class Actinopteri; order Myctophiformes; family Myctophidae; genus Gymnoscopelus; species Gymnoscopelus braueri. The sequence goes on along the minus strand of NC_137620.1, from coordinate 31,930,965 downwards.
TCATCTTAGAATCGTCTCATATAAGAATTGTGGTCCAAAAATAAACACCGCGTGTCGGCGTTATTGTCAGGGAGGGGGTTCTGTATCGTTTATGATAGTCAGTCACTTATATTTGATACAGTCTGTTTCTGGCGAAAATGTAACTAATTCGGCGGAAGTAACATTAGCGTTTTCTCACCGTCAGTTGATGCTTCATATCCATAAGAGTCAACACGCCGGGGTCATTTGTTTATTTTTGGAACACAGTTCTTATTTGACGCGATATTAAATACGTCTATGGGATTCAGAACGGGGGTGGAAAACTGCGAACCAGGTAGACAAACAAAGGATGTGTAAATGACGTCAGACTTCGGCGGTCTATTTGGTTGGCTCCGAGTCTGATGCTATGATTTTTACTGATGATGTTTACTGTAACTTCTGTAAGTCTTATTTATTGTTTTATACATGGAATGGAATTGCATTGTATGGAGTTGCACTGATTCATAAAACGTCTGGCCTTGATGTAACAAAAAACATTCAGTACAGTTCAGTGCAGTATAATAGGCCCGCTCATGTGATATACAAGATACACTAGAATATATAGGGTATTGTATTGTATATTAATATTGAGCTTCTCTGTGTATGAAACATGCTATACAGATTTTAAAATGTTCAAGTCAAGCCAAAGCTTGGTTTGAGTCGACGAATAAAAAAATATATAGCCTAAAAATAGGCTACATTTTTTAAATTATTCCTTCAAATGATAGCTACAGTGCAGATACCTACCTCCAGCATTAAAAAAAGCCACCCTTATGACCCTGTTGGTGCTGTTAAAATGAATCCAAAACCTATCAAACTGACATAGTCTGACAGAGCCACAGTACATCAACCTCTTTACTAGCTCTGTAAAGTGCGGTACATTTGTCTACGTGCATTTTACAATGTGACACTAGCTTTTCTGCCACGAGATTGATATTGAGGGCTTAGCGGAGTTTTGAGTTTTTTCCCCCTGAAACCCAGTTCTGTATATGTGGCTCAAACAAAGATGCAGTGCTTCTCTGCCACCGAAGCCCTAAAAGAAGTTAATTTATGGCCTGTTTGGGAGGCAGGTTTGGGCTTGAATACGTAATGAGCCGCTGCACCTGCAGCTGCATACAAATGAATGGAAATGACGGTTCGTATTTACGCCTCCCCCAAACCATCGGGACCTCCTGATCTGATCACTAATTGACCATCAAAGAGCCGAGAAGACTTTTACCACAGTCTAATGTAGCTGCAAATGTCAGAGGGCAGTTCCGCTCTATGGCATCTTAACATTCCATATCTAGTGTCAATCGTCCGATAGTTAGCGGCGTGCCCCGTCAATTTCACTGCACCGATGTTTTCATAGCAGAGATGTCACTGATGGGGAATAATCAAATGGTTAGGTCAATGTCGGTCTCAGTGTCAGTGTAATGCCTAGTATATTCAGCTTATTTATACTTTTTATGCTAGTATGACATTTTTAATTAATTACCTTGCAGTCAAGATGAAGGACTGATTATGGATCAATATCCTTTTATGACGGTGCTTTTTAAATGTTGACTGTAACACTTGCTCCTTGGTTTCACTGTATATTTTAGTTACTACTATCTTTATATAAAATGCATAATGTTGTATCTATTGTGTGTTTTGACAGCTTATTTATTTTCTTTATTTTTTTGCTTCTTTTGCGAGTAGTACAGTACGTTCACTTAAATTCCACATCCTTACATTTTTAGAGAAAGTCTATTCGTTTTAGGGAGCCTGAAATGGGACGCCAAGCATGAACGCCTGGGAAAGATGTTGTTGATTAATAATATTATTCTGAACTTCTCCAAATTACACCCGTATCACAATGCCGTCCCTCTTCGCCATACTTGATTGGCAAAATATAATGAGCAGCATTTGCATGCAGGTGGATCATTCCGCGAGTAAAGATTTATTGATGTATCACTTGAGGTCGTTTACTCCTTTTTTTTCCCCCCTTCTTTTTAATTAAGAGAATGCATATTTGTCATGCATTCAAAGGCGGCTTATCCATTCAGCCGATCAGAATGTGATGTCAGTGGCAACTTCAAAATGTATTGCAGTATTTCAGCCCCCCCTACCCCCACCCCCACCCTTGCGCTTGTGACTTGGACCAAATTGATTTTGCTAATCAATAGCATAGAATTGGATTTAGGGGTACAGACAGAGTGTGTGTGTGTGTGGGGGGGGGGGGGGGGGGGCCTTGGCTGACTGTCTGCCTCGGCCAACAGTCACTTGAAGAGAGCAGTCCCTTGTTCTCATCAATGTGATGAGCCTGCCTGGGGATGATGTGTCTTCAGTCTCCAGTGCGTCCAGTCAGAGTGTCCTTGCCTAATAATCCTGCTTCTACACCAGTGGTTCTCAAATCCCCTGATTGATATGTTTTGGGACGCTGACACCCATTTGAACAGATTTTGTGGCAGGAACCGCCATAGGAGATGAAATGTTCAACATTATTCAAAATGTTTCCAGTTTATTTTTATTGTTTTAACCCATTTAGACTTGGAGCCGATTCTAAAAACACTTTCTAAATCCTGACCCTCCTGAAGTTTTCTGAAAAACTTCAAATATTTATAAAAAAATCACACCCTGTGTGAAGTGGGCGGTGTCGTCATATGTATCACTAGCCAATCACAGCATGTGTCTTGCTAGCTAGTCACAATACTGAATGGAGTCAACCAATCATGTACAAAAGATAAATACATTTATTGAAACACTCTTTATGATGGACGAAACCATAACTTAAAAAAAACAAAGATATGTTTTTATGGTTATGGTTTCTTATATAGGGCTATGCACATGTGTCATGTGACACTGGCCAATCACAGTCCTGAATAGATTGTGATTGGCCAATCACGGTGCAGGGTTAGGCGGGGTACATTTTTGGCCAATCACAGCGCAGGATAATTGTACAAATTTCCAAACCTCACTTATAGGTTTCACCGCCCAAAAATTACCAAAAATGTATGTTGCTATATACTGTACATAGCAACAGGAACCCCAAAAGGGGTTCCCGTCCTGAAAGGTATAGTTACAAATAGGGGTTCCCGCCCCAAAATGGGATGAATAGCAGATCTTTTTGGGCTATTTTAGAATAGCTGACTTTAACCGTATTTTAAAGTATGAAATAGGGTTAAAGTGGTTAAACAGATTGTTATGATATATTATTAGATTAACACATTTAGCTGGGGGCCCCCCCAAAAGGACTCTTTGTTCCCAGACCCCACTGTGAGAACCACTGCTCTAGAAAAGCAGGTTGGTGTGATAATGACAGTGGCCCCCGTCAGTCCAACAGACTTGTGACACTGTTGGGCAAAAATAAACTCGTCTTCCAGCCCTGTCTCACCCCTTTAGTTGCGGTCAGAGCAGACTCCATTGATGTACCGCCCCCAGAGGAGCAAAATGGCTTTAAACATCACGGCACGTTTTTTGTCTGTACCTCGTGTCGTTTGAGAAGGGTAGCTGTTGACTGTGATGCACGTGCCCAGCTCATAGCGATACACACGTTATCTTTAAAAAGGCAGCATATATGATTGGCTAGTTTGCGTTAATGCATAATGCTTCATAATGCATCATTCTTCTATTATTAGTATGTAGGTAATCAATTACAGGTGGCAAAAAGGCTTGAGGAGGGATTTTTAGCAAATTCATCGGCAAGAGGATACCGTGTGTGTGTGTGTGTGGGCTGGGAGGGGCTCTTGCGGTGCCATTTTCATGCATTCTGAATTGAAACAATGCCATGCTTTACTAATATTCTCCTCCTGCTCCAACCAACAGCCTTGTACTTAGGCGTAGCGGCTTTGTAATGAGGCTACCCGCCACTGACCCCAAAGTCTGTCGCTGTCCTCGGGTACCTCTGTCAGCAATGCCAGGTAAAGAAGTGTGTGTGTTGGGGGGGGGGGGGGGGGGTTGTGAGCGTTTGTGTGTGGAGGGGGTGGGGGGCAATTTGCAGACAAACTCCCCCCCCTCTCCGCAACTCCCCCCCCCCCCCCCCCCCGACACCGGTCCTCGCCTATGATGCTGAGATGCAGCCGCTGCATTGGTGCCAGTGGTGGGATTTCTAAGAGGGGGAGCCGCAAGACTGTAATCAGTCATTATGTCAGAAGCCGGCCCCCGGGAGCCCCCGCTCCAGCTCATTCAGCCAAATAATAAGCAGCAGATAACGGCACCGGCGTGCAGGCAGGCGCAGGGCCCCGCAGGGCTAGGAGCTGGAAAGTGGTGGGGGGTGTGGGGGGGGGGGGTGCATACAGCGCAGCTCTCAACTCGTCTGTGTTCACACACACACACAAGATATCACCTTGGTTCAAGGGCTGCGCGGGGCGAGCTCTCGCTCGCACGCCGCACCTCGGCTCGTTTTCGCCGCCCTCCCTGCGGTGGTTACGGAGGAAAACGCTCTCGCTGACAACCTGGGGGAGGTTAACATGGAACACGTGTGAAGTACACACGCTGTGGAGTACAGCGTAAGGGAATACAGAAATAAATATATATTGCATTACCCAACTACACTTCAGGTAATGCGATGTGTGGTGCACGGCAACCTCATTCTATGCAGTACGGTTATGTGTGGGGGATCATATACTGTACTCTTGTTAGGGCATCATGTTTTTTTACCATGAGATGGAATATCAGAAAATACCTTTTCTGGTACAGCATCATTTGAAATTTCTTTCTTCTGCCATTACACTTCCTGCTGAGTGACTCGATGCAACAGCGTTTTATCATTCTCGGAAGTTATTATGCGAAGGCCGACTGTGAAGGCAATGGACTGCATGAATGGATGGAAGACCCCCTACCCCCTCGCAAGCCCCCCCATTTACCCCCCCCCCCCATTCCCCTCCACCCTCGTGGATTTTTGTCATTCCATAACAAGGGTCACAGTCTTCCATTGTCCCTCTTATAGCATTCCTGGGCCTGATGGTATTGACTGGTTCTGCTGCGTGACTGGTGCCATATTACATCCATATATCATCGTGGAGACAAGAGTGACAGATAGAAGAGCTGGGTTGTCAGTTCCCCCCCGCTCCTTCCTCCCCCTCCTCTCCCATCTCTAGGCAGGATGACAGCCATTCTCTTCAGCAAGTCTCTATCTTCTGACAGAGACTGCATTGATGGTGCCAGACCACCCTCCCTCACGCCCTGCTAATACGCTTGACATGCTCGCGGTATTTAAGATTCACCGTAGACATTTTTATGGCCAACGGTGCGATATACTGTACTCTGGCGTTCAAGTAATGCGCTTTTTATGATGCTTCAAGAACCCGAGAAAAGGCCATCATCATGGATGTGCCATATTTTTTCGCCGATCATCAAATGCTACTTCATAATCAGTAGGGTGCTGTATGTGTGCAGAGGGTGGCCGCTAGGTTGAAGTCACAAAGAAATGTGTTAAATGTTTTATAATCTCCCCATTAAGTCCGTTCACATCCTCATACATAATCCATTGTGGCTAAAAGGGAGACTGACAGACTAAACAGACTATCTTAACTTAAACCTTACTGTAGTTGACTGGAGTCCCCAGGGGTCAATACAAGGCCCTCTCTTTTTTCCCCCTTCTACACTGAACATCTTGGCTGAAAATAGCCGATCTGCAAGTGCATCGTGAGCTTGTAGATTTTTGTCGAACGTTTTCCCCAGGATAGGGACGCTGTGGTTAACACGCTAGCATCCTACAGTAGTTGTAGTCAGGAATTGTGAAACTACCTGCTTCTACCTAGACGATGAGCTCACTGGGGTCAGCTGGGGTTAACTCATTATGGAATTCCTGCCTATAATGATTAATAAGGTGGTTGTAATCATTGCCTGGGTTGTCATTATCAGAGGAACAGCTCTTAGTAATACAGTTGTACTGCTTATCTTCCTTTACAACAGTGCATACTGTACGTAGGCTTTACTCCCCTATAACAGTTCATAATTGAATGAGTTGAAAGGACAATCACAGTTAATTCTTATCCATTCAGCCTCTTGCAGAGAGGTTTTAAAAAGCAACCACGGTCGTGGTGAAAGATTCAACCATTTTTGGCATTTTTTCTGCCAGCCAGCCCGAGACCAAAGGTCCATTTGACAAGGCTCTGTTGTCGCTGCTGAGTGCTGTGAAAGGTTAGGACTCCTGTAATTGTGTTGATGTTTTTGGTCGGTGGTATAAGCCTCTCTCTCCCTAAGCCAGCTTTGTGTCAAACACAGCTGGGGAGCCTTTTATAATTGCAGCTGGGCACAAATAATTGGGCCGGCGGCTTGAATGCAGCTCCTACTACACACAGGTGATTTCTATCTCTCCACTGTGTGGAGTATGTTTCTCATTACAACAGTGTGAAACGTTTATTTATCTATGCGTATTGTAGTGCTTTGGCTAAGGCAGTTCTTCCCCAAGTGTTATGTTTTGGGTAAATAGTCGGATCATTTTCTAAACTACAGTAACAGATTATAATAAAATAATGACACTATAGTTTATTCAGTTTTATTTTTTGTTGTCTCTATTCAATTGCCCAAACTATATTATCTTAAACTACTGGTGTGCCTTCATGCTTCACGGAGGAACTTACTGGTTCTGGGTCACTGGTTCTGGGTCACCAGAACCAGTAGGGTTACTGGTTCTGGTGACCCATATGGCCTTTCCTCCAGCTCCACCCAAAAGTTCCAGTTGCGCACAAGATATCTGAAAAGCGAATGGATAGATTGCCATGGAGGATGAGGCCTAAACATTTATGTGACCCAAATAACCATTACTGTAGTCTCTGGCCAAAATGTCAACGTTGCACAAAAGATACTGTGACTATGTATCTCATAATCTAAATGGCAGACTGCAGGATGACTGCCCATACTGTTCCTTGTTGTCAGTATCATGACACTGAAATGCCATTTGCGCCCCCCCCCCCCCCTTTATGAATGGTAAATGGTGCATTTATATAGCTCCTTTATCCAAAGCGCTTTGCAATGTACAGTGCATTACATTCACACACCGATGGCGGAGAAAACCATGCAAGGCCACCATTCTGCTCTTCAGGAGCATTTAGGGGTTCAGTGTCTTGCTCAAGGACACAGGGGGAGCCTGGGATTGAACTGGGAACCTTCAGATTCCCAAGAGGTCGCTCTACCTCCTGAGCACTGCCACCCACAAAATCTCTCCCCTTGGACTCTTATTAGGACAAATTATTGTTCCATGACATGAATCTATTGTACTAATACCCATACATTGTTCCCGGGTTGGGGGGTTTATTTTGTACCATTTCCCATTAATATCTTAATAGGCCTATTAATATCTTAATAGGCCTATTAATATCTTAATAGGCGCCGGAAATAGCCGTCACGCTGTGAGCTTGTAGGTCTGTTATCTTTGGTACGTGTGCGACTGAGCATAAGATAGGCTTAACATTTCACCATCAACACTTTTCACTCTTGTTTTTTGAAAGATGAATGATCTTCCATACCACACCTTTTGTCTGAAAATTGCAATTAAATAGCACGTCCACAGAATCTGATAAACTCCTTCTAAAGGTTTTCCTGTTGCTTTATTTACACCTACATTGAGAGGAACACATTAGAGCTAATGGTGTTTTGAAACTGTACAGTCGTACTCTATCTATTTTCGCAGACACTAAATTAATTCACGTTAACTGTGGCAAACAATCTATTTAGAAAACCTATTTGGCAACATTTCTATTACCTTTCCCTTAAATTGCGTAAATCTGAAGAAAACATATTGGGCAACATTTCTATAACCTTTCCCTTAAATTGGGTAAATCTTATTGTAATGTATTCCAGTGCACGCAGTTGCAATATATCTCTGTATTGTATTATTACTAACAGTTTTAACATTTTTCAATATTAAATTGTTGTAGGGGAGACCAGGAGTAACAACTTGTGGATTTGATGTCATTACTCAAAGATCTCCTGAACTATTAAGTAGCCGTGTTCTCCTACATGCAACATTGACACTAGAAGTCAATCTTGACCCATGTTATGATAACATATACCTTTATGAGTGTAGGTATAGTTAAAACAATGCAATATCATTGAATTTAATTAGAATAATATATTAATCATACAATTATACAAACAAAAGAAAACCATTTCTAATGAGCAACAGAAACATCATCACTCAAAAAAAAAATTCCCTTCCTCAACATTAAGCTAAAACAATTTGATCTCCATTCAACAATAAATTCCAGTTTAATTAAAATTGATTAATTAATAGACCTTTTTAACAGCAGTGACATGAAACACTAGGGTAAACAATACCAATGATACTAATTAAGGTTGTGTTGCGTTCAGATCAAACAGAGTCAGGGTGCTGCTATTGTGCATGTGCGAGATCAGAGTTAGCAGAATAAGCGTGTACCTTAGTCAACAAGCAAAGGTAAAAGGTCACATAAGAAAACAGTGTTGTGCCTCAAAGAAACTAGGATACCAGGTAGGCTAAACATCAAAACTATGAAAACAAAGAAGGAAAACAATTTTGTTTATGTTGTGTTTTGGTCTTTATATGTTTCTTAGAACGGCTTGATGTTGCACTGCAAGTGGCTGAGGGTGAACGGTATTTCATATTCTTTATGTATGTAGGTACATGCGGAAATTGACAAATAAAGGGATTATTGATTCTTGAGAAGAGGTTAGTCTTCTTAAGACTGCAGTGGAGTGAGTCTGCAGTTCTGACTGCAAGGGGGAGTTTATTCCACAGTTTGGGAGCCAGGAGGGAGAAGAGTCTTGGGTTGCAGCAGTCACTCTTTAATGCCTCAAAAATTAGTCTTGGCAGAAAAACCTTATATGAGACAGCAGTTTGTCCTTTGCCAAGCAGTGAAGGCCCATAACTGACCATGTGCAAAATGTGTTTCACATGGTTTCCTTTGTGATTAGTGCAGTTTGAGATGTTAAATTGCCCCATTACAAATCCCCCCAATAGTTATTCTGTTATTCATTCAATATGATTGAATTACTATTTTGACTGCCATTGCTGATTTAACAATAGTTACTTAATGGGTGAAAAGTAGCTAGCTTGTGTCTTACTCCTACCTACACTAGTAGAATATGTGAGTGAATTTAATTGTAATTCTAATGCCCACATAGCCTCCCTCATAGTTGCTCTCTTGACCCTTTTTAGTGTGTAATTAAAAACAGAAATACAAATCTGGTAGAAACTAAACTCCAAACTATAATCAAATAAGAACTTCTAAAATAACATCACGACTTCGGGCAACGTGGTTGCGCAGCGTCATGTAGGATTCGCCATCTGCAGCAAACTGCACAAGTTGGTTCAACATAATTTCCACACTGATGTGCTCAATAGCATGGTCTTCCACGTAATCAGCATGAATGTGAGATACTTGATGCCGTGGTGGTCTCAGGAGAAGTCCTTTGGCCTAAGCACTGAGCTGATGACATTGAACAGCCCCCCTCCAGCTGAGCGTGGGTAATTTGGATTGGAAAGTCAGTTGAAGCCAGTTTTAATTGTACTGGCAGATGAAATTGAGCAGGAGCAGAGTGCTTTTTTGTGAATCGATTTTGTGAAGCCGCAGCAGCATCTGTGATGGCATCGGAGGGAGAGATGGAAGACAATTGTAACCTTCTCCGTTGCTGTGCTGCATGCAAACAGAGTGCTTCCATCCTATCCTCCTTCATTTTTTTTTCAAAAAGCAAGAACATCGACTGAAAATTTGTATCGCCTGGATCCAATTTTCAAATGCTCTCGAATCGTTTAGGAATGCAGGAGCATCTGGGCACTGCCACGACAGCACTTTATCTTAGAGGAGACAATCCCGATTTTCAATGCTACCTTTGTTTATTTGTTGTGGGCCTAATGATACATAACACTGAGCAGTCTTCTGTGTGTTTCTCAGACGCAGCTGAACGTGCTGAACAGTGTCCACCACTGATGTTCTTAATGGTGGACGGTCTGTGAATGTGAAAACGCCGGCAACATTTACTTCCTGTTTTTTAGCAGCTAACGCTCAGTGGCCATAACGGTGTCCTTGTCTGACGCGTTTACAATGTCAAAATAGCGATCTTGAAATATGAATGAATGCTGTTGAAGTGTGGGCCATGCTTCTTGCACGTGAAATGGATCATGGGGAATTATAGGATCAGAGTCAGAGAAAAGAGCTGGAACCTAGTCTGTCTTAATATGGCATTGCACACATGTTCAATGTGAATGCTTTCCTTTAAACTATTTTATAATGACAACAATCTGTTTTGATATGCAGTGAAGTCTTTTCTGTTTGATGTCAAGTGGCAGCCATCCTTTTGTCTTGTTGATGGTGCAGCCCCTGGGGTTTGTCTGCAAGTTGCCTTCAGGCTTGATGCCTATTTCAGTCTCTCTGTCCAGTGATTTTAGGCCTCTATTTTAACAAAATGTCACCTCTGGGTGGGTGTCGGGATAGTGACTGTCTCTCTGATTGCCCCCCCCCCCCAGGTCCCAAAAGGATCACAAGCTCACTCGACTGTTTCAGTTGACCAAGAAAAAGAAGTGCACTTAGTGTCTCTGTGGAAAGAGATGCCAGTGGCTTGTGTTTGCTTGTAGCTTTCAGAGGACGCTTCCTGCTGGTTTCCTTAAGAACTTCTCTTGACCCATGTGTTTTTTTGCACAGTCGCATCAGGCAGATGTTGACGATTCCTCATGCATAAGAAACCCCACTCCAGCAGCCATCTGTCAGCTAATGTCTGTCACCGCATGCCGGCAGTTTGTTTTCTTAGAGCTGTGTACATTTTTAATGGAACGCAAAATACGCTGAACAAATCTCACGACCCTTGCGCCTCATTCCCCAAATCTCATTCTCGACTTCTAGCTGTGACCCAAGTAACTGAAACCAGAAAACATGTCTACTGTGGCCACATGCTGTTCCAGTTCTGTTTCTTTCTATTCAGTATCCTTGCTATACTGTTACCTTCACCAAACTGCAAGAATGAATTATGCCACCCACTTGCAATAGTAGTAATGGACCCGATCTGATACAGTGCCTAACAAAACAACCATTACATGCATAACTGTTAAGAAAAAAAGAAGAGGCAAAGAGGTCAAAGGGATCACATGAACCGCTCTGAAATGACAGCCATCATATGAGCCATTATGCCATTTTTTCCCCCAAGCCGACTGACGATTTGGAAAGCTAGCATGTACGATGACAAGAACCGATTTGGAAGGCACGAGCAGGAAAATGGCGAGGGCAAGCAAAGCACACTGCTTCAAAGAGCTGGGTCACCATTAGCATGCAGCTCGCCTCACCTCAGTTGAGCATTTAGAACTTTTACCCTTTTTGTTGCAGTTACATAAAAAAAAGAAATCCAACCATTCTGGTTTCCTCATTTGGTTTTGCGTCATACTGTACACTTTGATTGATTTTCAGAAATTCGCACAAATGCTGGTACTGTAGTTAACGTCACCATGTTATGGTTAACCCATTAAGACCTGAGGCCGATTCTACAAATGTCTTCTAAATCCCAACAGTTTTCTGAAGAAAACTTATGTTTCTATATCTTTTTCATGTCAAGGACCCCCAAAATGATATGTATTTGGCCGCGGACCCCCATCTCAAAATGTGTTGTTCCAGGGACCCCCCAGAAGCAAAGAATAGAGTTAAAAATGTTCGCTTAAACAATATATATTCAAAGATTTGCACGCATTTTCACGATTTTTCAAAAATAGCAGATCTACAAGCTCGTAGCGCGGCACTCGGTGCCGCGCTATGAGCTTGTATATCTGCTATTTTTGAATAGCCAAAGTGTAAAATAATGCTTTTTTTTAGCTCAAATCAAAAAATTACACAGATGCGTTCCAGGTCTATGGATGGGTTAAAGATACAAGAACAGCTATGATCAGTAGCTTGTTTCTTATCAGCAGGGCTATGTCGGTCCATCTATCTGTCCGTTTATCAGTTAACCACTTTTATTCCTAAATATCATATCTTGAAAACTACTGTCAGGATTGCCATGGTATTTGCTGTGCACATTTGTGCTCCTCAGATGATGACCCCTACTAGTTTGGTTTGGTGCCCCTTGGCTTTCTTTCAGCACCATCCAAAAGTTCCAGTTTCACACAAGATATCTCCAAATCTAAAGGGCAGATTGGCATGAAACCTGCTGAGCACATTCATGCTCTCTGGAGGATGAGCCCTAACCATATAAATGACCCAATGACCTTTCCTCTAGCTTCTGTCCAGAATGAAAACTTTTCACACAAGATATCTCATAATCTAATTGGCACACTGCCAATTTATAAATGTATTTTATTTGACCTTTTATTTAACCAAGAGAAAACCCATTGAGATTAAAAATCTGTTTTCCAAGCGAGACCTGGGTCACAACAGGCAGCAGCACAATTTAAGAACACACGAGAGAAACGACAACAATAAAAGCTAAGAATAAATGAAATTAATTAACATAATTAAAGCATAGCGGTTATAAATTGAACACAATTACAATAGTTTATAGAGTCTGCCTCCAGCGCTTTCATTCTGGATTTAAAAGCATCTAATATGAATATAATGTTCCTCTGGTGCAGTCAGTGGTGTCAAAACTGGTGGCCTATCCAGCCTGCGGAATGATTTTCGGAAGGAAAAACAACATTATTCACAACTATTTATTATGTATCTGTACGGCACAGCCGCTCTGACATCGCTCTCTTGCCGCTCTCTCTCCCTACCTCTGAACTGCACTGGCAGCTTGTTGTGTGTGTGTGTACTGGGAAAACAATAGACTGCAGTTAACCACTCGGTGTGTATGGCTCCAGTCAACCCCGAGTCTGTCCAGGGCTTCGATGAGGGTGGGGGAAACATAGTTCACCATTGTGGTTTTTGTCATGGGCACAATGGGTCCACCAACTCCTCAGTACACAGCTACATATATCCCAATAGAGCCGCATCACTCATGTCAGTGCTTTCATCAGTTGCAATAGAGAAGGTAATAAATGACTTCAGTCGCAAGGTCCCCCCAGTATTATACACACCAAAGAGGCATTATGTAGCAGGAGCCTGAAACGGACAATGTCATGCATGTAATCAAAACGGTTAATTTCATTAGAGCCAAAGGGATTCAACCACGACGCTCTTTTGTCTGAAAGTGATATTGTAATTACTTGCGGAAATTGGTCTGTTCATGAACGAGAAAGGGAAGGCAGGCGACATGACCCAGACTGGACTTGCTTCATGGTCTTGCATTTTTTGGTGGATATAACACAGCACCTGAATGTGCTTAATGTTAATATGCAAGGCGCACACTATGACATTTGTGTCTTTCAAATAATTAGGTCTGCAGGAGATGGCAACTATCTTGGAGCAACCCAGCTCGTTTCCCCTCTTTGCAGTCAGTGCGTTTCGCTCATAGGAATACTTTCAACATAGACGCGTACATGGACGAAATAGCACAGCTGGAAAATTAGTTTCAGAGTCATTTCCAAGACTTCACTCAACCTCGAGAAGGTATTCTCATTGATTTGCTCAAAATTGGTCTGCTTGCATGAAGTCGCATTTTGCCCAGTCCGGCCCATGGCCTATAAAATGGCTTTGACACCCCTGCTCTAGTGGCACCCTCGGCCAAAAAGGGTCCTTTTGTGTGTATAGGGAGCAGCACAGCCTCTCTAGCGACATTTAGCCTTTGTTTTCCTTCACATCCATTCAGCATAGCACTCACTGCAGATGACCTGATGAGAAACGGGGCCCTTATCTGCCGCTATGCCCACAAGAAGAATTGAACACATCTCATCCGTTGCAACCGTCCACTGCAACATCTTATCACATCAGCCACTACCCTGAAATAATGCAATGTAGGTTTTCAGCAGTAGAGAGATTCCTATCATTCTTTGCCTGAGCGTTCGTTCCCCTGAGGCCTACATGTTTAACCCATTAAGACCGGGAACGCATCTGTGTGTCATTTATAGATTTCTTTGGCTATTCAAAAATAGCAGATATACAAGCTCATAGCGCGGCACCGAGTGCTGCGCTATGAGCTTGTAGATCTGCTATGTTTTGAAAAATGGTGAAAAATAGTAAAAAAAAAAAAATTGAATATATATATGTTTTTTAAGCAAACATTTGTAACTGTCAAATATCTCAACAAATGTCTTAATTTTTCTGTTTTTTTTTGCTATATCAGTGGTGCTCAAACATTTTCTTGTCAAGGACCCCCAAATTTATGTTTTTGGCCACCGATCCCCATCAAAATATGTTGTTCCAGGGACCCCCCAGAAGCAAAGATTTTAGTTACAAATGTTCACTTTAAAAATATATATATATTCAAAGATTTGCACAAATGTTCAAGATTTAAAAAAAATAGCAGATCTACAAGCTCATAGCGCGGCACCGCTTGTATATCTGCTATTTTTGAATAGCCAAAGTATAAAATGATGGTTTCGGTGGTTACACAGATGCGTTCCCGGTTTCAATGGGTTAATATGGGCATACCAATGTGATTTACCGGACAGATAGCCTTGGGATTCAGGGGGTCACACCGCTAGTGTCATCTGCAGCGTATGGCTCGTGAATTACTTTAGTAATGTTTTAAAAAAATGGCCGATACTGTGCTATTATTGCTTGGATGTTGGATATGGTAGGGACTTTTAGAGGAAAGCTGACTGAAAAAGCAGCGACTGATAAAGGTTTAGCCTCAGCAGTTAGATTGCGGTGCCGTCTGTTTGGGCAAAAGCCATGACGGCCACATAGAGTTTTTGGGGAATGAAGGCATCTGTTCTCTATTATTTCCTCCTCTTTTATTTATTCACAAAACTCAAAAATTCCGCTGGTTTTTGACATTCAAATAATCTTTGGACCCTTTTTCTGGCACACAAAACAAGGCTTATTGCTCTATTGCACACAGCAACAATAACAACAATGTTCTGTTTTTCAAGATTATTTTCCAATTTCCAGCAAGTCCTCCTTTCACGTTTGCAGGGGATAATAATTCTCTTTGTTGCTTATCCTTTGAGCAAAGGAGTGGACTTGTCCCTCCCGCATTATTATCGAACACAGGCCCCCCTGCGGAGGAGCAAGGACTCTAATCCCACCCTGTCTATATTCATTCCAAATTCAATTACTTCTTTTAGTAGTGGCAGAGACTCATAGTAATGCTATATTGCTCGCCCGTGCATGTGGCTGCCCATAGATTTATGCTGAAGCTGAAGGATGGCTGTCCAATTTTATGCCTGGATGGCCCGTGCTGGTGGCATTGTCTGTGTTTTAAAAGCTTTTGTCAGATGTGTGCCGACGTATGGAGCGTGCGGCTGTGTAATTCTTCCAGACGGCGACCATCTCTGTCACATCCTACCATTAGCTTGTGTATTGCGGTGATTTGTGGCGCGATATCTCGGTTAGTGTGTGTGTACTGTGTGTGCGCGTGTGTGTGTGTGTACATGCGTGCATCCTGTCAGTCTTTGTAACTCTGCTTGATCATATGTGTCTGTGTGTACCCAAGTTCTCAAATTACACTCTTAGAAACAAGCGTGCGTGTTGTTTTTTTCCTCCCACGTTGGTTATTAATTTCAGTGGTAGTAAAAATTTTACCACCCTGACAGGTCACCACCTTCGTCCTTGCAAATGGGAAATGAATACCAAATGGGAAATTTGTCAAGCCAATTACCTCTGACACTGGATATTGACAAAGAGGAGTTTTTAGCACTTTAGGATTGAACTCGGTGTAGGCATTTTATAAAGCCACAAAAAAAACATACATTTGTGGTTTAATAAGGGATGAATGTCTTCTATCATTTTCTCCGATGTTGTTTTTTCTTCCCTTTTTGCATGGGCTCTTTTTTGACTTTGATGGATTGTTGGATGGCTGTAACATAAATGGCCTGTGCTACTGATAGCTAAAATGAAAAAAAAACAAAAAAACAACAGATTGTCAAGTAATGACGTATCCATGCAATTAATTTGTCAATATGTCCTACTAATAGTTTGTCTGCTTTGTCTTAATGATGGTATTGGTATTGTGCTCATACTGTATCAAGTCAAGTCACATTTATTCGTATACTAGGCCATTATTCAGCGTTACGGTCTCAAAGAGCTTTAAAGGCCCATATTTAACAAAGGCAAACGACTCCACCTTCCTAGACCAGTGGTTCTAAAACCTTTTTAATTTCAAGGACGACCATAACTCTGAGAGTGTACAAGTGGAACCAAATGGACCCGTAAGGGTCCATTTGGTTCCACTTGTACACTCTCAGAGTTACAGACCTAATTTGGAACCTCCCTCAAGGCCTGGACCCTTTGATAACCACTGTCTTTGACCCTCAACCGGGTGAGAAAAACAACCAAGAAAAAAAAAAACGTTTTGACGGGAAAAGTAGCGTAAGAAACCCCCGGGAAGGGTCACAAATCATTGTATACCTTGTAGCCCGGGCAAAACCTGCCTATCGTCAGTCCGGCGGTGATATAGAGACCCTACATTCATCACCCCAGTGTTATGATGGCTGCCCAACATGAGGTCACACACCCCATTACGCCGGTTGACGCAGGTACAGTGGTGGCCTTCTTTGTAGTAGCAGTGAAAGATTGACATGCCCCCAAATGGCCGCCGCCGCCTCGATACAGGGGTCCTGGGATATCTCGGCCATCTCCCCTCTCTCTACTCTGAGCCCTGAATGGGTGCATTGTGTGCGCCTGCCCCGCTTGAGATCGACGGCTCTGTTTGGTCCTCCACAGCCGCACACACTTATATATATATATATATACGCACACACACACACACACACACACATACACACACGCGCACACACCTGTCAAGCCATGTCCATGACACCTTAGGCCCTGAGACACTCCAGAAGCCCCTTTGCTACACATATATTGAGCATGGGTGTGTGCATGGGAGCGCACGCACGCACGCACGCACGCACGCACGCACGCACGCACGCACGCACGCACGCACGCACACACACACACACACACACACACACACACACACACACACACACACACACACACACACACACACACACACACACACACACCTAAACATGTAAACCTGCATACACACATGCACACACAATAATGCATACACAAATAAACATAACTCTATACAGGGCCAGGCACATACACACAATTGCGCTTCACATAAACACAAATGTGGACATATGTGGCACACACACACACACACACACACACACACACACACACACACACACACACACACACACACACACACACACACACACACACACACCTAAACATGTAAAACTGCATACATACACACACACACACACACACACACACACACACACACATGTACACACAATGATGCATGCACAAATAAACCTAACTCTCTGTGTAGACACGCAGAGGCTATACAGGCACACAATTGTGCTTCACAATTGTGCTTCACATAAACACAAATGTGGACATATGTGGCATACGTGCACGCACACGCACGCACACACACGCACACACACACACAGAGGCTTGGGTTTATTGGAAACACACCTCGCTCCTTTCACCTAATGTCAAGGTTGCGTGCATTGTGGAGGTCGCTTTCAGAATGCAGAAGAGGTCAGGCTCCATATTGGCAGGGCCAGGAGGTTAAAGTTAGATGGAGGACGAACAGACTTCAGAGACAGAATTCTGAAGTAAACTACTTGTAATTCAATCCCCATTTTCAATCAGTTGCATATTTTCATATTTTTTTTATTTGAGGGGAAAACTACTCGGGTTCAATGTTGCTTAGCAATTGATTTCTATTTAGGAGTACAAAACTGGTTAAACAGTTTTAATAATGTGAGCTTGAATCTGAATCCCAGGGAAAAAAATCAACAAAACCCTAGTTTTTATTGTTCATTGTCTAGAGTGGACCAATCGTTGGGAGAATCACAGACTCTCAATGACCCATTGCTAGGTATAATCCTACTGTCTTGCAGCACTAATTTCAAGCTCCCTCCTCACTCCCATTCCCCCCAGTTTGTGTCCTTGGCGTTGGCCCATACGAGAGCAGCTCCCTAAGTGATGTTATCATCAAAAAACAAATGCTAAACAGCCGATTGTACATGCACACAATGTGCAACCTCGTGAAGGACCCAAAGTGTCAAGTCCCGCCAGTGTCACCCATACAATTTTACCCTCTATTGACTTTTATGTTCCACAGCAAGGTTGGCCATTGCATTGGGAATATGTATTCCAAATAAAGACGAATGATTATCATAATGACACACACACACACACACACACACACACACACACACACACACACACACACACACACACACACACACACACACACACACACACACACACACAGAGGTATAAACACAGTTCTGGCCCCAGCAGAGGGGAAAATTGCTGTGGGACAGTATGGGTTTTATAACTGTAGGTAGCCGTTTTTCCAAAATAATTTATATCTGGTGCACAGTATGCTCTGTCTTGGGGCCTCGGGTACATAAAGCTTTCCGTGAATGAGAGAGCCGATGGAGGACTGTTTTTCACATGTGGGAAATGTCTGAAATTACATCTACGCATTGTGTACTGGAAGGCGGTGGGCAGTCATACACACGCTCAAAAAACCAAACTGTGAATCGTTAGCTTGTTCGCTAGCTGGCTTAACCCATTAAGACCTGGAACGCATCTGTGTCATTTTTAGATTTGAGCTAAAAAGCATGATTTTACACTTTGGCTATTGAAAAATAGCAGATATACAAGAGCCGCGCTACGAGCTTGTAGATCTGCTATTTTAGAAAAAACGAGAAAATTTGTGCAAATCTTTGAATATATATATTTTTTTAAAGCGAACATTTGTTTTGATTCTTTGCTTCTGGGGGTCCCTGGAACAAAATATTTTGAGATGGGGGTCCGTGGCCAAATACATATACATTTTGGGGGTCCTTGACATGAAAAAGTTTGAGAACCAATGACATAGCAACATAAGTTTTTCAAGTTAAGATTTAGAAGACATTTGTAAAGTGATCTTGTAAACCCCATTTAGCTTTGCAGGCATAGTAACAGTGGTGGGCAAAGTAGCCTATATACTCAAGTAAATGCTCAAGTATACATTTTCTTTTTTAAATCAATGCATTGCCATATTTAAATTTAGAACATTTCCCCCCAAAACATGGGGACATTTTTAGAAATCTTCAAAAATAGCAGATCTACTAGCTCACAACGTGTCGCGTGAGACAAGTTGTGAGCGTGAAGATATGCTATTTTCACTATTTTTTAAAAATAGGCCATAAGTGGTTAATTCATAATATATGTTTGTAAGTTTGGGTTTGAAATGTAGCAGCAGAGTGAAAGTCATGGGTGAAAGTCATGGACACACACACACACACACACACACACACACACACACACACACACACACACACACACACACACACACACACACACACACACACACACACACAATCCTCAAACAACATACAGTAAGCTCTCACACGCTTGCACACTCATGCATGTCACATACCGCACTGTTACGGCTGAAGACATGGGACAGCTTTGCCTGAATGCTTTATCGATCATCCATATCATAAGACCCGCAGGGGAGTGGAGTTTGTGTTCTCTAGCGTCAGCAACGCCTCCCCCATCCCCAACCCTGCCAGTGCTAGCACACTGCTAGCGCACACATAATGCTGTACGCACACACACACACACACACACACACACAGACAGACACAGACACAGACACACACACACACACACACACGCGCGCACAGTTGGTGACCCACCGACTCATAGCTCAAGGATCATCCATTCGCTAATAAGGCCAATTAAGGCCCAGGCATGAGAGGACCTCTAGAGGAAGGATTCTGCTGTTTGGGGATGTCCACCCGTTAGCAACTACTCTCATTGGTATGCAGGGAGAGAGGGAGAGAGAGAGAGAGAGAGATGAGGAGAGAGAGAGAGGGAGAGAGGGAGGGAGAGATGAGGCTATGTGGGGAGGAGGAGAGAAGGAAAGGAGAAGAGGAAGCGATACGATACGGACAGTGATAGAGGAGTTGCTGAAAGAGAGGAAAATAATCTGTAACACAAGCGTTGTAGATATTGAGATAGCAAGGGGGCAGAGCATCAGAGCCTATTGGATAGAGAGGGGGGGTAAAAAGAAGTGCCAGGCACATAAATATACTAATCTGCCTTGCAGTTCTCTAAGCCTGTGGTTGCCAGCAACCTCAGTCAATTGTTATCAGCTTGCCTGAATTTAATTTGACCCTTGGGGGTCTGGACGTGGCCCATGCATTATGAATGCGATCCTTGTCTATTGACTCCTCTTGGTATGCTTGTCCTGCTTTCGGCCCAGGAATCACTACAGCAATCCCTGACTCACTGAGAATGACCTGTATGTTCCATGTTATTTCATTTCCTCTATTGCATGCGTTCATCTATTGATGGCATGGTCTCTTTTGCTGCTTGTACCTGTATAAGTGGCAAATGAAAACCCTTTAAATAATCATGAATGATAATAAATAATTTAATAGTACATCAATTATAAATACATTTAATAATAAAATAAAATAAAAATCAGTACAAAGTGAAAATAGATCAACAAGCTCACAAGTGTCGCCACAAGTGAGCTTGCAGATCACCTATTTTGCGTGAGGCCGTTGTATGACAAAGGATAATCACACAAATGTATTTATTTTATTATGCTAAATCAATTAGAGGTTTTTGCATCGATTAATTGATTTTATACTGTATATCTCAAGATTATTTCATTAACAAAAAAGTAATAGAACAATTGCTAAGAAAATAATCGATAGTTTCAACCCTACTCACCACTGAATTAATTAATTACTTTCAATTTAATTTGTATTACTTTTGCTGTGGGTAGTAGTAATAGTGAGTGAGTTGCAGTACAGTTTGTTTCACCCCAAGGTACTGCCATCATATTTACTGCATGTCCATAGTTAATTCCCTCTTTACCAGAAACTCGATAATAGTCAACACAGTCACATTGCGTGAATGGATGAATGAGCGGCACTAATAGCAAAAAAGAAAAAACAATATATGCCACATCTGCACACTTGGAGTATGCACTTAAGGATGGCCCTCTATTCACTGGAAAGGATGCCACCAATTTGAATGCATTCTCCTATGTCCATTAACCATATCTCTGCAGCCTCTGCCCTTGGCGAACGCTGCCTCGACTCGTCGATTAAAGTGTCACAACCAGTAGGTCAGGTTAATTTAGAGCCCTCGTCCACTGATTAAGGCTTTTGTTGGCAGTGATCGTGGCTACTGTAATGTGGGTGTTGGGGTCAGCAATGGCCACAAAAGCTTAGCTACTCTCACATACCGCTCCCCTCTCTCTCTCTCTCTCTCTCTCTTTCTCCCTCTCTCATTCCTTCTCAGCACATTTTCCACTTGGCTGATAAAACGAGCCACTCTTTGATGAGCTAGGGGCGCGACTGTGCTCTGCCTTGATGTATGCTTTTGTAGAGCCACACCACAGCCTGTCGGCTTGCATTAGACATGCAAGTGTGGGCTCACTGTTTTATTGTGTTCTGTCTCTTCTCTTGGTAGAGTTTTATTGACATAGCGATGGGCAACAATGAGCTTATATGGGGCACCTGTGTTTAGATATGAGGACTGTCATCCTAACAGCGCACCAGATGATGGTATGTATTCCTCTATGGCAGTTTACAGGTGTATCATTATTAGAGGTGCAACAGTTGATCAAACTAATCAATTTAATTGATTATATATATATTTTTTTAAATAAATTATCATAAAAAATTGAAAATAAGTAATCCACAAGAATGCTCTTCTCGATTATCCAATTAATCAAATTAACAGTTTCCTCATAGATTGCTGTTGTAGAAAATACATCTGTCTGTCTCTGTATGACAAAAGGGACTCTGCTTTCATTAAAGGTAGGGTAAGTGATATTTTTGGGTATATATATTTTATTGTTAAAAAGGTTTAAGTACTTTATTCTGACCATTGCTACAGAGCGTTTGTTCGGTCACAGGGGTCTCTCCAGCTCTTTAGTAAACAGAATATAGTACATTTTCAGGTAGGTGACAACATTTAAGCCAATTGAATAAAGAGCTGGAGAGACTCCTTTTACTGAACAAACACTCTATGCGATGAGTACTATCAGAATATAGAGCTATTTAACACTTATTTTAACCAAAGTAAATCACTTACCCTACCTTTTTAATGAATTAACTGACATCAGTGAGGACTTGTGTCACAGCGTAGTGCTGTCACCTTTGCCTAATCAACGTTTCGGAAGGCATATCGCAGTTGTAATAGTCAGTGTTCAGTGCAAGGCTGTCTTGAATGTCTGTAACCGAGAGGTGTGCTCCACATTTATCCAGTTCCACACCATTTGAAGAGATCTTGGAAGCCTCATTTCCCAATTTAGCTGCCAGCTCCTTTAACACCAGTGATTAACAGAGTAGGTTTTTTAATTTGGCACTGATGGTGTCTCTTTTCAATGAATGGAGCTCAGGGAGAGACTGGAAGAGAAACGCACTAGGGAAGAATTCATTGCACATAGTGATACAGTATATTTAAAAAATTGTCATAATGAAATTAAATCAGAATTGTCTAAAAGGTTTAGGAATGTCAAGCCATTGTGATGCGAAAGCAACATTTGGACTGTTAAAATTGGCCAAAGTTTAGTTATTTTTCCTTTGGTGGTCTCTATGAAGCTATTTCTTTGTTCCTTTTGTGCAACAGACTTTTGGAAGGAGTTGTTGCAATATGGCACGATGCGTTTCCTCTCTGAACTTCTCCAGACCTACTAAATAACTGACAGCTGCTTTGTTGGACCAGCAGATTCGGCTGAGCTGACCCTATGGCATCTGCTGAACTGGAAAAAGCTGCAAATGTGACCAGGAATAAAGACCAGCAGATTTAGTTTTCGAAAGCAAGTCCCTTAAGGAGAGAGAGAACAAGAAAAGAAGCCAAGTCATGTGTTTGTTCTCAGATTCAGAAGTTTAGCAAGTTGAGTGAGAACAGTCACAGGGCAGTGACGGTATAGAATTATTCTTGCTGATTGCCATAGAGCGGGATTATGCGTGTGGTTTGCATTGTTCCAAGCAGTCAACGGGGGGGTTTAGCATTGCTTCACTTTAATAGCATGTTGCCAACCGGTGATGCTGCAGTGGACACACAAAACTGTGGCTCATCAAAGAGCAAAACAGCAATTATTATGACCATATCAACCTCCATCCTGGTGTTCAGCTTTTGGTTATGTTTGCTTGCAAAAGGGGCTAAAACAGACCCCTACGACAAACAGCTTAATGGGAGTAGTGGCAGTAACCTTTGCAACCACCCACTAAGCCTGCAAACTGCACAGTAAAATCCTCGGTGTTCATTTAACTCTGAGAGTATAAAAATAGACCCAAATGGACCTTTTTAAGGAGTTAACCGCTTTTAACCTGGCAGTCCTCTCTATTTTGGGCTCGTCATTATTGGCCTATAAAAAGAAGAAAAACGTATTACCCCATCTACTAGCTCACAACACATTAATGCGACGTGTTGTGAGCTTGTAGATTAATTTCGACACGCAACACCATTGTGCGACACAGCATAAAAGAGGACTTAAAGGACGACTTCACCGCTTTTCAACCTATCTTCATATAATTGGTCCTCACTAATACTCATGATAAAATGGTTCAATTTTTTTCTACTTGGTCTGTGTCTCATAGGAGGACTGTGGACAGTCCAGAAACCTGTCTACCAGTGACATCATCGTTAGGCATGATTTTTTTTTCCAACAAGATTTCACATTTTTTATTTAGATTTTTATTAACACGAGAACAATGGCTTCTTTTATTGCATTGCAACTTTCCAGGAATAGAAAGCCTGCAGTTTCTATTAGCTTGGATTCCCCATTGATGATGTCACTGGTAGACGGGACTCTGAACTGTCCACAGCCCTCCTATGAGACACAGACCAAGTAGAAAAAAATTATACCATTTTATCATGAGTATTAGTGAGGACCAATTATATGAAGATAGGTTGAAAAGCGGTGAAGTCGTCCTTTAAGTGGTTTTACTGTGCATGTTTTCAGGCTTTCCGGGTGGTTGCAAAAGTTATTACCACTACTACATTAATCTTTTTGCCGTTGGGTTTCTGTATTATACCGTACGTACAGCACATAATGCAGTTATTGCTTGTCATGTCTGTTGACCAATTAGACATGCACAGTGCCTTACATCGTGAGCTTGCCTTTTCTTTTTCTACATTCATGACAACAACAGTAGTCCCTAGAGACAGTAAATGTATATTGAGCTTCAAATATAAAGTCCTTGCTCAAGTAGAAATGTCATTGTGTTTCACAGTGAATTGTGATTTTGACTCATTAAGATTCATGGCAGCCAATAGTCACAGCACATGCACTGGGAGATATGTTGACAAGTGACAGATGACTTGTCTGCACATTGACTACCGCTCACAGCAGGGATGCTATGGCGCCTCGACATGATTATTGTGGAAAGTATTGGAATTGCTTTCAGTAAGATGGCTGATTTGCTGACGACAGTGGGAAACGATCGTGTCAACACTAATGACATTTTTAGATTTCTTATAGCTTTACTGATGACGAAACGGAAAATCTTGAGGGGGAAAAGTATTGAAACATCAAATCGACACACTTGATTGGATAGGGAGACCAACCAACCTTTGGCTCTGTTTAATGACTGACCAGAATCTAAATGGAAAAATCTACTACCGTAGTATTAGTATACGTATATTCTATCTCTCTATCTCTCTATCTCTCTATCTCTCTCTCTCTATCTCTCTCTCTATCTCTCTATATATCTATCTCTCTCTCTATCTCTCTAATAATAGATTGTTGTGTATCTAGAATTGAGAAATATGAAAATCGATATTTGAGACCATGAAAAATCAAACTCATCCATAATTTGCTTCGTATTTGTACCTGACCTGTGGTCGCTCGACAGCCAGATCTGACGTACTGTAGCCAGTAGATGTTTGTTTAGCGATCACCCTTTTATGACGACCATCTGTCTCACAGCAACCACCGATTCAACGAAACAACAAGCATAGTGTTAAGAAGAATAATCACATTCCCTTTTCGTTTCATTTGAATTACTGAAGAATCCATTATGGGCGACGTGGTTTTTGCTCATTAATGCAGCCGTGATTAAACTCAACCTCTTCAACGCAAATGCACAATGGTAAGGAGAGCAACAAGGGGTTGATTTAGAGTGGAGTGGCGAGAGTGAGGGGAATGAGGAGTGACATGCAAGGGCAGAGGGCGAGGACAGCACATGCATGAGAGATGGACCCATATACCTAATTTATGCTCCGACCGTACGACCGGAAATAGCAGCTCCATAAGCTTGCAACGCGGACGCGTTGCAAGCTTATGGAGCTGCTATTTCAGGTCCAGTATACAAAGACGGAAGGGACAGAGAGAGAGAGAGAGAAAGGGGCAGAGGCAGTCATCAAAATGCTAATGCTGCATGGGATATTTACCGCAGTGTTAATGTAGTTTAAAGCAGGCTCTTTGTCCTGCACCCCATCACCAGGGCCCTGTTGAGCCCTAATAAATCAGCCATTAAAAGCTGATGTGACCGGAATAATACATACGGTACGTACGTAATCTGGGACTGTCGTTCAGCGCGGCTACCGGACATTTGGAACGTTTATGAAGATGCTGCTAAATGACCCTAATAATGGCCGGCCCAGCAGAGGACAGAGAGCCTAATGCAAAAAGACATTAGACATGTCACTCAACAAAAGTGACGGCATGGGGGATATGATAGGTCTGGTTTTATCCAGTGTATTCGCCGATGTGATCATATTAAATAGACCAAAATATGTTGTGGACAATTATTCAAGCCTGCTACTAATATGATGTAATTTGTGGAAGAATATTGATTTACCAAGCCACATATTCTGATAAAACATTCCTTTTTGCTATTACTGAATGAAATACATACAGCTTGAGGTTGGCAATTGAAAATGGTATTGGGACATCCCTACATTTCGTACAATAACTTACAAAAAAGGCTTAATTCACTATTTACGGTATTTTATTTGTTTGCGTAATATGTTTTAGACCCTCCCCTGTGTAGGCCTCTGGGTGAATGAAAATTACAATGAACAGAAACGTTAAAACCTACTATGTGATCAGCTCCATCGTCATCTACAGAGGTATATTTATAATACCATGTCCATTATTCCACACTGAAGGAACCATCTTGCTCTTATACTGTGCGGTTATGAAATTATTACAATCTCAAGTACAACATCTCTTAACAGAATTCCTCTTCTCTCTCCCTCTCCCTCTCTCTCTCTCTCTGACCTTGTTTTTGCAGAATAGATCGTGGTATTCTCCTCTGGAATGTGATGCGCTGGATTTGTAAGGTGCTTTGCTGAGAAATCACCCAAGAAGCATACATTCACCACTGAAGTAAGGTATGGCAAGTCAATCATCTTCAAAGGATGTTTTTTGTAATCTATTTTTTTCTCCCCCCCTCAGAAATGGCTAGAGCCATGCATAACCCGTGTTAAGCTTGCAGCATTTGCCTTCCTCTACTAGTCAACATGTTATTACAGTACGGTACACTGAGCACTGTGATCCATACGCCAACATAGAGGAAAAAATACCTGACGGCACAGACGGAGCTGAGAATGTCTCATTGCATATCATGAATATCCTATGCGCATGAGAGCCTAAGATTGAATACCCAATGCAGTTCTCCTCCCCCCCCCTCCCCCCAACACACACATGATACGTAACATAAATCCTGTTGTTGTGTTGTGAGGAGCCTATGTGATAATCCAACCCGATCTCATACAACACGGTGAAATGGCACGGATTGACATTCCGTACATAGACGACTAGAAAAGCCGCGCATACTGTAGGAGCCGCGAATCCCCTCCATTGACTTTGTTACGTTTTGGACCATGTCGGAGGCGCGCAGTCTCAAGTGAACCGGAGCCACGAGAGGGACCGCCGAGCGAGCTAAAGCCGTCCCGAACGTTGCGACGTTCGCTTGAGCCTACTCAGCGCGTTATGTACCGATAGGCACAGAATCGTCAAAATCATGTTGCGGGGACTGCTCTGCTTCCGGGTTGCAACCCGTGTTATTTCACCGTGGCTTTTCGGGTTTTCTAGCCGTCTATTTACGGAATTGTCAATCCGTGCTATTTCACCGTGTGCTGTGAGATCAGGCTGGATAATCAGACGGCACTTCCCAATGCGTTCTTTGACCAGAAATAGCAGATCTATAAGCTCACAATACGTCTCTTATAGATCTGCTACTTTCAGTCGACGATGCGGTCGTACGACGGATCATAATTTTGGTATTCGTCGGCCCATCTCTCATGTATGTGCCATCCTCTCTCTTCTCTTATGTAAAACTCCTCATGAATGCATCGTTTCACGGGTTCTGTCTCTATTTTCCCGAAACCGGCGGCTACGTTGAATATCAACAGAGTTCCCCAATTTAATGAGGAGCATTTGCCGTTCTTTGTGTGCAGTAGGGCTTGTTTATGAAAACTATCCATGGTTGGTGTTCATCCTCCGACGCAAATCTTGCGGGAGGTCGCCGGTAATCCTTTAATTTCTGCCATCAGTGGCGGGGAGGGGTCTCTTTGTTCGGTCACCATGCTCTATGCACCAAGCATGTTTGCTTTTCATTCCCTCATGCAAATGATGTTTCCCGTGTAATCATGCAAAAAGCACAGCTGGCTTCCATTCTCTATGCCTACAGTACACTATACAGTACATTACTGGCCCTCATTGTCATTCTGCCTTTTCCCCTTCAAACTCTACTCTACCACTCACTCACTCACTCACTCTCGCGCGCGCACACACACACACACACACACCCCACACACACACACACACACACACACACACACACACACACACACACACACACACACACACACACACACACACACACACACTCTGTGGTAGTTGCCGTGCTGGGTAAAACGAGCCATCATCAAACTGTACTGCTCTCTCTCTCTCTCTGTGTCGCTGGTCCCTCCCTCTCCACCACCACCCCACCACCACCACCTTTCCATCTCGGATGGAGTCGCTAGCCTCCATGCCTCCTGCCGCGAGCCTGGATTCAATTCAATTAGGGAGATTGTTTGCCCTCCAGAGTCTGCCGGTGAGCTCTGCGGATGACTACTGTAGGTAGTTTGCCTGCTGAGGAACCCCCCCTAACACACACACACACACACACACACACACACACACACACACACACACACACACACACACACACACACACACCTATTTTCATTTACCCTTTGCTGCCCACATCTAAGCCCCCCATAATTCCTCTACCTCCCTTTCCACTGTTCTTCTACCGTCAGTACCTTGAGGCTGTGTGTGTGAGTGTGTGTGTGTGGGGGTGGGGACTGTCCATTCAATATTAACCTTACTTTTCACTCCCTCGGGTGTTTTCTTTTCTTATTATATATTTTCCCCGCAGAAAAAGACCACGTTTTGGAATACTGGGTCATTGACAACCTGTGTGTGTTTGTGTGTGTGCTCACACAAATGCATGCGCCGTGTGTGTTTGTGTAATAATGCCTGACATCGCTCCTAGCTGATGAATTGACTCTGTCTCATAACCTACAGTAGTGTTAGAACATTGGGAGAGGTGAGAATATTATGCACTTCTTTTATTATCCTGCAGTTAATAAAGTCGGCATTGTTTAGTCACCTTTTTTATTTTTAATAAGGGCACATCTTTTTTTCAGGGCAAGGTCCCGCTCCCTGGTTCCGCTTATACGGCAACACCTCATATGACACCCCCTTTTGCGGACGGGTTAAAGGATTGAGGATTTGGAAAACAATATGCAATCCCAGTCAGTCCGCTCTCGCAAAAGAACAGCAGACGGTTCGTATTATAAACCCGCCGCGGATAGCGTTTCCAGTTGATGTGAATTACTCGGGCCCCCTCGGCCAATCATTGTTCAGCATGTGTCGTATAAAGAAAGGACAAGGAAAGCTGCTGACTCCACTGATCGTCATGTTCGCTGCAAGGTGAAAATAGAAAATGTGCTCTCATTTGAATAACATTGAGAGCAGTGGGTGGTAGTCGTGTACCGTGCTGGCTTGTGCTTTTCGGATTTGACGTGTAAGTCTGCCACATGCACAGAATGTATAATAAAGACCTTTATCCCCCTGTTCTGCGTGGAAACATTAGAGACTTGTCTCGCATGCCCGCTGTTTTCCTCCACGTCTCCTGCGGTGTGAACGCGTACCACTGCGACCCGAGAGGTGGCACCACGTAGAATCGAAAGCTGCATTAGTGTTGAGGGATGTCAAATTAATTAATGGCTGTAGATCGCTTCTGCGATAAATAATCTTAATGGATCCTGACGTTGGAATTAAGATCCTCATTTGACGCACCTTCTTTTCGCTTGACGTGTGGTCACTTTGAATCAAGTCTGATCTATTGCAGCGAGGAGCGTCTTTATAGGGAAGCCGAGGCGAATAACTTGGTCGACCTTCGGGCGGTTTTGTTGTCATTGCACAAGGTCAGGCACAAGGTTCCTGGGGATTCCTTGTCCATGAATTGAAGTCATGGTTTTGTTGTTGAGGCACGGTCTGGAGGTTAATCTATCATTTATCAAAATGCCTTACTCGGTCGCTTCAGTCCTCTTTCCAGCCTGGTTCGGAAAGTGAAAAGCCTTCCTTTACACCCTCCCAGAATGCTTTGCATACCCAACACGGGTTGCCCATAGCATCAGCAGTTCAAGGTCTGTTTGACCACAATGGCCAGTGATGACATTGGCCCTGCCAAGATCGGGTTCTGTTATGTTAGAGCTCCGCGCTTTGTTTTCGTAGTCCCACTCTGCCCGGCCTGTCTCTGAATGATGCAAAACAAGTCGTTTGAATGGAGAGGGGAGAAATCCTTTTCGCCGATGTCAGCAGTGTTCTTGAATTTGAATTCCCCCCAGAGGTAGTTGACTTTGCAGGTCTTTGTTGTTATTTGGGCTAACCAAATGATTGGCAGTAAGGCGATCAGCCTCCATAATATCAACCAAAAGAAAAAGCCACTAATTGCGTATTCTAAAAGACATGACCACAGTACACCAGTGCCAATATATCATGGTGTAGCAGTTCCCCTGTACTATTGCTTAAAAAACTACATTTGTTTACTTTCTGTGTAAATTTACGTTATCTTGAAAATCCCACAAGGTTAAAGGAACATTCTGGCATCAACACATATAATTGTCTATTCATAGCTTCGTACATAAACAGACCAGTTAATGGCTTTATTTTTAGATTTCACTTCTGTTAACATTTTCTCCAAAGTCATTAAAGCGTTACCAAAAGTACCTGAATAATTGAGTCAATGTTGGCTAAACATCATTGTGCGGTTAATAAGCCATGGACGTTTACTAACATTAGCCTAATTTCATTCATAAATCAATCTTCTCTCCGGGGTCTATTTTCAGCTAAACTTTTCCCATCAATCTGTGCTTTAAAATGCATTGAAATGCATTTTTAAGACAAATCTTTTCAGCATTTCTGCTTTTTTTTGTGACAGTGAAATAATCAAATATGATGTCCTCGGGTCGGATTAGAACTTGGGCCAGCAGCGAGAAGGACTGCGGATGCCCCACAAAACTATAACTTGGACAGAATATAACTGTGCAATGATGTTTATTTAGCCTGTTTTATTAACTCTGTCTGAGTTTCAAGTCCCTGCGAAATCATTTTCATACCGTGCTATAGGGTTGTGCAGTAGCTATCGATTATCTGCTTAGCGATTATTCTATTGATTACCTTTTCAGTTAATCGAATAATCGAGAAGCACAGTTTTCTAAAATACCACGTAAGCGTTATTTTATACGTCGTCATTCAATGGTGCGTAGCGATACGTTGTGAGCATGTAGATTGTGTAGCATGTATTTTCGACCGAATGTTCTCCTCAGAATAGGGACACTAGGGTTCATCGGGGTTCACTGTTTTCACAGAGGTGTCATGTAGAGTCAACCAGAGTATTGAACAACTGTCTTAATTCCCCTCTCTAAAATCACCCTAATCATTGTAGTGATGCATTCTTTTCAAATGGAGCTATTGGAGGTTGAGATACAATCTACATATCAGGTGAAATTAGGCAAATTCCTGCTTTTTAGAGTTAGGGTTTGAAATTATTGCAAACAACAAAAATGTAAATTCTCGAATGCTTTGAGAAATGGTCTGCAGTAATGTCAACTTGACTGAGTCGTAATCAATGAGCTAAACATGCCACACGGGTCACGACACCACCAGTATGGTCTTTTTAAATTATCCGCTCAGACATGTTTGTGGTCGTCTTTCCCCCAGTGGGTACAGAGGTGTGAGAAGAGGCTTTAATGATGATGTCATCTAGTCTTTTTCCATTTCTGCTGTTCCAAACAGAAGTTAATGAAGGAGCCAGATTTTGTCTATTTGCACCTGCCTTGTTTATTGTAGCTTTAAGCGGCTATCATCAATCATAGTTAAAAATCATAGCATTCCATTCTGTTTCCTCTCTCCTCCTTGGTAATGGTGCTTGTTCAGCTTGTCTGTCTGTGTGTGTGTGTTCGTGTGTGTGTATTCCTAGCACATCCCCTCTGGCCTTGCTGTGTTGCTCGCCAGGCTGTTACCGAGACGAGGCCTGCATCGCTGTTCCGTGAGCCTAATTTACGCTCCGACGGTGCATACCTACAAGCTCCGACGGAGCAGACCTTTAAGCTCACAAGGCGTCGCGGATGCAACGCTTTGTGAGCTTGTAGGTCGGCTATTTCTCGCCCCCGCGACACCGACCGCTGTGCGGCAAAGTATGAATCGGGCTTTACCCTTCTTCCATTTCTCATGTAAGCCCTGCCTCCTCTCATGCAGTATGCATGCACGTCTCCAGTGCCCCTGCCGTAGTTGCCTCAGATTTGCCTCGGATATCATGATACAAGCAGATTTTCATTTCTGCACCAATGCATTTTTATAACCTGCTGCAAAACACAACGGCATTTTTCTCATGATCTCTGAGGCGTATTTGACGTGGCTTAGGGTACCGTATGCGTTCATCCGTGAGCACATTCGAGCTAATCAGTAGATCTGCTGTTGTAGTCGAGGCGCTCGTCAATGTTAACGCTGCATCTTTGCTAATCCCGTGTATGGGTGCAACTGTTAAACAAATGGAAATTCTGCTTTTTTTCCAAGCTGTGAGCTTGTAGATTTGCTATTTCCACTATTTTTGTGGGACCCTGTTGTATGACAAAGTATTAAACAGGGCTTGTGGTTAATCAGACAAAAAAATCATCCGAGCAAGCATCCGAGGCTGGACATGAAGCCAATACAGAAATAATGAAAACTGCAGTTCTCATGAATGGCCTAGAGGGTGCCGCTATTTCCCCTCTTGCTGGTTGCAGAAGAATTTTCATTCCATTTAAGTCTATGGGTGCGACTTTACATTGGTTTTACTATAAGTGAACCTTTTCATATAGACTTTGTTTTCAATCGCTAGATGAGTCTTCTTTCACATAGCATGAAATGCGTTTTTGTAAGTGATGCTCCTATTAATTCAAATTAATTAATTATAAAGGAGGGTAATGCTTCTACTGGTTTTACTGAACGAAGACCTACCTGGCGATTTTCACTTCAAATGACTCGATCCGTGATCAGCAATTTACCCGATCCGGAGAAACCGATCTTTTATGATCGAGCTGCACCATTTAAGTGGTATAAAAGTCAATCAGATATATTGTATAATATTGCTTCGCAGCTTTGTGACAGGCCCAGACATGCTCACCTTCCTCCCCATACACTCAGGAACAGTTTTGACATATACTAATTTAGGAATATTAGAATTTTCCCCTTACGCACAAGATCGGTATCGGCCAATCTGAGAGAAAAAAAACGTGATCGGGATCGTCCCCAAAAAACCTGATCGGAGTGTCCCCTACTTCCACCCAATAGCATTAGATTATTTGCAAGATGGTGGATTAACTGGATTTGAGTATGTAGAAACCAATGGGTGGCATATAATAAATAAAATATGTACTAAGGGGACTTCATATGAAGTCCCCTTAGTACATATTTTATTTAAATCATTTATTTATTATTTATTTGTCTATGGTTGAGGTTTAGGGTTACGTAAAAAAAAAAATAGATTTGTTTTAAAAAATGAAAAAGTTATCTATAGATTAATCGCTAGATAATCGACAGTTGCAGCCCTAATCCTGAGTCTTGACTGGCTGCAAACAGTATAACAAACCGAGGGATTTGCTATTTTTACACGTGCACACACACTGAGACAGTGTCACAGCCCACTTCCTCCAGCGGACAACGCTCTGCAGGGGAGGGTTCTGCTCAGCTTGACCGGTCGTCCTACAGGCCCACCTCCAACTGCGACATCTCCCAAGTATGACCGACAGGGAAAGGCTGGCGGAGTTGGGGAGGGTTATTCGTTGGTAAAAAAATCGATTTAGATTAAGCTATCCCTGCATGGGGAGGACTATGGGGGGGGGAGTGGAAAAGAGGCCTGTCACGTGCCCGACTGCTCTTCTGATACCCATGTTGACAGGTTGGGTATCTTAATAACACAACACCCCACAGCACAGCACAGCACTATCTGTCTGACTTTCTCTGTCTCATCTTCTTTGGCCATTTTCTCCCTCTCTCTCTCTCCCCCCCCCTGTCTTCCTCCCTCCTCCCTCTTGCTTGCCCTCGCAGTCTTCCTCTGCTCTCTCTCACTCTCTCAGTCTCTCCGCCATTTATCCTAATGTAAATGAACAGGACGACTTGTTGATAGCGATTAGATTCAAGCGCCCGGCCGTCATACCGCCGGGGCCGCCCTGATATCATCTGATATGACAGAGGAATCTCAAGCAGCCATGGAGCCTAATTCTAACCACTCTGTAGTTGTTATTCGAGCTCTTATAGGGCGTCGTCGGCTGGAGACGACCGTAAGCGGATAGGCTGTCCCACCCGACAGTTACGTGGAACGGGCGATGTGGTGCTTTGCGCAAGGCCTGTCACAATTATTTACATAATCGTCTAATCTTAATTATTTGAGATAATCGCAAGTATTTTTGCATAGTCGTCATAATCGTTTCCATGTGAAAAAAAATCACAACTTTTCAAATATAAAAAAGAGCAGAAATAGCTGATCTACAGGCTTACAACACGTCACGAAGTGACACGTTGTAAGCTTGTAGATCTGCTATTTCTACTATTTTTACATGCATAAAATTATTAAATATGCCAATCATTTCTTAGTATATTTCAGTTATTTGTCATATCTGCCCTGTGCAATATTTTATTAGGAAGCCTAAAAGGCTTCATACGGTATGTCCCAATGTTCAATGGCCAAACACACAATTAAATCGTTGATTTGAGTGACAATTAATCGTCAACTTAAGTTTGTAATCGTGACAGCCCTAGCTTTGCGATAATTTTGTAAACGCAATTAAACCGTAGATTAGTCATTTCAATCATTCTTAGAAAAAAAAAAAAAAAGTCCATTGTCCAGCCCTAAGAGAGTTGGGAGTAGCGAACCTCCGACTTGTCCAAAGATGTTTCAGCCGCGCGTGTGTGTGTGTGTGTGTGTGTGTGTGTGTGTGTGTGTGTGTGTGCGTGTGTGCGTGTGTGTGGGTGCGTGTGCGTGCGTGGCGCTCCTAATTAGCCACGTTTGATGTGCACAGGCAGCGGGCTTTACCGGTGAGCCAAGATCTCTCAGGACATTAAGGGGAGAGGAGAGGGAGGAGAAGAAGAGATTACTGCTGGGCTTTTTATAGAGGATCACTCCATCTTGTCTTTTTAGCTCACTCATTAGTTCCCCCCCCCCTTGTGCGCTCTCTCTCTCTCCCTCTCTTTCTCTCTCTCTCTCTCTTTTGGCAAGGCCTCTAGACGGCGTCCCATCACTTTGGCAAGAGAACTGTGTTTCTATCAGTTAACCAAATATGCCATCAGTTAACTCACCCTTCCAATCGCCTGTACTTCTGCCCCTAAAAATCAATCTCAAACTGAAAGTGGGTTGGGAGAGGAATGATTAGAGCTCTTACGATATACATGTATTAGTATGGCCGATATATCGGCCATTATCATTATTATTATTTTTTATCAGTATCCGTAACATCAGTATCAGCAATTATGCAGCATATAATGTATGTCTCTGCCACTTTGAACCTGCTGTCACTATTTTGGGTATGTGATTATAGACCAACATTTAAAAAATATTTAAGAATGTACAAAAATAGCTGACGTGGTTATTTTTGAAACTTTTCGAATAGGGCTTTAGTGGTTACATGAATTAAAGTTCAGTGTATCCTTCTTCTATAAGTTATGCAAATCTGACGGGTACAACGGATACTCTTTCAATGGGTATAATGGGAGCAACGGTTATTGCATGTATTCCTAACTTGCATCGTTCCCGAGGTCTAGAGTGTATACTTTACTTTTACCGATCAGAAAGTAGATTTTTGTAAATTTGTACTTACTGTGTTTGCTTGCTCATAAGTTAAATGTCCTCAGAAATCAGTTTTTTTTTATCGGTCAAAAATCGGAATCGGTATTGGGCCCAAAATGTGGCAGCAGTCCGGCTGTCGAAACGATGATTACATTCATGTTATTGTGTTGGCAGCAGTGACTGTGGAGACACTGAATACCCCCCACACCCCCCACACCCCCCTGCACCTGTGAAATCAGATGTCCAACTGGACGTCTGGGGACTTCACTGGCTGTGACAAGCAGCCCGCACCCCGCTGAGGTAATCAGGAAGTTGCCAGATTTGAATGGTCCTCTGCCGAAACTGAAGGCCTGGCTTCGTCTGCGCCTGTCCAAAATAAATTAGGACCCGCGTGGCTCAGAGCATTACCGTGGATGTCGAATATTTATGGTCGGCAAAGGCATCGAGGGGATTCCCTTAACGCCTGTCGTTCCTACCGTGCATTTGGCAGTGAAGTGGTTGTTTTTAAGTGAAGGGAAATAGAATCCCAACTGTGCAGCCGCTCCCAGCCTAACCCCAGCCCGGTTGCGTGGTGGAAAGCTTTCAAGGCGCGCGCGAGCCTCCCTCAGGATCTGGGATTACTCTGAATAGCAGCGGATGCGAGCCGGGGTCGTGTTCCGTTTCCCCCACGCGGGTCAGAACTTCTGATGTTGATTAATCCACTTGGCCGCCAAACGCTCTCTGCCGTAGCCCTCGCTCTGAAGGGGAAACTTCCGTCTCTAAAAGATACAGCTGGAGAAGAAGATGATGGATTTGCAGCTGGTTTTCTGGAGCGAGACAGAATAACTTCCCTCTCGTCATCAGAGCCCCCCCTCCCCCGCCCCCCGTGTCTGCACATGACAGCCCTCAGGGTCCCATCGTTGGGCGCCTGTCCTCCTTAACGGTGGCTTTAAACCCTGGACAGGGACGGCAATCTGTTTCCACCCGCCCTGGAATTTTATTTAAAGCCCCGTCCCAGCAATAAAGCCAGGAATTTACGACTTCGTTTTTAATTAGAAATAATGTCTTGTACGGTCTAAGTGATGGATGGTTTAATCAATATATAGACTGCGGCTGGCCAGATGACGAACGTGGATATTGACAGCTCGCCGAGTAGCCTAACTTAACACTTTGTCTTTCAAAGAAATATGTTGTGTTTTCTTGAGGAAAGGGAACTGTTTCCTACCTCTTATTGTCTTATCTCTCTCTCTCTCCCTCCCTCCCTCCCTCCCTTCCTTCAATTTCTTTCACTCTTCTCTGTCTTCCATTTTACTCTGACTTGATAACCTGTCGACTTTTCTCAACAGGCAGCGTTTTCTCCAGATTGCGTCAGCTTCCGCTGTCGCACGCTGCATTTAGACAAATAATTATTTTCCCCCAGCGAAGCCCCCTGGCGTTGTGTACTACTTTTGTTTTCAGTTTAAATACAATAAGTGCTGAAGGTGGATTTCAGTGAATGGAAACTGACAGGCTGGGGAGAGTTGAAATTCTCCAAAGGGCAGCGAATGATTTTGTATGTTGTTCACGAGAGTGAGTGAGGGAGAGAGAGAGAGAGAGAGATGAAGGTTTTTCAAATAGAATAATTGAATAAGAATGTACTCTGAGATCTATGTACTGTACAACACCGGCATAGATAAGAATGGAAATAAGCCCCCTGACAACTGCAGTATCATTCCATGACTGTTTGACAGGGCTGCCGGTGCACGATTATGCATCAGATGATCATCCCAGTTACTTTGATTAACCCATTAAGACCGGAGGCCGGTTCTACAAATGCCTTCTCAAACTTTCTCAAACATTTCTTCAAGATTTTTCAAACACGTCCAAAAATGTTCAAAAATAGCAGATGTACAAGCTCGCAGAGCGGCAAGAAATGATGTGCCGTGAGCTTGTATATATCTTTTATATATTTTTGAATAGCCAACACAAAAAAAAAATCTAAAATGACACAGATGCTTTCCCGGTTATAATAGGTTAAGTTTGTAATCACGATAATGATAATGATTATCTTTGGTTGAAAAGGATGTTGTTTTTTCTTCCATTTTCTTAACCCTTTAAGGCCTGAAGCCGATTCTACAAATGTCTTCAAAATCCCAACAGTATTCTGAAAAAACGTCAAATGTCAGTGGTTCTCAAACTTTTTCATGTCAAGGACCCCCAAAACGATATGAATTTGGCCGCCGCCCCCCATCTCAAAACATTTTGTTCCAGGGACCCCCAGAAGCAAAGATTTGAGTTAAAAAATGTTCGCTTTAAAATAATATATATTCAAAGATTTGCACACATTTTCACGATTTTTCAAAAATAGCAGATCTACAAGCTCGTAGCGCGGCACTCGCGCTATGAGCTTGTAGATCTGCTAATGTTAATTGTTCCATCATTTTGTTGCTCATTGTGCTTATCAGTACCATATACCATATGGTTGCCGTCTGCCAGAAATCCCTAAACGTCCAAAATCGTAACTTTTCAGGAAATGAAAAAAATAAAATAAAATAACCTGCGTTCCAATAGATCCAATGTAGTTATTATTTAGTCACAAGATCTTGTAACCACTTTTCATTGGTTACATATATA
Source organism: Gymnoscopelus braueri (assembly GCF_963280865.1). Taxonomy (NCBI): domain Eukaryota; kingdom Metazoa; phylum Chordata; class Actinopteri; order Myctophiformes; family Myctophidae; genus Gymnoscopelus; species Gymnoscopelus braueri. The sequence goes on along the minus strand of NC_137620.1, from coordinate 31,893,065 downwards.
CCAACAGACAGACTTTTTCACTTTCAAACAAAAATTCTATGCGTCTCAAAGACATCACCGGGTAGGTAAACGATAGAAATAAAGTCCTTTCTTGGGTGAAGTACTCCTTTAATTTACGAAGAAACATACATGGACATACAGTACAGTACAAGGTTTCTGCCCGACAGCAATGGCGATATCAAATGATACCGTCATGGCCTCTGCTCTTTATTGTTCCTCTGTGACCCTTCCTCTGTGTGGATGGAGAGATGGTTTGTACAGAGTTATGGTGAGACGCGGGCAATATGTAACAAGAGACCAAACAAATATGAATGAACTGTTTCAGCATTGCATACACGTAACTGTGAAACATAAAATCATCAGTGGTGGAAAAAGTACTCAAATGTTTTAGTTAAGTAAAAGTATCAATACTGCAATGTAGAAGTACTCTGTCCAAGTAAAAGTCCTGAATTAAAAATGTACTTGAGGAAAAAATACAAAAGTATTGGTATCAAAATGTACTTAAAGTTGTACAATGCAGATTCACAAATAACGATTTTTAGCAACCTCTGCTGGTCACTACCGTCACTGCATACAATTTCCGTAGTCCTCGATTACCCAGAATTCCATTTGTTTTCACCGGAAGCCGGAAGCGTTTCAAAAAGCGTTCTTTTAATTGTTTTATACTATTTGCGTTTCTCTTAGCCAGTGGAGCATTAGTTACCATGAGCTGTGCTTTATTTTTCTGTTCTTTTTCGATCTTCCAATCCTACATTCTCTTAAAATCAGCGTGAGGTTCCTTTTTGTTATTAGCGCGGTAGTTCTTGGCCAAACAGGAAACCGTTGCGGTAGTTCCTGGCCAAACCAGATGACGTCATTTTCCTGGGAAAGTCCCCCCCGTCACGTTCAATAGAAAATATATAAATAAAAGGCTTCCGGGGGTGAAATTCATGGAGTGGGTGTTGTGAAACTTTTGCCACTCACAAAAGATATACAATTTAACTTTAGTTTTGTTGAAAACGTTACCTAGTATTACTTTAAAGTACCAAAAGTAAAAGTACTAAAATGTTTGAAAATAGCAGATCTACAAGCTCACAACGCGTCGCATCACGACGCGTTGTGAGCTTGTAGATCGGCTATTTTCAAATAGCCTATGTATAAAATAGGGCTAAAGTGGTTAATGTATGTTTTATAACGTTATCATTTGTATCTGCAAAGTAACTAGTAACTAAAGTTTTCAAATAATTGTAGCGGAGTAAAAGTACAATATTTGCCTCTGAGATGTAGTGGAGTAGAAGAAAAAGTATAGACAATTGGAAATACTCCAGTAAAGTAAAAGTACCTCAAAACTGTACATAAGTACAGTACTTGAGTAAATGTATTAGTTACTTTACACCACTGCAAGAGACCAAACAAAAATGAATTGACTGTTTCAGCATTACATACACGTAACTGCGAAACATAAAATCATGATTTTTGAAAACCTAACTTTTTTGCTCATTGTGCAGCATTGAACAAAGTCTGTGCAGAGTCTAGCTCCCAAACTCTCTTCATCAAACAGCCATTGTGCAGCATTGCACATTTACGGCTGTACAAACAGCACAGGCTTCTCATGCACCCAACAATCCCAAAATGGGGCACATACGCCTTTTGGAAGATCATGAAATGGGTGTCTGCAGTACTTTGCACTACAGACAGTCTCTCTTATTACACTTCCATTTGATACCAAAGCTGAATCCTGATGGTTTGTGGGGCTTTTATCCCATTAAGACCGGGAACGCATCTGTGTCATTTTTTTAAATTTTCTTTAGGCTATTCAAAAATAGCAGATATACAAGCTCGAGCTTGAGGAATAGCGCGGCACTCGGTGCCGCGCTACGAGCTTGTAGATCTGCTATATTTGTAAAATCGTGAAAATGTGTGCAAATCTTTGAATATATATATATTTTTTTTTTTAAAGCGTTAGGATTTAGAAAACATTGTTTTTAATTGGCCTCAGGTCTTAATGGGTTATAGGAGGAGTGGGCTGTGCAATGAGCTGCCTTTTTTGGATGTGCTTACTATAAATATTTGCATTCCTTGCTTCCGTGCTTGCCTAATCCCTTTGAAGCAATCCCTACCTAAATCAATACAAATTTCACTGAGAACATCAGAAAACAAGAATACTGGAAACAAGAATAGCATGAATCAATCCCATATCCAATTGATGCGTATGAAGGTATTAAAAACGACAGCAACCCAGAAATAATGTATTTGAGCTGGTAAGAAAAGAATGAAACAGGTGTCGGTTTGAAGTCGTATTGCTGTAAAACGATGAGGCATCTGATAAAAATGGCTCCGTGGATTGGCCTACTTAGATAAACAAAGGCTGGCGAGCAAATTGAGTGCATCTTCTCTATTCCCTACCATCTCAAATTATTTTCAGTAAAGGACACTCTTGTCGAGATGAAAACCATTTATTGCAATGATATTGCATCGTGTTTGGCGGTGTGGCTCTGCTCCCTTGATGCTCCGGAACAATCTATGCAAGCGTTACACCGACTTGACTCTGAGCTCACAACAACAACCACGTAGCAGAGCCTAAAGATACACAAAATAAATATTAACCAGTTAAACCCCCTAGACTTAGTAAAAATGGTGAAATTAAGGTGATATGCCGTATATATATATTATAGTGAAACGGACCTGAGTTGCAACTGTACATTTTTCTGCTTTTTTCCGTACCTACACCAAATCTCTTCGGCAAGGATAGCCAATCTACAAGCTCACAATGCGTCGCAACACATTGTGAGCTTGTAGATCGGCTATGTTTTGGCTTATGTTTCACCCAGAATATGGATGCTGGGGTCCAAGTGGTTAAGAACATGATACAATACATAGGAACCCACACATGCTGGCATAGAGTAGACCTAAATGCGACTACAGGAGGAGACTGGGGAGGCGGAGGGAGTTTGTTCAGTGTGGTAGCGTCGAGATATGTTGAGCATAATAAGAGTGAGCTTAAATAAACCTGTGTAGTTGTTGTCATTACGATCGTGGCCGTGTATGATTGGATTGGAGGGTGTAGGAGCGTGGGACAGGATCGACTTCCGTGCCTGCCTGAACTACCACGATGCTCCATTGTTGTAATGGGAATGTGGTTAGACACTATTATTTAGACCACCTACGTAAACCAATCACTAATAGGCACACACACACACACACACACACACGCTCACACACAAACACATCTCTCTCAACATAGTATCCCCTCTGTTCCAAGACCCACCACAAGGTTCCATTCTCATTGATTAGTGTTGCATTCACTGCCCTGGGGCAGGTAGAAAGCCTTAATAATGACTTTATGCTTTGTTTCCATGGCCTCTGGAATAGAATAACCGTGAATGCCATTGCTATGAGGCCCCTCCAGTCAATGGCTAACTGTTCTGCAACAATTCGGAGCATTCGGAATCTGTCACAACTGACCGCACTCTGGTATAGATCTCGACCTGGGTTACGTTTTCTTAGCCCCTGCCCCTCTTCCCCTCCCTCATCGCCCCATTTCCTCTGAACGCCCCCCCCTGCCCCGTCCTCTCCTTTTGGCGGCTTGTCCTCGCTTATCTGCCTCCTTTGTGCAACCTAAGCTTGTAGATAAGCAGTATATTGGGCCCGGGTTACTCATGTCTGTCTTGTTCATTCATCAGGATCCTCCAATTCCCGTCAGAAGCCTCTTTTTTTCCTCCCCGGGCAGCAGGTGGCCCGTGTCGCAACACACGGGAGGGCGCGGCCCCCAGCTCGCCAACGCAAACACAGACATTTAGTCACCCGCCGCTGCTTTTGTACACAGAGTGTGTCGGTTAATACCTCGCGACTGGATGCATACATACCACTAATCCATCAGACAGTGGAAAACATTCCGCTGTCAGGTACGACAGGCGAGTGCTATTGTTGAGATTAGCCGAGCAAAGTCCGGCATTATTCATCTGGGTGTTTTTCCCCCTCCGTCTCTTACTGTTGACAGACTGACAGGTGGAATTTAAAGGATAGAACTCTACCAGGATGTTGAACAACAGTTATCCGGAACGACATGTAAAGGTGTGCAGGTTTTAGCGTGTGGTTGGTTACGCATTTGGGAGAAATGTGTAGCTTTGGTTTTTTTTTACTGCAGCTTTCTCAAATCCTGGCCCAATTCTTGGAATTACATGATGCAGTATGTGGTTTGGGAATTATGGGAGATGGGGGGGGGGGGGAAGGGGGGGTTGTTATACCTGGGGAAGGAGCAGTTACAAACCCGAGCGAGACTAATGCCTTGAGACCCCGGCTGGTCCTGTTCACAAGAACAGGGTCACGGCCATTCATGATCCCTGTACCTGGCGGTTAATTAGGAATTAGAACATGGCATGACCCTCAGGATGTTCTCCATGGCTTGAATAATGAACACCTGGAAATGGAGAGAAAGAAGTGTGGTGGAGGAAGAGGGAGCGAGAGAGAAAATAAAGATATGTTTAGCCAGAACATGAGTCATCCTAATAAGACTTTGAGCTCATGTGGCCTTTATAATTAAAGACCCGGCCAGATTCCTTTTGTCAGTTTCTATCCGTATAATTATTCATATTTCAGACGGCTTTTGAATCTACAAGAGTACCTACCGTGTAGAGAGGAGGTGTAAGCATTTCTCTTTGATTTGATTCCTATCTTGGCACTTGGGTCTAATGTGATACCATAGCACTGGAACTGATGGAGCTTTGTGTTTGATGTGATGCAATCCAATGCAAGGCAAGTCTAATGCCGATTACATCCGATCATATCAAACAAAATAATTTATTTGTATCCAAAGCATTTCAAATGCCGTCCTTTGGGATTGTTTTTTTTTAAGCTATCAATTTGTTGAGGAATATTCAGTGAAAATCCCACTGTCTGTAGTGCTTCTAGTAATATATTTATACTGGAGTAAACGTAAGCAACGTGTGAAAAGTAAAAAGTGCTAACCCAACTTTTCATTGGTTCAATATTTATCAAACCCAAAGACAGATTTAACCTCTTTCTCTTACAAATTGTTTCATAAGTGGCAAAAATAGCAGAAGTACAAGCTCACAACGCGTCACGACAGTGACAACACAACATGAGCTTAAAGATGGGCTATATTTGCTACTTTCGCACTACCACTGTTGTACAACAAAGTAGGGTGGGAAAAAAACAACAACATAAAAAGCTGCAATGTGGTTTCTGGCAGACGGCGACGATCTAAGGAAATGCATGAGAGATGTGAGGCATAAACAAAGCTGTGCTCCGGTCCAGGCAGACAACCAACCTGTATGTTCACTAGACATAGACCATTTTGCTTTCTACTTCCTATAACCTGGAGCGATGTTTGACCTGCAATTCACTAGTCCATTGTCAGGCCAACCGGCCGACCAACGCTGTAACTTCATCACTCACTCACTCAGTCAGTCAGTCAGTCAATCAGTCAAAGACAAGTCAGTCTATAGTTCTGGTCCAGCCAGAAATATACTCCCATTATTTATTTTCGGCCACATTCCCTCCCTCCCTCATTTGAGTTGTGGTGGATTTTTATTTTTTAATTAATTAATTAAATTATTATATATTTTTGCATGAATGAGAGGGTTGTGAATTCCTTTTGCATATTTTGTGTTGGCAAGTTTATTTTTCACACAGCAAAATCCTGTGTCAAAAATTTAAAAAAATAGTGTGAAACTGGAGTCTCGCGGGTTCATTTTACAGGGTCAAATTAACATTCATGATTTTACTCTGCAGTCCAACTGTCTACTCAAGATTGTTCAGGAAGTGAACAGTGTTTAAACGTACGGACCTTAAGAATCGAGCCTCTTCGCAAACACCTCTCAACCCGTTTTCACATTGCTTTTCCAATACACACCATACAGTATAATGTACAGATTAATTCCAATAGATCCAATGTGGTTATTATATTTAATCACAAGCTCCTGTGACCTTTCTTTGGTTAAATATTACTAAAACTCACAGACAGACTTAACTACTTGTGACACATTGTGAGCTTCTAGATCGGCAGTTTTCACTGGTTTTATTTGACATCATACCGTCATACCACAAAGTATAAAATAGGGCATTATTCTATGAAAAAAAAAACGCATATATATATTTTTATATAGAGAAGATACAAGTTTTCTGACAGTGGCGATATACTGTTCTGATGGTTTGACACTGTGTTACCTCTGAGTCTGGACTGGGTTATGCTTTCTCCTATTTTCCAGCCTGCCATATCATAATGATTTGGCCCAATGCCCTGATTTGAATCAATCAGTTGTTAGACCTCCTCTCCTCCCCAGGGATGGGGTGTGATGCATCAGCTCGCGAGGCTATATATTATATTATATTTTCAACTGCACTTGCAGGTCACAGTGCGGTGCAGAAGATGGTGTTTTTCCTCCCCCGTGTGCGCTAACGCTCCGGTACACACAGTCCCTAGATGCAGTCTGGCAGGCCCAGTGAATCATCTTCCCGTCACAGGTGGAGGAAATACAACAGCGGGATTGGCAGTCCAAAGGTGGCATCTGGCCCATTGCAGAGCGAGGAAATTCTTTCTTTTTTCATGCAAGACAGGGGGAAAAATAGTCAATTTCTTCGGTAAAGAACTGACACGGTAGATGACATATAAATATTTGCGAGAGGAATGTAAACGCACGCTCAGTCAGTCAGAAGCGGGCTTCTTGCATGCGTCAGGGACCAGGTTATTTGTTTGTTTGTTTGTTTGTTTGTTTGTTTGTCTGTGTGTGCTTGCCTGCGTCTATTCTGGCTTGTGGCTGCATGCAAGTCTCTTTTCTCGTCTCTTGTGCACAGCGCACCGGAGACCATTTCATCTGGGCTTGTGTGGAGGAGATTGTTGCGAGGGCAGCTGATCAAAGGAAGACTCCTCGGGGCCAATGAAGTCTCGGCGTGAGCAGCAGATGTTTCCCCATCTCTGTTAGCGCCTCAGTTAGAGCTATCCTTATTTAACCAGCTTCTGCTAATGGCCCTCTCCAGTGTTGGATACACCGGATCGTTTTCCGCCCCCTTTTGTGTGCTGAACACGGGAAAGGGCCAGGGATATCTTGTTCCTCTGCAATGCCTTTCTCATTGTGCTCCTCTGCGGATTTTTGGCCGACGAAATCCCATTCACTGTAATTGGGTGTGAGTGAAACACTTGTGCTCGCCTATTGTCTTCGGCACAGCCCCGCATTCAGGACAGAAGTTAAGCAAGCCAAGACAAGAGGGCATGAAGGGTGGAGAGAAATGAGTTGGAAATGAAAGCAAGGAGAGGGGGGTAAAATGAAAAAAAGATCGAGAGGGGAGAGAGAGAGGAAGAATGGTGTGTGAGACGAAATGACAGCAAGCGTGGGTTTAGGATAACTGGCAGAGAACAAGGGGAGCATAAAAACAGTAATGGAAGCTGAAGAAAGGAGCTGTGGGTGTGAAGTTGGGAAGCACTTGAAGCATTTTCTTATTTTTCTGGAAAAGCGAGTGAGATTTGGAAAGAGATGGCTCGAGAACAAGGGAAGAGGGTCAAGAGAATAATGCTGTGTGCTTGAGAGAGAGGAGCTGGTACGATCGAGCGAGGGGCAAACCTGGGGTTCGCAAACCTTTTCAGCTTAAGACCTAAAGGGTAAATTTGGCATCGTGAGCACGTATAGATCTGCTATTTCTAGTTTTGAAAATATTCTGAAAGACGAAAAAGAACTCACGTGACCCATACAAACGGGTCCGTGACATGTGGTACAAACGGCTATAAACGTTGCAAAATCCTCTATTTTGATTTGACTTCTGAGTAAAGAAATGTACCCTTATACAGAGTTACAGTGCAGGAGACTGATTGAGAGATTCAGAGGCCTAATTGTGCCACACCATCTGCCTGTGTTAGGGGACATGCCAGCCATGTGAGCCCTTCCAAACAGGCTTTCTGTCAAGCAGATGCATGTGTGCGCGTGTGTGTGTCCCTGTGTGTTTAGGCGTGTCACACTCTTGTTTGTTATACTGTCGGTACCTTATGGTGTAGGTAGGAAGTCAGGTCTCGCTTTAACGAAAGGATTACACAGTACTAAAATTGTGTTTTGTAAAAAAAAAACATTATTCTACTGTTTCACCTTCCCTTCAGTCTGCTGGCAAACGAACCTTGATCGCAAACGAAAATACAAAAGGATACAAATGCAGTGATGCAGATTGAATTATAGATGAGATTCAGTGGATGCGACAGTTATTCAAAGACTTGTCCTGTCAGTGAGTGTTATCCTAAATAAAAGTGCAGTCACCACAATACGTCAACTGCGTGGTACTGTGCGGCATCAGTGAGCAGATATAGATTGGTTCTCACATGAATGGTCAAAGCCAATCAATTTAGCTATGTCCCCACTATAGAGTTCCCAGAAAAAGAAACTATTGCTATGGCTGGTTAATACTTGGTTGACAGTCTTGGAATTTATCATAACATTCTTCAGAAAATAAAATATTTTTTTTCTAGAGCCTGACCAATATTTTGGTTTTGCCGGTTTTGCTAATATTTCAACCATTTGTTTTGGTTTGGCTTGAGTTATTTTTGAAAAATAGACAATCTCCAAGCTCAAAACATGTATATACCAGGTTGTAGGCTTGTATTGACTTTATTTATTTTTTTATAAAATAGAATGCTGGTTGGTTTCATTAGGTGTTAGGTGTTAGCTGGATTCAAAATATGGATATCTAACCTGCGTAAGACCTCTGAGGCACATTATCAGCGTAACATGCCAACAATATCAAACAGCCTTCCCAGGCTCTGGAGGCAGTCCAGAGTCGCGTTAGCCAGGCTGGCAAATAAGGCCCCTATAGTCAAAACCCACAGGAAACGGATCAAGCATTAAATCCAGTTATTTAGTTCACCGTGGGTTTATGTGACTTGTATGCGGTTGTTGCTCTATTAGAGGCAAGCCTCTTGTCGCCACTAGTCCAACTCCATAGCTGATATGTATTAACCCTGAAACCTACATTTAATCTCTAATACATCTGACGGCGAGGAGGACGGATGACTCCAAAAGCATGCTGCGCGACCACACTCCCCATACATATGCATGAATAATCTTCTGTGTCCATCTGCTCTGAGACAGACCACACATCGAGTGGGGAATAAAGGCTGCGCAAGGTGGTCTTGTAGGAGAATGTTCAAGTCTGTCATCTTTCCAAACAAAAGAATATGACTTGCATGTAATATGAACTACAACAGTTATAGTACACTCGTGGATTTATAGATATTCAGTGACGTACTTATTTAACCACTTAAACCCTATATACTTCATTGACTGGGGCTCCTCAGTGGTCTGTACTTGGCCCCCTTTTCTCACCCTCTAAATTAAATCTCTTCATTGAAAATAGCCCATCTACAAGCTCACAACATGTTTCCTTATGATGCTATTTTGTTAGGAATGTTCAACCATTTTCGCCGTATGTTCGCCTAGTTTGACATGCCCAGAATAGGGACGCTTGGGTTCATATGGTTCAATATACTCGGTTTATTATCTCGCCTATAGTCTTCTTAAGAACAGGGCTGAGTGCTTACAATGTGATCATAGCACGGTGTCAACAAATACAGTGAAACAACTAATAGGTCATCAAACAATCACAGTCAAAGGGTGACCCTCTCTCAAGACTGACCTTTTGAAGTGCCCTTGAGCAAGGGCTGCTCCAGTGGAACTGTATATACTGTAGACTGTGCTTGTACTGGGAAGCTCCCAGGAGTGGATGTGTGTAACTGTATGCGTGTGAAGCAGGCCATTGCTATAAAAGAGAATTCAGTCTCAGCAAACCTACCCTTGATAGATAAAGGTAAAAAAAAAGTACCATCACAACTCCGCACAATGCACGAAAGAGACACAAAGAATAGGTTTCAGTCGTCGATTTAAAAAGGTATCAGGTTTTAATATCTTTACTTAAAAAGTTATAGGGCTCATCTGAAATTGGACACTGTTGTTTTTCTGTGAGAACACAGGGTTTGTGTGTGATGTGCGAGGAAATGTCATTTGCTTATCAAATCAACAACTATTGTTCTACTGCTTTGTCCGTACCAAGGATTTGACTTTAGCATATCAACCCCCCCGTTCCATGGGTGTGCCTTTTAAATATCTGCATCTCATATAAGTGATTCCATAATTAATTAATGGAGGACTATCTTCATTTATTTTATGCCCAAGCAATTCTTTAATTATTTTAAGAGCATTACGTGCCTACTGAATAGTGAATTTTCTGAGATTTTCCAGCAGCTCTACCTATAAAATCCAAGTGAACTCTGTTGTTCGCAGCGAAAGAATATTTAACAGCCTTATTCATTGAGTTATCAAGCCACAATATCCGCCGCTTGCGAATTTACATGAAATCCTCGTAAATGTCTAACAGCCTTCCAAGGCACTAAACAAGGCAATAAAGTAATGCATTGTTAATTTATTTGCCAGACTAGTGACTTCACTGATGTCAATCCAGAAGATGAATTTCAGAATATGAAGGCTTGAGCAGTTGTTGCTTATTATCATCCCCGTAAGGGATATACCCTCTGCTTTTACAAAGTCAAGCTTTGAGTGAAACAACATACGGTAAACAAATATCGTACCCATTAGACACAGCCGGAGCTCGTTCTGTGCTGCTCAGCACTTCACACATTTCATACAGTACTTCAGAATATCTCCAATATCCCCAAAAAGCTTGTTTATATTTAGTGCTTATCAGCTAGTTCTCTCTCTCTCTCTCTCTCTCTCTCTCTCTCTCTCTCTCTCTCTTGGTCTCTCGGTCTCTCAGTCTCTCGGTCTCTCGGTCTCTCTCTCTCTCTCTCTCTCTCTCTCTCTCTCTCTCTCTCTCGGTCGGTCTCTCTCTCTCTCTCTCTCTCTCTCTCTCTCTCTCGCTCTCTCCTCACCCCCTTTCAACTCCTTCCCCTCTTTCAGATTTGGCCTCAGACGACAAGGAACATTGGCATGCGTCTCAGATTCTGCATACTCATATCCCCAAGTCCCTCTCATAATTATTATTCAGTAGATGCATTACTTGGCACAAAGACAAGGTTTTGCATAATTTATGCAAGACCGTCATCAATTTTTGAATAACGACCTCCTCGGCCCTTTTCTTATGCTTTTAGCTAAATAGACACACTCCAGCCTTGGACATAAAACACAAGAATAAAATGTTATTTATACGTTTACCTAAACTTTGAACCAATTGCTCACGTTATTTACTGTATTTGGGATGTATAATGTCCAAGTCAAATAAGCTGTATTTTAAGTCCCTCCAAGAGTGCAACCCGCCTCACTATATTTGAAATAGGGCTTAACCCATTAAGACCTGAGGCCGATTCTATTAATGCCTTCTAAATCAGTAGTTCTCAAACTTTTTCATGGCAAGGACCCCCGCTTTTATATATATATATGGCTGCGGACCCACATCTGCAAATGTTTTGTGCCAGGGACCCCCAGAAGAGAAGATTTGTGTAAAAAAAAAAAAAAAAAAGATTCAAACCCTTTCAAGATTTTTTGCTCACAGCGTGGCATGAAGTGACGTGCTGTGAGCTATATCTGCTATTTTCTAATAGCCAATGCTAAAATCTAAAATGACGCAGATGCTTTCCCGGTTTTAATGGGTTGTCTGATTAATTCATAATGTATTTTTGTAAGTTTGGTTGCAAGAATCCCTTCCTAAAAGTGGAGTGGAGTGGAGTATTGGAAATGTTGCAGAGTCAAAGTCGTGTGCCTGCAAAAAAAGTACAGTACTCGAGTAAACGTACATACTGTACTCTCCACCACTGCTTGAAGGTACAGCTACATTTTCAGATAACCGAGTGGGATAGGGAGCGGGAGCATTAAGGAACAATGTTGTTCCCATGAGGCTTTACCCCAGGGCTCCCACTCGGGGGCTCAGGGCTGCTTTCTGTGCAGTGCTCAAAGCGAGAGAGGTCCGCTGAGAGAAATGGGAGGGCTGTCCGTGTTAGTTTTCCACATATCCCATGATGCACGGCTCTATATTTATAAGAGCCTTAATGAAGAAGAAGGGAAATGTAAATAGGATCTCTTTATTGTGTACCACTTCTAAGGCAGCTGTGTGGTCCATAATTTTCCATTCCCCTCCCCCCGTAATCTAAGTCATAAACTTTTTTCTGTTTTTTCTCTTCTCCCCCCATTGTATTGTCCACTGGTTTAGGATATCAACTGTGTGTGGTTGGCAGGCCATCGCAATGTTGTTATGTTTGCCAAGAACACAGGGAAGGGTAGTCAGGTGTAACCTTTTCTGGCCCCTTGTCTACAAATGCGGAAACTAAGAAATGTTGGCTATGCTGTAGTACTTCTAGTGTAGATTCAGTGGAGAGAAAAATCCCCCCCCAACGCCAACAGTCTGCTAGTAAATGACGAGGCTGACTGATGTGCTTTCAGACCCTTTGTTTGACCTTTTACTGTCTGCAGTTCCAGTTACTTTATAACAAAAGACATGCCCTTTTCTTTTCCATTATTTAACCCAGGACATGATATTCTTATAATGCGTGCCAAAGCCATATTTCAATCTCCTAACATATTATATCTTGATTACATTAGTGTAATGGAATGGAACATATTTTTTCGTGTGGTGACTGTTTTTAATTTATTTCTACAATTATGATTTTGATTCCTTGTTCTGCAGCCTTGAACGAAGGAGAGCATTGCTTTTAATTGGTTAAGCCACATTTTATTTACGTCTTCTTCAGTCTGACATTTGTTGTATAAACCAAAGATCTACAAATCCACTTCTTTATTACATCCGGCTGACTAATGCTCTATTGCATTAACCCATTAAGACCTGAGGCCGATTCTATGAATGCCTTCTAAATAAGTAGTTCTCAAACCTTTTCGTGCCAAGGACCCCCAAAATAATATGTATTTGGCCGCGGAGTCCAAATCTGAAAATGCTTTGTGCCAGGGACCCCCAGAAAAGAAATTTGTGTTTAAAAATGTAAAAAATATTCAACATTTTTCAAACACTTACAATATTTACAACACTTTCACAAAGTGACGTGCTGTGAGCTTGTAGATCTGCTATTTTTGAATAGCTAAAATGACACGCATGCTTTCCCTGTTTCAATGGTTTAATCAAACGGCAAATATGCTCATGTAAAATCAAGAATCCCACATTTAGCAGATAAATATTTACCACACTGCCCTTTTGAGACTCCCATTCAGATGGAGCTCGTAAGATGCTATCACTTTTCTCTCCATGCATGGCAAGCGTTTCCATTTAAACCTGCTGTTCCTAACCGTGGAACACAATCAATAATTCCAGCAGAGAGAGTTATTTGCATGGTAACCACCGTTGAGATGACAAGGAAAGAAAATGATGTTGTTTATGTAAAAAGGAAGTTATTGTACCACACTGTGAAGCTGGTGAAAGTGAAAATTGTACCTGTAAATTACTTCTTTTTTTTTTGCTTTCTCTCTTGTAAAACCTTTGTTTGAACTGAAACTCAAGTATCTGGAATTTGAACCATCTCCAGGGTGTGGAGAGTTACCGTTTTGGATCTGCACACCAAAAAAATTATGGAACCTCTGTAGACGGGGTGTGCCAATGACTTATGTGTTTTTTTGCTCAACTTTTGAACATTTTATCCAGGACAACAGATCAATATGTTACACTTGGTTAGAGGCCCCTGGTGATATATTACTCGCCCCCTGACAAGTACCGTTGCCAGGATTCCCCCCCCCCTTTTTTTCCCCTTCTCCCAGTCAGATAAATTCATAAGCTCTTGTGGTGAAATGTATCGCACTTCCAAACCTCACCTCCCAAGCAAGAGGGGGGTTTGAATACATACATATTAACAGTGAATAATGTTTGGTCTTGGAGGGAGTTCTCTGATATCTCACTGAGTCCATGCCATCCATTGTGTTGTCAGATTTGAGCCTAACCATTTATTACAATCCATAAAAGCTGATGCCAGGACAGTGATGTAGGACCCTGCATACCCAACCGCATTTCTCAAGTGAGCTTTCACATCAAGATAAAATGATGTGGCCCCCAGTTCTGCTCCCACACATGCACCTAGAACTACACCCAAGCGGGTCTGCTCAAACGTTTAAAGGTAAACATCGTGGTAAATCACCCACCTTGCAGATTATGGACCAACAGAGAGCACAAGTAGCAAAATATTTGTGGAAATGGGTGGAAAGCACTGTATTCAATGAATCGGTCTTTTTTTTTACTGCTTGATCAAAGCCCAAGCTGTCTAGAGAATGTATATACTATCTTTGTATCTATCTACATCTGTCTCGTAAAAAGTAGACCGATCACAGCTCCATGGCGTCATGAAACAGAAAAGTGAAAGTCATGAAGAATAGGAAAGTTGGAAAAATAAATGTCGGCGTGGCTCTCAAAAGAGGCTAGCTGTGTGAGTGTGTGTGTCCGGATCTAATCTAGCAAACTGCTGTACCGATGAGCACAACATTTAAGTGTTACTATTACTATTTTATAGTACTATTTTTGTTTGTTTTTTCACATAGGCTACTGTATGTTTCATATATATCTTTTAATGTATTAGTGGAAGTCAACAGGGTTCTGATTGGGCTGAAACCTTGCCCAAATTTAAAGTCATACATCATAGATAGGTCATAGACGACTGATCGACGATACACGGGGAGTTCCAGATCCACATTGAAGCCAAACGTTGTTCTCCAAGAGCCCATGATTGGATTTATTTTCAGCGAAAGCCTGACCTACGACAACATTGTTCTTGACAAGAACGTTTGTAGTTATAGATGAAGTATTCATAAAGATGACTATATCGATAGACGTTGGTCATTGCCACACTAGTCAACCTGTATAGTGCGCCTTTGCCACAGAATACGTATTTGATTTGTCTGGCTTCATTCACACACTGCTACACGTGATAACTTACAATCAATAGCTCATCGTTAGACTCTGTCTTATTTTCTCATCAGAGGGAGCTACGGTAGTTGCTGCTTTCTCAAGAGGAACGTTACTAAATGTGGACATGGATCCTTATGGGACTCAAAACACAGCACTTGGTGTTAAGTGCTTAATATTTCATACGTACATGGTGTCTATTGTATTTTTAATTCATTAGTGGGTAGACCTATAGGGTTGAAGTGGTTAACATATGTTAACCAAACCCTACTTACTTGACTGGGCTCCCCCAGGAGTCTACACTTGGCCTTCTCCTCTTTCTCTCTACTGTAGATGTGTTAGATCTGCTAGATCGCCACATGTTTGCCCCAGAATAGGGACGCAAGAGTTAATGTGGTTAAGTGCTTAACATTTCATACGTACATGGTGTCTACTGCATGTTTAATTCATTAGTGGATAGACCTGCTCCATATGTTAATGGTCACAAGTATGAATATTTTAAACACTAAAGCTGTTGTCCCTTACTTAACTCGTGTTACATGGGTTATGATGATGCCACCTTAGATTCATGTAGGATTCATTTCCTGTTTGATTTGCCAAGAAGATGTTAGGGTTAAGTGGCTGTAAGCACACATTTTCATTATTTATTCATCAACATTGATTTCTGCTCATGCCTGAGTGTTTTTTTGCTCAACTGCATGGAAACATCATAGGCTACATAGGATTCTGTTTCATGCTGCAGTTTGGAGAAGGTGATTTAAGCTGCACCTTTAACCACTTAAACCTTCTATAACAGATCCGAGTTGCAACAGTACTTGTACGTTCTTTTTTTCACTATACACCAAATCCCTTTGCCAAAAATAGCCGATCTTGGCCAATGTTCTCTCCAGAATATGGATGCTGGGGTTCACTTCAAGTGGTTTAACAGGCTTAGCCAATTAACCTTATGTCCAGTATGTGGTCTGAAGGGATATCTGTTTAAGGCTCCATAATTTTTCCCGGAAAAATCTGTTTCAATCTACATACCTACTTCCCTCTGAATATCCAATTTGTGCAACGTCATGAAATGTCATTAACCTTTTGCGACCCTTATTTTCCCCCAAAAAATGATTCTGAGAAATCATTTGTCTTAATGTTTACTTTCTAAGTGAAGTAGTTTTGTACAGTGATGAGGGCCTCACAGTCTCTCTCTCTCACACTCACACACACACACACACACACACACACACGCACACACGCTGCAAATGCGTTTGTTTAGATATCAGATGGAGCTCTGCCTCTGGGCAGTACAGTACGCGAGGTCAAAAGCTGTCACTGCCTCTATGCAGATTACACTGCAGCAATCTAACCACTTACGCCCGATATACTTCATCGTATGAGGAATAGCGGAAATAGCCGATCTACATGCTCAAAACGGATCGCAGTGCGCTTGTAGATCGGCTATTTTCCATATTTTTGAATGAATACATTAAAAAAAACTCAACATTTTCCCAAAAATAGGGACACCAGGGTTAATGTGGCTAAGCATGAGGAACTGGAACAGTGGCCTCTGGGCGTTTCCATCACACAGACATCTTCACACGGCTGAGGTGAGAGAAACGAGGCGCAGAACAGTGCATATTCTCCTCATCAGTCATCTCACAAGACAGTCCCCCTCCGTCTGGAGCGAGAGAGCATGAAATCCATTACAGATTTAGGCTTGTGACTACACCGCGTCTGAATGAATGTTCAAAGCAGGCGAGCCGTCAAAACGAATCCATTGGGGAGAAATTTCCCGTCTCCCAGGCCCCCATTGTTATGGAAGTGGAAATGTTTTAGCAAAATGCTGAAATTTGCAGCTAATTTACGACTTGTTTGTGCCTTGCCATATGCTGTCCATACCGTCAACCTTCATGATCAGAGCACTGCCTGGTCTGGTGGGAGTTTTGTTTTGCTATTTATTATTTTAATGATCTTGAGTGCGAATGTTTTGCATGGAATTACACAAATTTGCCTTGAACTAATGATATTGCTTTAGAGCAACAAGGAGGGAAAAAAATGCATAACGCTCCCGGCCCAAATGACCGCACTCGCCTACATTATCACACAAATGTGCAGCATTAAAATTCACTAATTGGTTTGGGTTCGTCCAACCAGTTTGCACTGGATAATGCTTTTATTTCCCTATCTGCGGAGTAATGCTGCTAATTTCGACTATGGCATGTTTCATTTTGGAAGTAAGTGCAGAATTTAATGAAACCCCTTAAATCCAAGATGGTGGCACGTTTTTGGAGCAAATGCAAGCCCCTCACTGGTAGAAGCGGTGCAAAAATAGCTCACTTGTGAACTTGTATATCTGTTATTTTCGGCGAAGATAATTTAGTGTAGAGGGAAAAAAGGAGTAGGCATAATATAGACCCCTGTGGGACTAAAGATAAGTGGTTAACTATGTCCACAGACACTGAAATTAACCATGACTATTCTAAAATTAACTATGTCCATTCTTACCATTCGGCACTAATTTCCTCCCAATGGGATATATGGGGTAATAAATACGAGCTCCCCAAGCAATGTCTCGGACAGATGATGTTATTAGACTTGCCAGCCTGAGGTATCAGCTGTGTGTATTGGACGTCTGTCAGTGTAGACACCACCCAACCCCCCCACCAAACCCCACACTGCGCCCAGTGTGCTGAAACCAACTGGCCCAGGAGCTGCATGCCAGATTCCCCCGACCAGGCCCAGAGATTCTTCTTCTTCTTCTTCTTCTCCACGTCAGCTGCCAGCAAGTCACGAGAGAGACTCCTTGGCTTTGCTCTCCTCTCTCTCCCCGGCAGTCATCCTACAGAGGCGAACCCTTCTGAAATGAATTTCCTCCCTTCCCTTGGCCAGCTCGAACGAAGAGGGGCGGCGGGGCTGGCGGAGATGGTGGTTGAGGATAGAGTTTCTGAGTTTGCTTTAAAGATTACCCCCACCCGCCCTCCCCCCTCCTGATGGCCTGTTGTGCAAGGCGGACTAAGATTCCCCTGTCAGATTGATCCAAGGAAGAAATGAGGAGAATGGAAAGAGAAAGGCCGGAGGCCGGAAAAGTGCCCCTCACTCTGGCTTTGGGCACCCTACTATGACAGGGCGCACAGCGGCAGCCAAACGGGACCCTCCCCAAGAAATAGGGTCCATATTGTTCCGTCCGGGAGAGTCAAGAGTTTCTGTGTAAGGCTTGATCAAAGGGGCCCGTGGACGGTGGAAAGAGGGGCCTCTCTGAGATTAGTGACACAAAATGTTTTGACAC
Source organism: Gymnoscopelus braueri (assembly GCF_963280865.1). Classification (NCBI taxonomy): domain Eukaryota; kingdom Metazoa; phylum Chordata; class Actinopteri; order Myctophiformes; family Myctophidae; genus Gymnoscopelus; species Gymnoscopelus braueri. Next base: position 31,874,977 of record NC_137620.1, on the reverse strand, counting down.
GGATGCCACTCAGCTGCCACACAACCCTGGAGTGAGTCCCACCCCCCCAATTTTTTTCTAAGTGAGACCAGATGGGAAGGCAAAGGGACCTACTGCTATACGGCACCGTTCTTTTGGTCTCGCAGACCTTTTGCAAAAACATCCTTTGGCACCGAGGAGCTGACGAGAAATCTGATTAGCCACCACCAATGAATAGAATAAACGGTGAAATTTCAATGCTAATGCATTCTCTTCCCGTGCTGTTGTTGACGGTACGACAAGTCCACTTTGACTAAGGATAGTTTAGGGTTAATGGTTTCACATTACTCTTAAAGGGAAAGAAGTTACAAGCTGACTAGCCTTTAACACAGCCCCGGACGTTCTCCTGGGCCAAATTAAATACAGGTTGTTCTCAACTCCTCCATTGGTATGCCTGAGCGCAGTATTGATTCGGACGAAGGGCTACGCCATCGGGCCGAGAGTCTTCCGTTATCCTGTCGGCATTAAAAAGGAGGCAATCTCATTAAAAAGGGCTACTTCTGCGAGTAGGCTTTGCAAAATGTCCACACACGCTGTGGGGCCTTGGTGCTCTCCAAAGTCAAAAGCAATCATTGACTTCCTTGCGTTCAGTCTTTCTGTGGAAAGGGGCGGAATGGCGCTTGAGGCCACGACATAAGTGAACGAATAACATTACAACAGAGGGCAATTAGGAAGTGGACCCGGGTCACAGGACGAGAGCATTTCAAGCTGTGAATGTATGCCTGTGTGTGTGTGTGTGGGGGTGAATTTTTTGCCTGTGTGTGGGTATGTGTGTTTGTATTACTATACTTGTGAGGGCCAAATTTCTCCACAAGTAGAGTAGAATTTGAGAAATAGGCATTGTGAGGACAATTTTCCTGGTTCCTCACAAGATAATTATTTTGGTTAAAACATATTTGGGAAGTTAGGTTTACAGGAAAAGATAACGGGTTAGGATAGGGCATTTAGAGATTAGGTTTAGGTGTTAGCAATAGAGTTATACCTGATTTGCACCGGTATCATGCACAGAAAATAGAAGATGTACAAGCACACAATGCGTTGCGCCGGCGATGCGTTGTGACTTGTGAGCTTGTAGATAGGCTATTTTTGGCTTCAGAGTTGGGGTAAAAAATGCTGAAAGACATTTAAAAATGGTATTCATAAAATTGTCATCCTAAAATTGTATGTCCTCTCAAATACAGTATATGTGTGTGTGTGTGTGTGTGTGTGTGTGTGTGTGTGTGTGTGTGTGTGTGTGTGGGAGGGAGCAATTCAGTGACTTGAAGTGCAACCGTATGCGAGTCCCTGAGAGCGAGAGAGCGAGCTAGTGTTTGTCTAAGAGCATAATTTTGGAGGGCAAGTGTGTATGCGGTGTGCACTTCCTTGTGTATTCTGTATTTTATCCAATTTCCTGACCACCTCCCCGCACTGACTGCATCCCCTACAATACATCTGGATGCTTTACTGCTATACTCTCACTGTTGCCTTATCTTAATGCTCTGTCGGTTTGTGTTCTTAGTCATCCAATAACGATTGACAGGCCTATTTCCACACTCAGCCAGTAACCAAAGTCCTTTTCAGAATACGATAAGATAAAGCTTCATTGACCCATTCATGGAGGGAAATTCAGGTGTCACAGCAGTGGAAGTGCAAATGGAACACAGGAGAGGTACAGGTAAGAGTCAGAGTCAGGAGCCAAACCAAGACGAATGATAAAGATAAAATAAAATGCTGAGCTTCTGGCCCTAGATATCTGCACTTCTCAGTGTATGTGCACGCAGTATATCAATGCTTATATAAAAGTGCAATGAATATTATGAATGAATATGCATCTATCACCAGTGAATATATGAAAGGATATACACATTCTATCAACAATGAGTATATGGGTGGATATATGCACGGTCCTATCAACACTGATTAAATGGAAAAATATGTAGTCTGTCTGTCTTTCTGTCCGTCTCTCTCTCTCCTCCTCTCTCTCTGTGTCTCTCTCCGTCTCTATATAGGTACATTGTATGATATATACTACATAGTATATATAGATATGAATATGAGAATGGTCTGTCCGATTTTCAACAGTTGAGTATCCGTATGAATAAATCGTTGCTGTCAGGCAGAAACCTTGTAGGCCTATCTCCATATTTCACCTTGTCACCGTTTTTTTTTTGTAAATGAATGCCTTACTTTTTACTTCACCACACGAGTGTCACACAAAAGTAGTGAAAATAGCAGATCTACAAGCTTTTGTTTAAAGGTTTTCACCCGACATTAACGATATTTACAGCCTATCAACAGTCTCGTAAGTGAATAAGTAAGTACAGTCTCTCAACAGTTATCCTTAACATAGTCTGGGAGGCTTCGGCTCAAAGCCTGAACAACAGGGGTGCGGCCACTGAGTTCTGATTCAAATCAACAGCCAATGAAGAAAAGGGGGCGGGATCCACATGCAGTGGGTGTTAGATGTAAATAGGAGCGACGGGAAGCAATTTCCCCTTGAGACATTGCGGCCGCCATTGTTGTGTACTGCTGTTTGCCTCTCGTCGGACTTTTTAGACGAGTTGCACAGCTCTCAGACCGGTAAGTGACGTGTCCGCTCAGATTCTGAGCGTAAGTTACATCCCGCCCACAAATACCAGGGCTCTGACCCAGAAGTTCCTCGCTGCTCCCGTTTGTATGCGAGGCGAAAAACTTCTGGGAACTCAGATTATCCTTAACAGGCCTCTGTCAAAGTTTTACAGTGTACATCTTAATAGTCCATGTGCAATTTGTGCGGGTGTACCATAGACCATGGAGGAGACAGTTGTCAAAGGTCAGTAAGTAAGAGACAGTGCAGGTCAAGCTTGGCTTTGGAGCCTGAGGGCTACTGGCATAATGGACTAGCCAGGCGCTTACATTTACCTCTCTATTCCAGCAGAATTTAGTGCATTTGTGTGCGTGTGTGCGTGCGTATGAATGCCTGCGTATGAATGCCCACGCATGAGCTTATATGGACCACAATTCTGATCACAAGGCTGTAAAAGCTGTAGTTTACAGTCTTCTCCTGGGGCTTGACATTCGCTAACTGCATCTTACTGTTATGTGGCTGAACCCCCTAACACCCCCCCCCCCCTCCTTGCACACACACACACACACACACACACACACACACACACACACACACACACACACACACACACACACACACACACACACACACTCTCTTGGATTTTGACAGGTTGCCTGCTGAGCCTGTCCCAAATACATTTTCCTACTCCTCTGTGAGCCGTGCCGCAAGGTGGCTGGCCTCTGTGTGTGTGTGTGCGTGTGTGTGTGCGTATATGTGTGCACCATCACGCCACTCCCTGAAGCGTGTATGATGTGCATGAAAAAGCAAAACCATGCGGCCTCCCGCAATGTCCCCCTTCACCACTGCAGATGTACTTAATTTACATTCTGACATGATGCTTAGAGCACTCACCTCCCCCTGCACGCAATGCAAAACGGGGGGACAGGACATGCTCACTGATGGCTCCAAGGTTGGTGTCAATGTGATTCTATCTCCGTTGTCCCCCTGTTCAATTCTCCGAAAGCCCTGCGTTAGCAGATTTGTACATCAGACTAGCTTGTGCCTTAATGACTTAATTAGCAGTAGTCAGCATCATGAATGAAAGTACCCCGCTTCGCCCTAAATGGCTGTTTTTAATTTGTAAACAGTACAGCTCGGGTGTCCTAGCTTAGCGGTTTCTAATAGAGCACGTCGTAGACTGTGCAGCAAGCCCGTGTCACGTAGGGTATGAATCCCATTTCATGCAATGCTGCCGCATATACTGTAAATCTTTAATCACTCTCCGCCATTCACTGGATATTGTCACGAGAGCTTTGAAGAGGTGCATATTGTAGCTGATCTTCTTTCTGTACCAAAGCTCACTTTGAATAAGGAGCAGATTTGAATTAATGTCACATACTACTTTATGGACAGAATGAAAATTTGACTGAGTGAGAAAAACCCCAAAAAGCAAAGACAAAAAATTTAATGAACTAAATGTTGGAAATGCATCATTTCCAGTTCAGATAGGTAGCCTGAAATTCAAGTCGCTACGTTTGGATTTCAAATTACCCAGGTGACCTTATTTGGTAAATGGTAAACAATCTACATTTCTATAGCACCTCTTATACAAAATGCTTTACTATGTGCAATACATTCATCAACACACAACACGTTCACTCTTACGGCGGCGGCAACCATGCAAGGCACCAACCTCAGCAGTTAGGGCTTCAGTGTATTGCTCTGAACCGTGTCTTGACATGAAACCAGGATGAGCCGGGAATCGAACCGGGAAACGTACAAATCCAAAACCGCCGCTCTACCTCCTGAACCACAGCCACCCCTGCTCCATGTTCCAAGTATAGAATATTAAGCTCCTGCTCTATATCCTGTCTGCTATTACCAACTCATCATGACCAGAGCAGACGTGTTGAGCCCCGCTGTGATTTGTCAGACCTGAGAACATTCGCCTCGACAAGAGGGGGAAGGATTGCTGTCCCTGTCCAGGGATGCCCCCCTGCGAGTGTTCACCCAGACCAATCAGACTCTCATCAAACTCGATTTTGAAGTGGTCTGAAGACTTGGAGGCCTGATAGCCGTATTGCTCTTGCCACTTCCTCCTCTACTTCTTAAGCTACTCTTCGTCTGACACCTCTCTAGCCTCTGGCCTGGAAGAACAAAATTTCCAATTATAGATGATTATCTCTGAGCATTTTCTGATGAGTTGGGTTCAGGGGAGAAAGTGAGGGAGAGGGGTTGGCAACCAGTGGGCTTAGCGTGGGGTGTGACTTGAACCGTAATGATTCTGGAAACGGTTCTCTTGGACTTCGGCAGGGCTGCCAGCCGTTTCCAAGATAGATTGTATACTTTCCAGCCACTTGTGTATGGGCTCAAGGGATCCCTAAAAATGACCTGGAAATGTCTGAGTTTGGCCTCATCGTGAGTACAATCCATATGCGCGTTTGAGGCGAAACAACGCTTTTGTTGTGTGTCCCCTTTAAGGTTACAAAACCCCTTTTGTATTCATAAAATCGCTGGACAGACACTTTTGAACTTTGGGTTGAATAGGCCTTTGCTCTTCCTCAAGCGTTCTGCCTACCACCCACAAGTTCAACCTTGTTGACTTATTGATCAGCCCAAAGGCAGGTCATTGGGGTCTTTGGACAAAAGGATCCCTTTGAACCCTTCACCCAGCATTGCCCACAGCTGCTAGACACCACAAAAGGGGAGCTTACACGGCAAGTTCACGAGAAGACCAGTGACCTCTCGGTGTCAACTATGTTTGTCAGAGGGTGACTGTCAAAGTGTTATCGGAGGTGATCAGGTCCTGGTCCTAATGCTAATCGGAACAAGATTCCCTGAACTCAACCTTGAACACCACGTCAAGAAGGTTATTCAATCCTCGTTTTATCCTTTTAGAAACATTTCAAAAACCAAATCGTTCTGGTCCATCTCTGATCTGACTAAAGTTATTGTTCATGCCCTGGCCCTTTTTTCTTTTCACACTTGACTACTGCAACTATCTGTACGCTTGCCTTATAAAATAGTCCATTCGTCGTCGCGTCTTTGATCATATTTCAGCCGTTTTAACGTCCCTACACAGGCTGCCAATCTCTTTTGTAATTGATTTAAACATTTGACTTAGTACATATACGAGACCAGGTCGGGTCTTGCTCCGTCCTACATTTCGGATTTCCTCTCCCCCTACAGTATGTGCAAATGCTGTAGCTTGAGATCCTCAGGCAAAGCATTACAAAGTGCAGGTTAAAGACAAAAGGAGACCAGGCTTTTGCTATCAGAGCTCCTACACTTTGGAATGCCCTGCCCCTGGAGATCAGGCTCACTTAGTGGTTCCCTTGTTTTAAATCCCTGCTTAACACTCACTTTTATAGAGTAGCTTTTAATGCTTATTGCTCCTCATTTTAAGTCTGTCTCCTGTCGTTTCTACATGTGTATTTTGCTTCATGTGTAAAGCACACAGTTTTAATAGGTGCTATACAAATAGTTTATTATTATTATTATTATTATTACATTGTAGACAAAGATTTTTCTTTTCTTTTCCCGTAGTCTTTCTGTGGTAGATGGTGCAACTCCATGACAATAAACGCGCGATGCAGTGGTGGATGATTGAAATTGTGGTGAGAAATGTTCCCTCCCCTAAATTCCCCTTCCCTGAGAATGTTCCCTTCCCTGTTACTTTGTGCTTTGTGAATGTATGCCACCACCTCCCACTCATTCAGTTATGAATTGAAAGCACGCACGCACGCGCAGGCGTGCGTGTGTGCCTGAGTGCGTGTGCGCGTGCCTGCGTGCTCGCACACACACTCACACACACACACACATACCCACCTGCACCTTTTCTTTTCCCAGTTATTAAATCTCTCTCTCTCTCTCTCTCTCTCTCTCTCTCTCGGTCTCTCTCTCTCTGGGTCTCTCTCTCTCTGGGTCTCTCTCTCTCTCTCTCTCTCTCTCTCCCTCTCCCTCTCCCTCTCTAATTGAACTGCAGAGTGGAGTCCAGGTGGAACTCATTTGAATTCCCTGTGGTCATGACCACTGTGGTTGTTCGTAACACAGTCATACCCCTTCGTTTCCAGACCATTTACAACGTATTCCTGTTATTGGTAACACACGTGCTTCAGTCATCATCATGCTACCCAGATGTACCCTAGCAATAAGTGGTACGAAGAGAAAGTAGCACAGATATGCATGACATTGAGGGTAATAGAAATGATCAAATTATGTTTAGTATGCAGTATGATTGAATTGCATCCTTCATAACACGCGGGGTAGTGGCGGCACTACAACATTTACCCATGCGAGCACCGACTCCACGTGACTGGAGTCTCTGGGTACAGCATCAGATAATGATATTGAAATGCATGCACTGCTGGAAACAGTGTTATTCACATTGGAGTTGCTGTACCTCGTTTCGGAGGCTGAGCTGAGATTGCTGTTGCTGAAATATTTTCTCCCACTTCTTGCCTCCCCAGATCCGGCATGGGGACTGAAGTGGGTAGAAAAATTATGCTAATGTGATTGGAGGGGAATACAGCATGGCAGGAAATTGAGACCTCAAAGTCAAAGCAGAAATAAAGAGAAAACACGTAGCGTTCCGCCCTTAAAGTATTGCCCAAGCTCATTTTAGGTTGTACCCAAACATCGTATATCATAACGGAAGTAATTAGGGAAATGGGTGAGCTTAATTTAAAGTGTATGTGACCCATATGTTGTTTCTTTGTCAGCCTTTGGAGCTCGGTTACAGTGCTACCTTGTGGTTTTCAACTGACTCTTGACCATATGCTGTTGATCCTGGTGACTGATAGGACGTTGACATAACCACTTAAACCCTGCATACATAATTTACCGGAGTCCCTCAGGGGTCTGTACGAGGCTCTCTCCTTTTTGACCTCTACATAAAGTATCTTTGCCGAAAATAGCCAATCTACAAGCTTGTATAGCCGATCTACAAGCTTATATAGCCGATCTACAAGCTTGTATAGCCGATCTTGTAGATTGGCTGTTTTTTTTCCCTACACCCCTGACTGGAGGACCATACCGTGCAGTTTAGTTTAGTTTTCATCCAGATCCTGAATCCCAAATCAAGCACAGTGTGGGAGCGAGCAGAGCTAGCATGCCAGTGTCGGTGCCAACGGGCATGAGCGTGCCAATGGCTCCCGGTAGGTGATTAGTGGCCAACAGGTGAGGTTGTCATGGTAACATGCCTACACCAGCCACTATGGTATATAAGGACACTTGAGTACATTGGATTAAAGTCATGCCCCAAACGCCGGCTTATACTCTCCTCTATCACTCTCTCTCTTTCTTTCTTTCTTCTATTTATTTTCTCTAACCCTATCTCAATCTCCTTCCCATTTATCTCACTCATCTCTCTCTCTCTCTCTCTCTCTCTCTCTCTCTCTCTCTCTCTCGCTCTCTCTCTCTCTCTCTCTCTCCCCCCCTCTTTCTCTCTCTTTCTCACTCCATCACCTCCCTCCCCCTCACTATTCTTTCTCAACCCCTCCTTTGCACCCCACCCCCTGCCCCATCTGTCTCCCCACCTACTTTTTTTTCCCTCTTATGTATTCTGTACTATATATTCTCTCTCACGCGCGTACATTCTCTCTCTCTCTCACTTGCTCTCTAAGATCCATCGGTGCCGCATTAGGCAAGAGAGAGAGAGAGAGAGAGAGAGAGAGAGAGAGAGAGAGAGAGAGAGAGGTATAAAATAAAGCTTTGAGCCTTGCATCATAATGGACCACTGTCTCGGGGCAGATTTTCCCTGCCTTTAAACCATGCATCTATCTGCATTTATTCACTCACTGTATGTGTGCCTGCCTGGCCTTTCATTTCCCTCCCTGGTGAGGCGGTGTAACCCACCCCATTTTGTACGCCCACGTAATATTTGTAATGGTAATACTTTTTCATTTGTTTTGCAGCTGTTGTTTTCTTTCTATGGCGGCGCATGCACGGCTACTTTTTTCACTAATGGACTTCTGCGTTTCAGTCGTCTCGTGGTTGGAATTTGTCGGGTGTCAGGGGACATTGTAATTTCTCTAGTAATATGCGTGTTTGGGGGGGGCCCACTGTTATTTAAGCAGTCACTCACACTCAACAAGGCTGTCACGGAGCACCATTCAGAAAACCGTGGCGGGCTAAAGTTAGGGTCATTATCTGTCTGTCAGTGACTAGCTGTCTTGAGGGCCTTGTGTGAAAAAGCAAATTGAGTGTAAAGTGAAACAGTGAGCCCCTAAGGATCCATACCATGCCATGAGAAAGTACCTAACGCTTCCCTCAGAGAACCTCATTACCGTAACCTTATTTTGTCCTACCTTTTTAATACTGGGACAGCATCGTTTTTGAAAATTCAGTCCTATATATATATATATAATGCAACAAAGTTGGCCGTGAGAGGGCTCGCCTTAAACATATCAGGATTGTTTGGAAGCAGAATAATTGTGCTGAAAGAAATGTATTTAATGGTATGTAGAAAAAGGAAAAGGGGCTTTAATCATATACTGGCCATATTTTATGATTTACAAGTGAGAGCTCATCAATCAACATGCGTGAAGACAGCATGCCTGATTAATATTAATTTTATACAAGACACCTGATTTGCATAAACATTGTGTCTGCCTCGTAAAAAAAAAAGAAAAAAAAAAATGAAGCCCTCCCTAGTCCCCACTGTCCTGATAAGCATCTAGACATGGAATGTACAAAAATCTGAGCCATGCTATTTAACCCGAGCAATATGATCCCACTTCATTACATAGCGTTATGTGGGAGGGATTCAAACAGGCGTGACGCGTAACATCATACTTAGCCTGCCCCCATCAGATAACATTGAGGCTCGGGTTTCACTTTGTTGCGCTGCCTTTGTGTGGTGCGCCTATAGGGTCCCTTTCTGGATTAATGACAAACATCTTTGGTTTCCGTATAGGTGAGGGAGTGACGTTAAGGCGGTGGCACACATCTTAGATGTCAGCAAAGATAGCCATCTCCACAGAGCTGGGTAGGAACAGGTGTTGTGTCTGACTCTGTAATGATATTGAACTTTAAGTCTGATTTATACTTACCGAATAAATATTCGATCTACAAGATCACAGCTTAACGCCTTGTGAGTTTGTAGATCGGCTATTTGCGGCTTTATGCAGCTTTGTAAAATGCTGATTCTTGTTCCCAGAAAGACATTTTAATTGGCTGCTGCTTGTTGTTGTGTGGAAGCTATTTACTTGGAGAAAGAAAAAAACGGTGTTCATTTAACTGTAAAAATGGATCGTCACGGGTCCATTTTAACACATTTTACACTGTAGTGTTCAGTGACGCTGTTACACAGTGTTGCTGCTGACAATCACGGTTTGAGAGCCAGTGACATGCAAACCAGTTATTGTGTATTTGAATATTTAAAGCTTGTGTAAAGCAGTTGCATTTGCCATGTCCTGATAAAAGAAAAATTCCCCACCCATAGCCCAGAGCTCCTCATTCTGAATGAGGTGAAGAGGGACTTAATAGTTGCAAGTCATTTGTTCTAAAGGCTGTTGAATGGCCTTATAATAATCACATAAGTCATTGAATTTCTAAGCCGTCATTGCAAACCCTCATGGGGGATGAAACAAAAAAGTTTTTAATTCATGTGTTTGTAATGTGTCAGATCACAGTGGTTGGTTTTGTCATGGATTCTAGCTCTAGAGCATTATTTCAATTTCCAGTGCACCAAATAAACAAGGCCTCTTTTGAAAGTTATTAACCGACAAAAGACGGGACACGATGCCAATCCCAGACATAATGCCCTTCCTTTTTATTTTTGCTGGCACACCTGACAGGTGTGTGGCACAGGAGGCTGTTTTTTATTTAGGCCTAGCATTTATTTAGATTTCACGCTGAGCCCCTCCTGAGAAACAGCTAGTGTTTTGTTGCGGGCGTCGTGTCATTGACAAAGCACAGCAGCTCAGAAAGCCTAATTGCAACACAGCCCGTTTGACTCTCTCCTAATATCTCGCTACTCGCGGAGAACAAGGGAGTTATCACTGTCAAGTTAGCAGGAGCTGTGTAACGGTAAATATCTGAGTAGTATCTTTTTGTTTTGTTGCTTTTTACTGTGAAATCTTTTCTGTTTTGTTGCTTTTTACTGTGAAATCTTCCATCTAACAGTGAACACCCATGATCACTTCCGGGCGGGGGAGGGGGCTTATTATAAAGGAAAATCAATTGGCAGAGTTCATTATGTAACCGTGTTACTTGAATAATTAATGGCTATGAAGCAATGGGTGAAGAACTTGACCGTGCAGAGATCATAATTTGAATAACAAATGGATACTTGGTAAGCCGCATATGATCCGTTGACTTGATTTCTTGTGCTTCCCCATATGTTGTTTCACCATTATTTTGTTCCAGTTTCTTATTAAAATACCCCCCCCGTCCCAAAAAAAGACACCAACGATGAGAAAGAAAAAGAAAAACTCTTTGTGTTTGAATGAGTACCCTTGAAAGATCAGTGCCATAGTGTATCATAAGACTTACTTTTGGAATACATGAGCTGTTGGCAATGGTGGGCTGCAGTTCCGTCTTGTACTACTTTTTTTCCGGATTGAACTAGGTCCAAGCCCCACTCATAAATATGTATTTTATGATGTGTGTTCCTTTGCTGCTTGTGGTTTGTTCGTGTGCCTAAGCTCACACTTTTCCTTTTTTCTTTTTTCCCCCCCTTATTTTTCTTTTTTTTGTCAAGAGCAAATTAACTACTGTGATACAGAAGTGTTTTTCCACACCATGTGATAATTTCTAAGCAACACTCATCGTGCGGGTGTACTGTGAGATACGGTGGAGTCAAATATATACGCGGCAGTGCGCGGCACGCACAGACGACGCTCGAGCTCTGAGACGCAATCTGTTGCTCAGATGCCCACACGCCCACACGGAAACATGGACTTTTGTTCCGCAGAGCAGGACGGCATTGCATTCTCATTGTGTCTCCTATCATAGAAGCGAGCAGCCTATGTCTCCGGCAGCTTGGTTTGCTGTGTTTTTGTGACCGTTTGGCTTCAGTGCCCTGCACAAAAGGCCACTTGTGAAGTGTGTGATTATCTGGTGTGAGTATGTGATGTGAATCTGTGATGGTGCCTCCTTTGATATATATATATATAGCCATTTGGAACTGGGTTTGTATGTACAGTATGTATGTATGTACTGTATCTATATCGTCGCTGTCAGGTGGAAACCTTGTATGTCCAAAACTGTTTCAGGAAATGGAAAAAAAATGAACTTGTGTTCCAATGGATCCAGCTCTTAATACTTTTCATTGGTTCAATATTTATAAACACAGACACACTTTCACTATACATTTTTCTAAATGAGCAAAAGTAGCAGATCTAAAGCTCACAACACGATACCCGGTGAAGTGAAAGTGAAAACCATGAAGACTTGGATTGTAGTTGATCATCTGCATGTAAAACCATATCTTGAACTTTGACTGGAAGGTTCACCCCTGCCACGTTATAGACGTCTTAACCAATTAAATCCGGGAACGCATCTGTGTCATTTTAGATTTATTTATTTCATTTCGTGAAAATGTGTGCAAATCTTCGAATATAATACATTTTTAACTCAAATCTTTGCTTTTGGAGGGGGTCCCTGGAACAAAATATTTTGAGATAGGGGTCCGCGGCCATTTTGGGGCCAGTTTGAGAACCACTGATATTATAGCAATATAAGTAAAAAAAAAGAAAAACTGTTAGGATTTAGAAGACATTTGTAGAATCCCCAGAAGCAAAGATTTGAGTTAAAAAATAATAATAATAATAATATATATATATATATATATATATATATATATATATATATATATATATATATATATATTCAAAGATTTGCACAAATGTTTTTAAAAGAAATAGCAGATCTACAAGATGAGTGCCGCGCTATGAGCTTGTATATCTGCTATTTTTGAATAGCCCAAAGTATAAAATAATGGTTCTAGCTAAAAATCTAAAATGGCACAGATGTGCTCCCCGGATTGAATGGGTTAAGCTGATATGTTGCCTGAGAATTCTTTCGACATTTTGTCTGTCTCTGTTACCAATTTAGAAAGTGTCTCAACAATATAGGCGCAAGGGCCAATTTGCTGTCTGGAGCCCGGACGGCTCGTTTGAATTTGATTATGCCACCGCATGTGTCTTTTCAAGTGTTTTTGGAATAACATTCGGACATATTTCTTGTCAAGTGAGTCCAAATTATCTGATTTCATGGCATATTTCCTTTCCCTCCCCCGCAGCTTTTCAGGGCGTTTTAATAAAAGTGCTGGTCGCTTGCAAGGATATCTCCTCCATCGAAATAATAACAGACCCCTCTCACATTGCTATGCATTGGTCCTTAAAAGCCCCGCAACCACATAAACATATCGTCACTGTCGGGCAGAAACCTCATATCTCAAAATGTCACCTTTTCTTTTTCTTTTTTCCCCCATACTTTTTTTGACCTACGTTGTTGTACAGCAGTAATGCGCAAAAATAGCCGATCTACAAGCGGTGTGAGCTGGTGGGTTTCATAAATTCTTAACCAATGAAAAGTATTAACAAGAGCTTGTGACTAAATAATAACTACATTGGATCAATTCAATCTTTATTATTTCAGACCCAAGGGAGATCCATATCACAATAAAAACACAATACAATAAAAATAAAAGATTGGAAAAGAACGCTCTTTTTTTCCATTTTCCTGAAAAGTAACATGTTTGGACGTATGAGGTTTCCGTCTGTCAGCGACGGTATAAAACATATAAAGAATTATAGACAGGAGTGAATGTAGTACTCGTTGCCAGTATATTCAAGCTGCAGCACTGTTGTACCGGGGCCTTGGCTTCTAGCCAGGTCTTTGCTGATGACTACATCAACCTCTTAATAATCTCCAAATGTTCTGTTTATGCGGCGAAGGCGCTCGTGATCAGCTTGCTTTCTTTCTCTCTCTACCCCAACAAATGTGCTACAACAACATGGCCTTCCAAATCTGATGTGGGATTAAATGTGGGATTTTTTTTTATTAGGATTAACCACATGAACCCCAGTGTCCCTATTTTGGGCGTGTCATAATAGGTGTGTAGATTGGCTATTTTCGACAGAGATTTGATGTAGTGAGGAAAAATGAGGGGACCATTATAGTCCCCCAGGGGACCTCGGCCAACAAACGGGTATATAATAATAAGTGGTTATTAATGTCCAAATGTTTATGTGGTGAAGGCGCTCGTGATCAACATGCTCCCTTTCTCTGAACCCCAACACATATAATATACTGTACTGAATGTCCTTCCAAATCAGATTTTTCTAATCAGGGATATATATTTTTTTAAATTAGGATTAAGAGCCAGATTATGAGATATCATCATTTCATGTTGTTGCCAGAATGCAGCTTATCAAGCTAGGGAGTGCATACGCATGGGAGGTAAACATGGATTGGGGTAGGGGTTTAGTCAACGAGATGTCATTAGAATTTAGCATTGGATTTTTCTTTGGGTTTCGGTGCCCATTTGGATTTTCCAGCGGTGTAGGCGCTGCTGTCCTTAGCAGGGATCGCGGTTTGACCCCTGCTAACCAGATTTTCTGACGTCCTACAATGGAGTTATCTCCCTTCAGTATTAAATGCGGTATGGGGTGCCTAATGTGCACGGGTAATGCCTTTCAAGGGGACATTGGTATATTGGGCACGCTCTTTGGATGTCGTCACTCATTTTGCAAAGAGATATTACCCCAGCCAGATACTGGTCAATACCGGATAATACAGAAGGCTTGGATTGCTGAATCACCAAAGCTTAACCATAATATGATGAGATGGCTCTGATGTGGGATAATCGTTGGAATCGCATCTGGCTACAGGACTGTTGATCGCTCATCCAGTATTCTCTCATACTTTTACATAATAGCTTGTGGAGATGTGAACTTCCATGTAGTATTTAGTTTGAACAATGCACCAATCAACACATCACAAGCGTTAATCTTTCACAACAGCCACGGGCTCATGCTGTAGCATGCGCGAGCCACATTTTATGTTAACTAGCTTGTCGATGATGTCATTCGCTGGTGTCTGGGTGTGCACCAGAGTACGCTCTCATGAGCTTATAGCCAAGGTCAAAGAGACATGTTTGACTCATGCAGCCGAGGGAGTATCCATGGGAACCATTTTGTTGTCTGGACTGTTTTCCCGCATTTTCACATTTATGTACATTCACGGTAGAGCCCGACTGATGCCAGATTTTTGGTTCCGATCCCAAACACTGATTACGATGTTTTGACTGATATTTGGTCAAAAAGCGCAAAATCTTGAAATCTTGAAAAATGTATATTTGATTAAACAAATAAAAAGAAACACGAATAACCTTATATTACTTATTTATCTTTAATTATCAAATGAACAAGCAAACAAGGAATGATAAAACACACACAAAAGGAACTCAAATAAATAACGTTATACATTGATGCATCGATCTGCTATTTTGGAGACGTTTTTAAAAGGTACGAAATTGAGACACATCCGCTGCCACACCATTGTTGTTTCATCAACAAAGTAAAAAAAGAATGCCCAATATACCGGCCAAACCGATATATCGGTGGGGACTCTGATTCACAGTACATTCACATGCTGCTGGATCTCTGACGGCAGTTATCGTCAGCTCTTACAAAAATATACATGCATATGCTTATTCATACACAGTCATCCACAAGGACCCACAATGATGTGTGGTTTATAGGGGTGTAACGATACGTTTTAACAACGATTCGATACGTATCACGATACTTGGTTGTCGATACGATACATGAACGATACAGGTTAATTTAGAACGATACGATACGTTTCGATTCAGCGATTTAGTCGATACGATACATGAACGATACAGGACAGGTTAATTTAGAACGATACGATTCCATTCAATGATTTAAAATCGATATAGTAACTATTTATTTACCCAAAAATTCTGTGTGAAAAATAAATACCTGGATACTGGATATAAACCCCTCTTTCTCTTTTTTTCTTCTTAAAAGTACTTAGTATTGATATAATTGATTATTTGCATTGCAGAACGATTCGATACGATTATTTGCATTGCAAAACGATTCGATACGATTCAAAGTCAAACGATACGATATTTAGCTGTTTGCATATCGATATAGTAGATCGTTGAAAATTCAAAACGATGCATCGATGCAGTTACTGTATCGTTACAGGCCTAGTGGTTTATCATTCACTCCCTCAGTGGGAGAGGTGACACTTCGACGGGCGAACAACAACAGACGTCCATAAATGCGTATCTGCGGTTTCGCAGTCGTAGTGTGTGGTTGATCACACCCTCTGTGGGTTTGGCCGACATGGGAGCTTGAGCAACTTGTTGTTTGTCAGGGGTGACAATTTACAAGATTACAAGATGACTTTATTTGTCCCTAGGGAAATTTGCCTTGGACATAAAGGCTGCCACATTAAAAAAAATACATACAATTATAGGGCAATAACAGACCAAGTGCATAACCCTCAAGTGCAGACATAGGTGCATTCAAGTACATGCAACACAGCCGCTCATTTCACACGGTTCTTGTTTTCTTGAGTTTAGGAGATTCACTGATAGAGGGATGAAAAATGTTTTATACGTAATCTGGTATCTTTTTCCCGGATTTAATTGGAACCCTGTAGTGTCTACCTGAGGGCAACAGTTCATATCCTTTGTACAGGACGTGGGAGGGGTCAGTCTTCTCAAAGAGCGTCGGGAGGGAGGGATGCTCCCTCACCCCCTTCACTTTCATCACAACTTCAAACACGCAAGACTTTAATGAGAGCATGATGAAACAATGATGCATTAAAACATGCCTTTCTTCAGAGAAATAGATCACAGAAAAGGGTCTGTGGTTTGCCTGGGTGGCTATAGCATAGCGGTTCACAAATAATACATGACAGCCTGTATTTATTATATATCATTTTGATTTTAATGATGAATTTATCTCTGAAAGTGTAAAAAAATAAAAATAACACTGTAACACTATATATAACTGCTTAACCTTATTCAGTCATTTTGTTGGTTAGCCTGTGTTTGCAAATAGTCCACCCCTCACTAACAGAAGAATGTTCTTATCTTTTCCCGATAGGCTTTTGGACGCCATCATCAACCAGTGCAGTAGGACACACGCGGGAGGGGGGTGTGTCGGGAACCCTGGGTGCTGCGTTGGGGCTCGCGCCAGCATCATCTGACCGGACCCCTCCACTGGGACTAGATCGGGCAGTGGGCGGTAAGAGGAGGGTGCCATGTGGACCGCACGCCTGCTCCTCCTCGCCAGCCTCTTTGCACCAGCCGCTCTGGGTAAGTCTGGCTCCCCGGAGCTGGCATATATAGTGTGTGTGTGTGTGTGTGTGTGTGTGTGTGTGTGTGTGTGTGTGTGTGTGTGTGTGTGTGTGTGTGTGTGTTTTGAAGCAGTAGCTGAATCTCAACGCCATACCATTTTAATTTTCTGCATTTTGTCAGCCAACGATGATAAAAAAGCCTTACACTCTGGAGCCTTGTACTTGAGTCTTCAGTGTCTCGCTGCTTCTCTCGCTAATTAGCGTTTTTTAACAAACTCCACTCAACTTTTTTTCCCTCTTTTTTTTTTTCTCTATCCTCATCTCTCTTCTTTCCTTCAATCTCTTTATCCACACTCTCTCTCTCTTTCTCCCTCTTTCTTATTTTTAGACATGTCCCTCTCTGTCTCTCTTGGCTTCGTTGCTCACTCTCCTGGCAATAGAAAGTCAAACTGAAATCATTTTCAAAGAGCCATTAACGGTACTTTGGGTTCCTTTTTCTTTTCTTTTCTCCCCCCCCCCCTTTTTTGTGTGTGTGTGGGGGGGGGGGGGTTGTTAAGAGTAGTGAGAATCGCAGGGGAGGAGAGAAGCTCTCTGCATGGCTTTCATGGTTTCACTCATTACGTTAAGATCTGAAGATTAATTTTCAGCATCTCAATGCCATAGCATAGCCTATGCAGGAACCCTCCATGGTTTCTTAACAGAGGCTCTCTTTAGCCTATGTGCGGATTGTAAAGTAAATGAAGTCATTTAAATTCTGATTAAAGGAAGTCAATGATGGAGGTGGCAGGGTTTGAGTGTGTACGTGTGTGTGTGTGTGTGTGTGTGTGTGTGTGTGTGCGCGTGCATGTGTGCGTGTAGGAGGCCAGAGGGGGTCAAATTCAGTCAGCGTTTCCATGTTCACAGTATTGGGAGTGGGGCAATGGCCCATAAAGATGCTAATTTGATACAGCTAAAGCCATTAATGCGGGATTTGAAGCTAATTGAATAGTTTTTTTTCCTCCTCCTTTGTGTGTGTGTGTGTGCGCTGTGATATCCTAAGGAGTGAATGGTGGTTATGGTGGGGGATGCTGCATGGGTAACGCTAGCTAGCTAGCTTGCGCTAATGAAAACAAGCCACTTGGATGCCATTAGTTCTTCTTTAATGCTCAGCGGGAACAGGTCAGATGACAGCGATGTGTCACCGGCCTGTCGCTGTGGTCCCCTCATCCATGGGGACACGGGGGGGTTGATGCATCATGAAGCTGCTGATTTACTTCACTGTTTAGAGACAGGGAGATCAACTGTGTGAGCACAATAGGTTGCATATTTAAACCGCAAAGTGCTGTAGTTGTCTCTCAAATTACACACCGGGATAGGGTTGCACGGAGAGCTCTTGACACCTTTAACGTGAATTACGGCCCTGTGCACACATAAACACGCGCAAACACACACACACACACACACACACACACACACACACACACACACACACACACACACACACACACACACACACACACACACACACACACACACACACACCTGATCGCACTCACAGTCTTTATGTCCACATTACCTTTGCT
>NC_137620.1:31831581-31854081 GCF_963280865.1 Gymnoscopelus braueri | reverse complement strand
ACAACATGTGTATCAGTATGCACTATGCAGTTATTACTTTTATATTGCACTTTTATACAGTAGCAATACATGTATTATTGTATATAAGGCTTTCAGTCATTATGTTCCGGTTCTTAAAGTAGCCATTAATTACGTTCGGCCCGAGGCCAATCTTACTTGCCGACCCCTTCAATAGTGCAATGATGAGAATGATGGCTGCAGTGCTTGCTGCTCCTGCTGTCAGTTGTGTCTGCCCTCACATGCACTCTATTGCAGTGGTTCTCAACATGTGGGTCGGGACCCCCAGGGGGGTCCCCACATGATTTGGGGGGGGGGTCCCCAGATGACAGTGAAGGGACAATTGAAGGACTTTTAAGAAAATAAATTAAATGCATCAAAAGTAATCGACAAACTATTCTAACTATAAAAAATATCAGACATTGGTCAGATTGTTGAATAATATAAGACAGAGGCAAAAATTGTGAAAATAGCTGATCTACAAGCACACAACGCCTCGCAGCGCGAGGCGTTGTGAGCTTGTAAGTCGGCTATTTTCACAATATTTATCTGTGGAACCGAGTCAAACTAAATGTAATGCCTCAACTCAAATATGATTATTTTGGGGGGTCCCCAGTTTAAATATGATTATTTTGGGGGGGTCCCCAGTTCAAATATGATTATTTTGGGGGGTCCACAGTTTAAATCTGATTATTTTGGGGGGTCCCCAGTTCAAATATGATTATTCTGGGGGGGTCCCCAGTTCAAATATGATTATTTTGGGGATGTCGCGGCCTGAAAAGGTTGAGAACCCCTGCTCTACTGCATGAGACCACCACTTCGGTGCATCTTCTGGATGCCAAGAGACCTAATTCGTTTGGTCAGCTCACCTAAGCATTATGCCATGAATAATTGAGCTCCGTCCAAAAGCTCCTTTCTTCTGACTGGTGGTTGTGTACCTCGTCCTCCAGGACACTTTTATATTCCATTATTGTACTAGTCATGATTTCAATCCCTCCCCAGTCTCTAAACACAGTTTATACTTTTCCTTTCCAACAGCAGGCTTTATGAATAAGTCACTAGGTCTGTTGCAAAGGACAGCTGCATTGTGCTGTGCATCTCTGCCATGCTGTATAGTGGGCTGTGCGTCTGATCTTAGTAGACCAGGCCCTGAGAGTCTGTGCATCTGAACGTGTCGTGCATTCTCATCAACTACTGTAGTTGCCTTCTGGCCCTATAGTCTTCATTTGTACATCGTCTCGTACCCGACTGTTGCACAGTTTTTGTCCTGAGAGGAAACTGAAGAGACGCTCTGGGACAATCTTGACAGGGTAACCCTACATTAAGTCAATGATGGAATCCAGCTTGAGGTGTGTGTGTGTGTGTGTGTGTGTGTGTGTGTGTGTGTGTGTGTGTGTGTGTGTGTGTGTGTGTGTGTGTGTGTGTGTGTGTGTGTGTGTGTGTGTGTGTGTGTGTGTGTGTGTGTGTGTGTGTGTGTGTGTGTGTGCACCTTTTTTTTTAGTAAAAGAAAGGGATGCGAGACTAGACCAACTTGTCAGCAGAGATACCGTTGGTGAGTAGGAGTAAAAGTAATGCATGTGTTCCTCCTCATCATCTCGGTAACGGTGGATAACAGTGGAAAAGCAATGGGAAATGCGCGGCCCCACAGCTAAACAGCACATTCATCATACGTTTTCTGTGCGCGCAAAGTGCCCCAGGATGGATTTCATATTCATACCATTCCGTGGAATCAAAGACACGGGCGGCGTAATGGATGACGCCCCACGGACCACTCCAAGAGACCGAAGCATGAAGCCTGGCGAGACATTTTTCATAATCACAGGCCAGTGCATACATCACAAATGGAAGATATTTCTTTTTGCTATGTCGATGGAGGCGGCTGGGGGCGGAGGTGCAGGGGTGGACAGACAGTGAGGTTGTGATTTGCACACAATCAGTACATATATGTGTACGCATTTGTGCTGTTGCTCAGAACAACGGTACGTAATTGGGTACTCTGCCAATTACATTCAAGGGGCTCTCTCAAGACACACACACACACACACCCTGCTGTGGACGGGAAAATGACAAACACCCCCGCCCACAGACCCCCCCTCATCTCACTCAATCACTTTGCTGTGACTCGCTATTGCTCGCTCGCTCAAATATTCACGGTATTCTCTCTGTACCGTCAACCGTGTGCTGCGTTTGAACTCGCGCGCGAGCAAGTACGTGCACCATAGGAATACCCTACGCTGCTCAGGTAGAGCTATCCATCAAACGTATGCAAATGTTAGCTCTGGCCTACCGTACGGCATCAGCCAATAGTCTGGTGTCATTCTCAATGTTCCCCGCGCCCGACTCACTTAATTAATCTCCTCAAGGCTCCATCTGCCAGGGCATCCCTGGATTTGCCTAATTTGCTTAATTAATTAAACGAATGTCTTTCTTGAGCTCGTGTTTCGAGTCGCGGTGAAACTTTCGAGCCACAGCCGTCTGAGGCACGCGTGCTGTTTTGTTTGCGAGTGCGAGGTGCCTCTCGAAGCGTGGAATGGAATAGCCTGACCTTGTTTGGCTTTCTGAGTGGGTGTCAATCAGTGAAGTGTAATGTATATAGGCGGGAATTTGCGGATGCTTCCACGGTAGGTTAATTATGTACAGTATGTGTGAATGTGACATTTTGTCAGGACAATAACTTAAAGCAATATAATTTAATTTAGTCAAACAAGAAGCCAATTTAAGTTATTCTTGCATGGCTCATGGGAATTGTGAATTAAAACAAACAGGTTATATTAGAGTTATTTTTTTAATACTGTCTTATTGGGTTCCATGAGTACGTGAATGGCGAAGCCAGATTATGTGAGCACATTTAGGGGTGTAGCACTCCAAGGCTGGGTGTCTGTAACCCAGCAACGAACGGTTTCGAGATTCCCAAGTGGGCCTTGATCCAGACAAGGTTATGAGCCACTGTCCTAGACCACTGATTACTGTTGTTTGGTCGATATTTTGTGTGTATATATATATATATATATATAGTAATTTTATTTTGTCAAAAAAATACAAAGGCCATCTAGGTTCATGCGCCTGCGTGTGAAGTATGAACACTATTCCATTTAATCCGCCAAAAAAGATAGAGGAGACCATACTCATTTAATAGAGATACATTATGCAGAAGATGAACACGCTGCTTGTCCTGCTTTGGAGAGCAGGGAGGGACCTTAGAATTTACATCCATAGATTTTTGTGAAATCATAACGTCATTTATTTTTTCATGCCATTTTACATTATGAGAAAAGTGGGTTCATTGCTCATTTGGATGCATTAGTTATTACGTAGATATGATTTCTTCAGCCCACAGGAAATATGAACTAGTTTTAGTAGCTGCTGGTTTTCCATTGTATTCCTGGCAGACTTGAAAATAACCCAATTTTAATGCTTGAACAGAAGCCCCTCTATTTCCTTTTTATTGGTAATAGGTTCTGCTTTTCCTCCCATATAGGCCAATGTGACTGAAAACAGATAAATTGCACTGCGGTTATGGAGAATTTACTTCATTTCTATACTCTCCCTAAGGGCCACCTCCACAGCTGTCATTTGGATGCCAACTTCTTCCATGTCTGTGTGCTGAATGCAAAATGTATTGCTTTAGTGTAACAGTGTTTCCGGATGGTTCCGCATAATATTTCACGTGACCTAATTTCATTGGAATTATCACTTTGGGCTGTAAACTAAGATACAGCGATGCGACGCGATGTGAGCTTGTAGATTGGCGATTTTCACTATTTTTGCACACCACCACCATTGTACAACAAAGAATAATGCAGGGCTTAAGTGGTTAATGAGACTAATTGATTTAGTCGATTACATTAAAAAAAGTGTTAATTTGTTGATATATAAGAAATATTATGAATAAATGTAACACACACAAAACTTACATGAGCAATTCGCTTATTGGTTCTAAATATCGGTTTAATAGAACAACATAACGCAACGCAATACAACTTGAGGACCCCCTCGAAAACTAGATGATGCATCTCAAGGGGTTTATCCTCCAATCGAATTTTTTAATAAAATAAGATGAAGATACTAAGGTAAGAGTAATGGTGCTAACTACATGAGTACATCCACACAGAACATGGATATTACACGGCGATGAAGCATCAAAGTATCAACTTTTGTTTGTTTGTTTTTTAATATTTTTTTCCCCTCGATTTTGTAACCCTTTTTTCACCCGGTGATCCTGGGCACTACACTCCCCCCACCAGCCTAGGGAGGCCAGGGCCGAGCTCATGCCTCCTTCAATGCATGAGAGCCAACTGACCTTCTTATCACCTGACAGGGGAGTTTCCCTGGTTGGACGTAGCGCGTGGAGGGAACACGTTATTCCATCCAGTTCCCTTCCCCTCCATCAGGCGCCCCGGCTGACCAGGGGGAGGCAGTATAGTGACCAGGATTACTACATGTTTTTGTGAGGGTATTAACTACCCTAGGAGACAACCTTTTTTTGAATGAGGCATCATCAGATGAACAGTATGATTTGAAATATTCACCAACCAGCATTTTCTGAGTTTATTCGTCTGTTAATGTCTTAACCCATTAAGACCTGGAACGCATCTGTGTCACTTTAGATTTCTTTGGCTATTCAAAAATAGCAGATATACAAGCTCATAGCGCGGTGCGCTTGTATATCTGCCATTTTTGGAAAATCTTGAAAATAAAATGTTTCGTTTTTTTTCAAAAAACTGTTAGGATTTAGAAAAAAAAATTAAGAATCGCCTCAGGTCGACTCTGACTGCCAGAGTATTTTCATAAAGTACTCCCCCATTGCCAGCAATTTTCGTGTTTTTTTTTTTTATATTTTGAAAATTTTCATGAAAATAATTGATCAGACTGTTTTAAAGACGCAGCACAAATCCGCCACTAGAGAGCAGCACATGATAGCTTGATCAGCTCCGTGTGTCACTGTTACCCTTCTTGAGCGATTAGACAGGGAAAAACATGAAAACGGATGTGACGTCCTCCCAGATTGTTTTGATCGTCAAAATGACGATGTGATACACGACGGCGATGACTGATCGTCACCCAGACCATAGATTATAGAAGAGAAGCTGTCCGTTTGTCAAGCTATACAAGATATACAAGCTCATAGCGTGGCACTCAGTGCCACGCTATGAGCTTGTAGATCTGCTATTTTAGAAAAATCGTGAAAATTAGTGTAAATCTTTGAATCTATATATATTTTTAAAGTGAACATTTGTAAAATATTTTGTTCCAGGGACCTCCATGAAGCAATGATTTGAGTCACAAATGTTCGCTTAAAAAATATATATATATTCAAAGATTTGCTTTCACGATTTTTGAATAGCCAAAGAAATCTAAAATGACAGACAAGCGTTCTCGGATTGAATGGGTTTATTCAAATTAAATGTTCAAAGCGGTGTAATTCCTCCAGTAGCAACGCATCCATCTCGCATTGGCATGTTGGCGTGAGGGACGAGAATCCCCATCTCCCTTTTTTTAAAGCTCTCCCATAATGATGAACAAATCGATATAGCTGGTCGGTATATACAGGAGGAGTGGAAAAGTGGCTTTCGCTGCTCGTGGCACCCGTGGCCGGCCGCCTGCCGCTTGCCAAAGCGCTGTCAGAACTGCAACCCGAGCGAAACGAATGACGGCAACATTAAGCATTGCGCCGCGCTTTTCGCCCCACAGGGTTAAATACCTCTGGAGGTTTTTATAGGTGTTCGCGCCGGCGAGGGCCCCCACGTATATATCTTCTGAATAAATGAATTAGAAGCTCTCTCCACCCACCCCCGGTGGTTTACAAAGGCATAATTTGGTAAGCGTCGAAAGTGATGCCATTTAGAGTGGACTCGCGGCCGGCCCAATGGTGTTTAATGAGGACAGATATTGACAGCGGGGGTCAAGTGGCGGTGGATGTTAGTTTACATTAAGGCCTGCATAATTTGTGTGGGTGCGTGGCGTTGCTGATGCGTTGTATGGTGGCGCCTGGGAGAGGCGGCTGGAAGGAGAGGGAATTACAGAGCTATATAATCTCTGGACCAGCTCGCGGTGGGGCAGCGAGGGTGGGCGTGCGCAGTGGTGGAAAAAGTACTCATATTTCTTTATTTAAGTAAATGTACCAATACTGCAATATAAAAATACTCTGTTACAAGTAAAAGTCCAAAATTGAAAATTTACTTGAGTAAAAGTACAGAAGTATTGGCATCAAAATGTACTTAAAGTACCAAAAGTAAAAGTACTAAAATATTTGAAAATAGCAGATCTACAAGCTCACAACGCGTCGCATCGCGACGCGTTGTGAGCTTGTAGATCGGCTATTTTCAAAATGCCTAGGTATAAAATAGGGCTAAAGTGGTTAATGTATGTTTCATAATGTAATAATTTATATCTAAAAAGTAACTAGTAACTAAAGTTTTCAAATAATTGTAGTGGAGTAAAAGTACAATATTTGCCTCTGAGATGTAGTGGAGTAGAAGTAAAAGTACTGGAAATTGGAAATACTCAAGTAAAGTACAAATACCTCAAAATTGTACTTAAGTACAGTACTTAAGTAAATGTACATAGTTTCTTTCCACCACTGGGCGTGCGTTGACGCGGGGGTCTGCCCCCCCCCCCCCACTCCCCCCCTCCTCCCAACGGCAAGGGCCTCGGAGTAATTTGGGGCGTGGGCGGTACATGCGAGGGCAAATGTGCAGCAGGACAATATGGGAAGGCCCACGCTTCAGTCAATTTCCACGACTAATTACGCTTCCTTTTGTTTCAAAAAGGCCACGGTGGGAAATTGCATACAGACAAGATACATACTTTTATCCCTTGCCAGTCTTCTAAATCCCAATCATCCTCGCAATGCATTTACGCTATGTGACATGTTTGCATTCTGAGGACACAGTAGGTGTTATAAAAAAGTCGTGATGGAAAAACACGCCGCGCGGCGATGTTATGCTCTCTACTTATGCAAATCTCTGAGCTTTATTGGATCGGCTGCCTATAAGCCCAGTCTCTGACATATGCTTTTCACATTCTGTGACGTGGGTGGTATAGAATAGGGATATGTCCTTCTTTATCCCTATACTGCATGAAGATCTGTCACTGTGGTGGTGGGCTGCCATTGATACCCAGGCCTTGCGGCCATACAGAGCACGCACTCCTTAATTACACAAATTACCGTTTCCCTATCTGTGGATAGCACATTTGATAGGGGTTGGGCCCTGCATGCTTTGTATGGCTTTTTTTAACCACAGTCTGCTGACAATCATCCATATCCGGGGATTTACACATGGTTAAATGTAAATTCCTTCTGTAGATATGTATTTTTTTTAGGGAAAATAGGTTATTATTATTATAGGTCCTGCCTCAATTTAGCAATGAACATTAATTAGATTATTATTATTTCAATGTTTTTGCATTGCTGTGTGACACGGAGACATGGCGATCGTGTTTCAGTTGAAGCACTCTTGAGACAACTGCTTGAGCTTGCATAACATGCTGCTCGCTAGGCCGCTGATACAGCAGCAAACGGTGAAGAGCTGTATTATTTTGTTCCCTTTGTGCTTCCACAGCAAAAGCCCGGCAATTTATAGTAATGCGAAACATCAAACGCGTAATGACGCCCTACTCTGAAAAATGAGCTATCCGAACCAAAAATGCAGCACCTATGTGCACGGTAGCAGTATTTTAAATTGACTCGCACAATGAGCATCGAGTCCAATCAAGTGGTCCTCTGCTTCTATTTGTTTATTGTACTGTCGGTAAGATAAGCACTGATCATAGCCCTCTGCTGCGGGCTGAATATATTTCACAGGGACAATTGGGGGCATTACTCCACTGTGGAGAACAATGGCTACGCATATACCTTTTATGTGACTCAGAGGACACTTTGAGCCAATGCTACCTTTTCTTTTACCATCAACGGGGAACGAAAAGGGGATTAATTAGTAATCTTTCAATTCTATCTCTCTCTCTCTTTCAGTCTCTCTCTCTTCCCCTCCCACTCCCTTTCTTTCTTTAATTTAACACTCGAGCTGTAGTAGGGGTGGTTTTTTTTTCTTTCTTACCATGTGCACAAAAAAACCTTAAGGTTTGCCCTAATTACATTTGCCTGAAACTGAAGTTCATGAAAGCAGCCAACCAATTACCAGCAAGACAGTCTGCATCTCTCTCTCTCTCTCTCTCTCTCTCTCTCTCTCTCTCTCTCTCTCTCTCTCTCTCTCACTCTCCCTCCCACCCCTCCCCCCATCTTTCCCTCTCATCGAATAAGCGAG
Organism: Gymnoscopelus braueri; assembly: GCF_963280865.1. Classification (NCBI taxonomy): domain Eukaryota; kingdom Metazoa; phylum Chordata; class Actinopteri; order Myctophiformes; family Myctophidae; genus Gymnoscopelus; species Gymnoscopelus braueri. Next base: position 31,845,820 of record NC_137620.1, on the reverse strand, counting down.
GCGTGCTTAAGAACCGCCGCTCTCGCCTCTGTGAATCGATACTGAGTATTGTAAAGTCTGCATTTGGAACGAGGGTGCAGGATCAAATGTTACCGTGGCACAGATTAGCCCACGAGACCTCAAGCATAAGAGCGGCAGGGTAGGAGCGACGGAGCGATAAAGGTGGGGGAGGGGGGGGGGGGGGGTTGTTTTTAGGGGCGGAGTGTCGAGAGGGGGATACTGGAGACGGCCTTCGATATGGCCTAGTGGCCTGCCGGGCCGGAGGGGGAATTCAATACAGCTATTGACAAAAGACGGCCTCCATTGTGGGAGAACTGCCCTCTCCGTTGGGAAGCGGTTCCATTTCCTTATTAATTGTGCTCATTAGAATAAAAGGAATGAGCATGAGGGAAGGATGGAGAGAGTAATAGTATAGCTCTATACTCCTGTGTTTGGGAGGGTGCTACACTGCTACAAAATGGACCTCCGAGTTAAGTTTACACTTGAGATTTTGCAGTGCATGGTGAAGCAGCACCCGAGGGATCCCCGTGCATTGGCTGGCAGATGGTGACTGGTGTACGTACGGGCTGAGGGTTAGATAGGTAATATACAGTATAGTAACTACTGTATACCTATACACAAATGCACATGCATATCTGCAGGTACACGTGTGTACACACACACACACACACACACACACACACACACACACACACACACACACACACACACACTTTCTCTCGCTATCGTTCTTCCCAGCCCTCCTACTCATAACACATGTTATTCCTTGCCACCTCCTTCCATTACCCGCTATCCAATGCTCTGCAGCCATACAGCACCCCTATCCCCCCGGTGTGTGTGTGTGTGTGTGTGTGTGTGTGTGTGTGTGTGTGTGTGTGTGTGTGTGTGTGTGTGTGTGTGTGTGTGTGTGTGTGTGTGTGTGTGTGTGTGTGTGTGTGTGTGTGTGTGTGTGTGTGTGTGTGTGTGTGTGTGTGTGTGTGTGTGTGTGTGTGTGTGTGTGTGTGTGTAACAGTGGTGTCCTCACTCCCACAATGCAGCTGTCAGCCGCTGCAGAGATCGTCAATTTAATCCATTGATGGATCACCCTGGCCTCTGGCACTTCCTCCCACCTTCTGCGACTGAACTCCCTAAAGGGGCGTGGGCCCTGGGGTCCGCTGCTTAAGGTCCCTCACGTGCCCATGGGAGTGTGGAGTGTCGGGCATGAGCTGGTCCCCCCCCCCCCCCCCCCCCCACATATGGGGGTTGGAGCGCATGAAAACGCATGCGCGCCACCACCTCAAATGCATCACTCGTGCCTGCCTGACAGCACCTCTGTGACCTGACCAACATCATGACACCTACAATTCCCCATAGCCGTACAAATGGTTACACGGGGGTTGTGCGTTTCATTTCGGTGTAGCGTTAACACGTGCATGATGATTAACACATTGACCGCCAGAGGTTAATCTCATAATGTACTCACCAGTGCCAACGTTTTATTGTTGTTTTTTGTTTTTTTCACGTCGCCATAGATCTTGTTAAAATCCTTAAGATTGAGCCGTACACGGTCTGTTTACATCGGCGACATCTCCCTGCGTGTACCAGTCCAAACCACGTGTCAAACGGAGCCGCCATGTTTGAGTTCTGACCGTTTATGTTAACATGGGAAATGCGAGGATGAAAAACTACATGGGTTTACAGGGGTTTTTGTGTACGACTTAGAATGGAGGCAGACGGGAAACAAAAAACGGGATCGCACTTCCGGTTGACTTCGGGTGATGTTACACTGAAAATGGTCCCCCTAGAAAACTGAAAAAAAAAAAAAAAATCGAAAAAAAGGAAAAAGCACCACAGCCCGTAGGCTACGGGATCGGCGCTTAACCGTTGGATTTAACGGCCCGTAGAACTACGGGCCCGGCGGTCAATGTGTTAAACGCATCTACAAATGTCTTCCGAATCCTAACAGTTTTCTGAAGAAACGTATGTTGCTATGTCAGTGGTTCTCAAACCTTCTCATGTCAAGGACCCCCAAAATGATATGTGTTTGGCCGCGGACCCCCATCTGAAAATATTTTGTTCCAGGGACCCCCAGAGGCAAAGATTTGAGTCAAAAATGTGATTATGAGCACACATCCTTGCACACATGGACGCGCACGCGCAAATGTGTCTCACGCCTGCACACACGCACGCACACACATACATTACACACTAGCACACACGTATGCAAGAGCACGGTACGCACACAGATGCACACACATGATGTAGCATACATGCAGAGGCTCTCAAACTGATAAAAACACGCACGCACACATGAACGCACAGACACACGCACACACACACACACACACACACACACACACACACACACACACACACACACACACACACACACACACACACACACACACACACACACACACACACACACACACACACACACACACACACACACACCCACACACACACACAATCACACCAAGGGGCCACATGTCAGAAACGATAAAGAAGCCAATAATTTATTGCTATTTGGACGTTCAAGATGACCTTTTTCCTTCACCGTTAGTCGCTTTTTGCCGTATGGATTTTCAAGACCGTTCTGAGCTTTGTTTACATGCGGCTGTTTTGAACCAGTGGATAGAGGAGAGATGCATCTCTGGTCCTCTGCTCTGCTCCGTTCCATGTGAATATCGTTGCTTTCGGGCAGAAATCTCCATGAACCTTTTTATGTTTTTTTCCTTCATATGGCATAAAGAGTGTTGCACAAAAGTAGCAGATCTACAACCTCACAAGTCACAACGTATCGCGTTGTGAGCTTGTAGATCGGCTATTTTAACTGCTTTTAAAAATACTTAACCACCAGCATCTATATTCTGGGGGAACAACAACCTCAAATAGCAGATCTACAAGCCCACAACGCTTGTAGATCTGCTATTTTTGGGCGGGGACATATGTTGTGGACGGAAACAACTACAGTTGCAACTCCGGTCTGTTTCACTAAGACTAGAGGGTTAAATGGTTAAGAATTTCAAAAGTACATGCTTTTTCAAAAGTATCCTATAATACAATCGGCATATCTGCCCATGCGCGGACGTCCGGCTGCAGTTTGTTGCAAAAAACTGCGCACTGCGCATGCGTGGACGTAGCGAAACCGAAACCAACACCACGCAGCCGCTTTTGTAATCTCCCCACAACAACAACACACGCGACGCGACCACTTCGCTTCAACCCCCGCCGTTGCTTTCACTTTGCTCATGTCTCTCTATCACACCACACTCACGCTAATATGTCATGTACATCCCACACAAAACATTAAAACACGCCAGTGTCTCAACGCCGCTAACAACAACACCGAGTCGGCATCTGGGTTGCCACGTTTGGGGGGCAGACAAGCAGACAGGTCAGTGTTGCCAGATGTGCGCCAGAAACAAGCAACCACCTTCATGAGAAAACAAAACAGCCGAAGGGGTCCGCGATGTTTCACGGGGGTCTGCGATGTTTCGCGGGGGTCCCAAGATTCCCAGGGGGTCCCCCATGTATATATATATTTTAAAAACTTTTTTTGAGGACATTTTTATCCCACGATTTTGGAACCCCAAAATAAGCAAGCCCTCGCTAGAGCCCCGTGCGCGGCTAGGGGGCCGGGCGCCCGGACCTCTAGTAAATTACAAAGTAAAAATGCCATTGCTGTATTAAACTTTCGACATTTCCAAGAGAAATTCAATGCTTTTCCAGACATAAAAAAAAGTAATCAAAAATCAATAGTGAAAATAGCAGATCTATAAGCTTAATGTTAATGTATTTTTTCCCTTCCCAGAAATGTAGTGGAGTGAAAGTCAAGAGTATCCAAAAGTACAAATACTCAAAGTACAGATACTAAAAAAAGAAAGTAGATGTACTCCGTTACCGTCCAACATTGGTCTTGTCCCAATTGGTTGAGAGAAAATATCACGGTTAAGATGCCCTTTGGAGTAGGTAGAAGAAGGGGTGGGGGGGGGGGGTCATCAAAATATCCCCCTCAAGAATCCCACAGAGATCCCCCAGTGTGATAGGGTCTGGGAGAGACACTACAAAAGACCAACTATGTCAAGTGAGGAAAAAATTGCAGGTGTACATTCCCCAGCATCCCCAGCCACTCCACCCCAGCCCGCCCCCTCCCTTTCCCCTTACAAATTCACGTGGCACATACACACATATATTTGTGAGGCGCGCGCACGCGTACGTTCAGCTTGCGCATCGCGCGCACTCGCTAACACCGCAGTCGCTTTCCTGCGTCGACGCACGCCTCTGTACGCACACACAAGCGTACGCATACAGACTCCGTGATCGCTGGCCCTCGCTCAATGGAGCGGGGGGGGGGGGGCTGAGAGCTGGGAGATCCTTTTTCACTGTGATAATGCACTCCTTTCTGCCATCGGAGACGGGCCGAGGGAAGGATTGAAACGGGAGAGAGCCGGGGAGACGGGGGATATGTCATTCCACAGCAGCACCCAACGTCGCGGCATGCCATTTCTTATAATAATGTAAAGGCCCAGTGGGAAGAGAGAGAGAGGCTTTGACAATACGCTCAGCAGTCTCTGCAGGCGGTGTGCGAGTATCCTTTTGTATGTGGTGGTATTTATAACAAGTGCATATATCTTTTAACCCTTTAAGACCTGAGGCCGCTTCTAAACATTTTCTAAATCCTAACAGTTTTTCGGAAAAAAATTTTAAAAAAACTTTTTCACGATTTTTCAAAAATAGCAGATCTACAAGCTCGTAGCGCGGCACTCGGTGCCGCGCTATGAGCTTGTATATCTGCTATTTTTGAATAGCCTAAAGAAATCTAAAAGTGACACAGATGCGTTCCAGGTATCAATGGGTTAAGCATAATGCCCACCGGGCCCCCGATGTGTGCTTCCAAGAGATATTTTTGTCAAGAATTTGCAGTGGAGCAATTTGTCGTTGTGAAGAGACCGAAGCTTCTTTGTCTCACCCTTAACAAGTTGGCAAATAAATTCCAAGTTTTTTTTTCTTGCGGTGCAAAGTCTGCCTCAATGCTGTATTGTTTCACAGCTCCACACCTGCTTGCGTCAAACCATGTGTGGCATGTGCTGTTCCCTCCAGTCTCATATTCCTCATTTCCTGCCCGCCTTTTTTTTTTTGGTATTGTTGTTATTGAATTCCAAAATGTCAGGTTCTGAGAATCTTCAGTCGTGCGTGATGTGATGCATGAGCGTCATGAATATTCAAAGTCGATTATCGCCCGCACAATAACCCCACGTACGTCTGTCTGATTACCTGACATTTCGAATTCTGAGGCAAAAACGGCATCAAAAGGGATCATCCCCGCACGATGTCGTGTCTCAGATGTAGCGTAGCCACCCAGGCTAATTGCCCCGGCGTTGTGCACTGAATGTGTGTGGGGAATGCGATTAAGGCTGACACATAACGGTGACGTACGACGGTGTCGTGCGGCGGAAATAGCAGATCCATAAGCTCACAAGGCGTCGCGGAGGTGACGCGTCGCGAGCTTATAGATCTGCTATATCCGGCCGTGCGACATCCGTTTGTACGACTGAGTATAAATTGGGCATTAACGCTGCGCTCTGTGGGCGGTTGAGGAGACAAATTGTCACTTTCATCGTCCCCCCAGTCCCCCCCCCCCGCCACCGCCGCGATCTTCGTTTCCCGAGCGCCTCCTTTCCTTTTGTTTGGCGTCTCCCCCCGGGTTCACAGCCGCCGCTTCCCTGTCTCTTTTGTTATTTTTAGTATTATTATTTTTGCAGCTCCTCCGCCGTTGCCTCTTTTCCTCCACAAAGCGGCCCTCATCACCACCTGTCTCTCTCAAACACCTCCATCGCTCTCTCTCTCTCTCTCTCTCTCTCTCTCTCTCTCTCTCTCTCTCTTTATTTTCTCTGTTCTTTCCTCTCGCCTCGCCTCACATCCACATCCACCCCCCCGCCCCCTCACCCTCCAACCTCCAATCCATCTGCCTCTCTCTCTCTCCTCACATCTCTTCCCCCGCTTCCTGACTGGCAGTCTGTCACTGCTAATCATTTGCGGGAGGCTCCGTCTCAAGCTGGAGCAATTAAGCTGCACAGCCCACTGTGGTCCGTCATGCAGGCGGAGGAGAGTATAGAGCCCGACCAATACCACACGGCATGGGTCCGATGCCCATCCCAATTTTTTGGAGAGTGCTAGCCCACCTATTACTGATGTTTTGACCGATACTATTTTAATGTATGTAAAAAAAATATAATACAATAAAAAATGTCAAAGCCAAAATATAAAAAATGCACAGTTGTATGTTGGTAAAAAAAAAAAGACCCAATAAAAAGATTTGGGGACACATTGGCTAATATTCATTTCCATTTCCACAGTCAAAAAAGTCAAATAATGGCTAATATGTCGGACAGACTGACATATCAGTCGGGCTGTAGTGGAGAGTGCAACCACACATTACCCATGTGTCAGACGTGTGCAGTATATAGGCCTGCGGGAAAGAAAACGGCATTGTAGCGCCGGCTATAGATCCTGGTGCAGTGGTTAGGTTGGTTGGTGGGGGGTGGGGGGGGGGTTGGTACTGTAGCACTGGGGAATCGACTCAATCAGCACCCTGCCCCCTGTAGATGTTGTGTGATAGCATTTGCAGCCCAAGGGGGCAGGGGGTGAGTGAGTGGGGGGGCTATAGAGACAATGGCAGAACAAGGGGTGTGTGTGCGTGTGGTTTAAAATTGCCCGTCTCTTCAACAGAGTCACGTTTTTGTGTGCATTAGTGAATGTACTGTATAGGAGGAGGGAGGTGTGCACCCCAGATACTCGTACGCTTTACCCCGTAGGGGATAAGACCCCCCCCCCCCCCCCTTAATGCATTATGTATGACAGTGGGGCCTGCATACTCACACACATTTGTGTGTGTACAAGCATGCACAAACCCCCAGAGAGGGAACAAAAGGACGCGGTGGCAGTTAAGCACATACAGCTCCCCCCCTAATCTGCTGTGCTTGATGCCACCCTGCACAATGGATTGCCACTTGTTCGGGGTGCGCATATAGGGCACCGCCCTCCCCCCCCCCCCCCCGATCACACTGATATCTAAAGGCATTCTAATCACTGTTTGGGGGGTGGGGGGGGGTGTTGGGGGGATAGTCAGCTGTCTAATCCATTAGGAATGGTGTCACCTCCTTATTAAGCTTCACAACTACCCCCCCACATGCCTCCTACCTACTTACACACCCTCTAGTGCCCAAACATGCACCGTAGACAGACACACATGCATGTATGTATGTGCGTGTATACCGTATACTGTGTACTGTATGCAGTGGTGGAAAAAGTACTCAAATGTTTTACTTAAGTGAAAGTATCAATACTGCAATGTAGAAGTACTCTGTTACAAGTACAAGTCCGGAATTCAAAATTGACTTGAGTAAAAGTACAAAAGGATTGGTATCAAAATGTAATTAAAGTACCAAAAGTAAAAGTACTAAAATGTTTGAAAATAGCCGATCTACAAGCTCACAACGCGTCGCATCGCGACGCGTTGTGAGCTTGTAGATCGGCTATTTTCAAATAGCTTAGGTATAAAATAGGGTTGAAGTGGTTAATGCATGTTTCATAATGTAATAATTTATATCTGCAAACTGTGCAAAGTAACTAGTAACTAAAGTTTTCAAATAATTGTAGTGGAGTAAAAGTACAATATTTGCCTCTGAGATGTAGTGGAGTAAAAGTAGAAATATAGACAATTGGAAATACTCCAGTGAAGTAAAAGTACCTCAAAATTGTACTTATGTACAGTACTTGAGTAAATGTACTTAGTTACTTTACACCACTGACTGTATGTACATGTAGGTATGAACAGTATGTGTGTGTGTATACTGTATATATAAATAAATGAATACAAAAATAGAGAGAGAAAAAATATATATACTGTATGTACAGACACTACATCGATCTCAAACAGAATCATTTTAAAGTACAAGGACATTTTTAGTTAGTTTTGTGGGAATACATTTTTTTCACAGACGCATATTTTATTTATATTTTCATATGCATGAAATCACATTTTAATTTTGCCACTTGAATAAGTTCTTGTTCTTCATTATGTAAGTAAACACCACAGCTCAAAGCCTTAATTGGTATTCAGTATTAATTTCCCCTTCAGATGTTCTACTGCAGTAAAAGTTACATTAAAGGACAACTTCACCTTTTTTCAACCGTATCTCCATATAGCCTATGGGTCCTCACTAACACTCACTAATAGGACAGTAGTACCATTTCTGTCTACTTATTCTGTCTCTCAGAGTCAGGCTGGGGATAGCTCAGAAACTTAGGGCATTTTAGAAACTCCATCCTCTCTCTTCCTGGGACGTTACCATGCAAAAATGTAAGCCACGGTTGGGTTTGAAATTCCCGCATTAGTGAGTATATTCTCGAACTATCCACAACCCGCCTCTGAGACCCACTGTGAGAAGATGGAAATGGTACCGTACTACCGTCCGGTCTTACGATAAACTACAGTATAGGGATCATGTAGTTAACAAAATGCCCCCTCCCCCTCTCTGTTTGCTTACAAATTGAACCCTGGTACCATCCTATTGTGTGTCAGGAAGGGCTTAGGAAACGTGGCCTTCCTAAAGGAAAGGGAGAGCCGACAGTCACATTAACAGTCACATTCAAATGCCGATAAGTCTTTCAGCGCCCAAGTTCATACGGGGACACTTTGGCCTGAGCTTCAATTTCATGCCTGCCATTCATGTAGAGCTGTGCAAATGGCAAGGAATTGAATGATTGTGTCATTTGTCTCTACTTTCCACACCCTCCGCAAGTTCCAAAACGAGCATGTTGCCACACATTCTCGCAGCCTTCAGCTCGAACACATTTGGAGATTGCATCCTCCGGATTTCATCAACAACCAATACGTGGTTTCATGTAAAATGTATTGTCGTCGTATACGCATTCTTGCTCTGGGTTGAAAAATACCCTCGATTCTGCCTCAGCCACCGACAAAAGACTGTTGAATGGACAATTGAGGCGCCATCAAGAGCGTGCAGTACACTGGTGTCTGGTAGTTCATTTTAAGTGCTGCGGCGGCGACTGATTACGGACAAAATCGATTACGTTCTTTTTCTTTTACTGTCGCTGTGGTAGACGAACACAGAAAAGTCACTCTCTCACACACACAATACCACACATACACACAAATACAAGTTTAAGCATCGCTGTCAGGAAGAAACCTTGTATCTCCATTTCACCTTTTTTTTTTTTTTGTAACTTAATGCGCTACTACTTTGCACACGAATATGTCGCAAAAGTAGCAAAAAATAGCCGATCTACAAGCTCACAACACATCGCGACGTGATGCTTTGGGAGATTGTAGGTCGGCTATTTTGATATTTGTGATCAATTTAGAAAGTGAAAGTAAATGTGCTTAAGTGTGTCTGTGAGTTCTATAAGTATTTAAACAAGTAAGACGCGCGAACGCGGGAAGCGAACGCCAACAAAATTAAATGATAATGAAAAGAAATCATCTAAAAAAAAGTAACCAATAAAAAAAAATAAAAAAAATCCAAAACAATTCTGCGTTAAAAGGAGCATCTTACAAAAATACAAATTCCCCAAAAAATAACTTTGAATGTTTTTGAACAATTCAACAAAGTGTTTGAAGTGGCTGTTTCACCCACTTCCGGGGGGCGGAGCCAAAATCCGAGCCCGAAGTATTTGTTCGTAGACCCCCACTTAGGGGGGGTAGAAAAAGTTTCGGAGCGATTCGGGCACTTTTCATTTAACATGGGGTTTCAATGGGGAGTTTTTAGGAACCTTCTCCGGGGCGTGGCTTCCGGGGGAAGGGGCGGGCTTAAACGCAACCTTGACAGGTGTGTTCAGTTTTCAAAGGCCTTTCATTTGATGTATGGTACGTCTAAATTGGACATTTACTTGGCTGCACACAGGGCTGAGGCAGTGCACGCACACAGAGACACACACCCACAACCCGAGCACGGTTACATAGTAAGCTCCACTTGGTCGGAGGCGCGGCTTCGCCGCGCCTCCTTCCGCGTTCGCAACCAATTAAAAGTATTAACAAGATTGTATCCATTGGAACTCAGGTTTTTTTTCTCCATCTCCTACAAAGTAACCGACATATTTACCGACATTGTCATACAAGGTTTCCAACCGACAGCAACAATATAATACAGCACACACACAATGCATACTGTACAATCACCTGTCAATACACAGCATGGCATGGCAACTATCGATCATGTTATTACACTCTGTGACACAAAAGCATGACGAGAACATCACAACAACAGTGTTGGACCAGCAGTGAATCATTCTCTAGTTTATTCTTGCGGTGGCACTATTGATATAATTACAGTAAGCGGAGCCCGTGGAATCCGTTCCGACAGCGATATTTGCCTGGTTTCTTATTCATAATAACAGACAATGCTTCTTTCTCCCCCCCATGGGTCTTTCTCATCAATTCCTGTTGTATCTCGTGTAGAAAGCCATTTATCTCCGAGCGCTCACGGAGGAGGAGGCTGTGCAATGCCGTCGGTTGCCCGGGCAACGAGCGAGGTGTACTGGGGTGTGTGCAATACAGTATGGGGCTGTCGGATGGACACAGAAGACCTAACCGTACGTTACTAAATCATCTGTAGATGCGTTGTGATGGGGCTGGGCAATTCACCGGAATATATCGAAACCGATGTTTAGAAGCAATAGCTGACTGAAAGTCGCTCATGTAGGTTAATTGAATAATGGAGAAGCAGTTTTCTTTTTTTTTAAATGATATATCAACAAATCAATTAGAATTATTCTAATATCTAATATCTCAACAATGACCGGCTCGCCGTCAATTATCCCGCTTATCACACAGCCCTACTTAATAAAGAAATTAATACATTGACCCAAGAGTAACAAAACTAAGGATTTCCTTGCTTACGGTAATGAAAGTAGGCTATTTCAATCATTTATGCCATGTCATGTTGCATCCAGTGCAAAGTGTCGCCTCGGAAAACAACAGGAAGTGTTGCGATCAAATATAATCGATTTTCGGTTACTGTGTTGTCTATTTCTCGCTTCAAATGTTTTCCAAAACATTCCTGAGAGCCACGTTTAGCTGTAAATGACATTGTGCGTTTGTTTACACGGCTGCCATGTCGGATACAGCGTAAAATGAAGCAGCTCAGATTGATGTGAGCAGGTGCTGTGAGCCTTTGATTAGACAGCGGCCTGTTATTGAGCTCAGCGTTCGTTATTCAGAAATAACACACCACTGAATTCAGTGATTAACCAATCAGAATCAAGCATCCAACCAAGCCATGTAATAAACTGTTGCGTAATGGTGGTGTGCTAAAATAGCGGACAACGGATGCATTGTGACGCGCTGTGAGCTTGTAGATCGTCTATTTACAATATTGTTCTATTTTTTTGAATAATCCTTCATTAATCATAATCGAGGCAAAATTTGCAGTGATTGTGATAATGATGTGAAGTCATATCGTCACCTTGCTAAACTAATGGCCTAAGTAATTTTTGAGGAAAATTATATTTTTGCCTAAATCAGCTCCTCATGACACTGGCCACCTCTGGTAAAAATCGCCCAATTCCTAACTGAAAAGGATCATGCTGTTCACTCCCCTTTTAGTATAATGGCCTATACTCCCTAGTGTGACTTAGGCCAAAATAGGCCTTTTTTTGGCCTAAGTCAGCATGGTTTTGTGACTTAAGCCAAATTATTTACTGATTTAGGCCATTTTGAAAACATTTTTGCTTTTTTTTTTGGCCTAAGTCAGATTTAATCCTATTTAAACCTATTTAAATCTCTTATGTTACATAACTGACAGACAGTGTTATTTCTATTTAAATAGTCATAATTTGTTATAAACATTTTGGGTGAAATGATTAAGAAATATCATATAGTTTTGTTTTGGATCAGTTTTTTATTTTTCCTGAAAAACTTAAAAAAAATGACTTAGGCCATTGGTTTAGCAAGGCGACGATATTGCCCAGCCCTAGCCTACAGTATATTACAAAAACCTCCATAGATGCTTTGTGAGATGAAGTAACTAGTGACATACCAGATTACAGTAAGCCCCTTCTGTTGACGATGTCATGTTGCTATAAATCATACTGCATAGCCACTCATCCAACTGCTCCAACTGATTGCTATGACAGTGACGTCATGCACAACAATAGTACAGTATGTATCACAACAGAAGCGGTTTTTGATAGAGCTTCATTTGAATGTATTAATCAATGCATTAACCTAAGTATTGCAATACATCTTAATAATAATAATACTTAACCCATTAAGACCTGGAACGCATCTGTGTCACTTTAGATTTCTTTGGCTTTTCAAAAATAGCAGATCTACAAGCTCATAGCGCGAGTGCCGCGTTATGAGCTTGTAGATCTGCTATTTTTGAACATTTTAGATTTTTTTTTTTTAGATTAAAAAAAAAAATGTTAGGATTTAGAAAACATTTTTAAGAATCCAGCTTGCAGTTTGGCTATTTTCTGCAAAGAGAGTAATGTAGAGAAGGAAAAGGCACAAATACAGACCCCCGGGGGAGCCCAGTCAACAAAGTATATAGGGTTTAAGTAGTTAAATAGTAAAGAAAGTCTCTCTGCAAGTTATGCGTCTGGCTGGCTGTTATTGATTTAACAATGCTGATAAGCATAAAGTACAAAGAAACAGCCAACATTGGAATGTGTTGGAATGCATGTGCATAGATTCTTTCCCAGTTGACACTAGGGATGGGCGATGCCACAAATCACAAAACCAGATGCTGATACCAATACTTGTAAAAGTGTTTTTGTTGACATAGAAATAGGTCATATTTTATTTTGTGAAAACTGGTATATGTGTAAATGATATTGAAAGCCTGTGAAAGTAAATGATCAGACTTTCTTTTTAATTACAGCAGAAAACAATAAGATTGTTCAGTTAGGTATTACACTTCTGCAGTCATTCTTTAGGCTACATCACATCAACTGAAAACAAAGAATGGGCTTATCAAATACCCTGCAGTGCAATGTTTGTTGGGAGTAAAATAGCGACGCAATGTGAGCTTGTAGATCGGCTATTTCTGGCAAAGAGATTTTGTAGAAAAAAGCTTTTGAGTTTTAGAGTTTACTAAGAGAGGGTTTAAGTGCTTACAACCGAAATGATAGTATACTGTATGTACCGTATATGAGCTGTTTGAACTTGTAAGATGTGTGTCATTGATTGATTCCCCCAAAATAAGGAACAAAGTGTGTCCCTTATCAGTTCAATAAGGGATACGTCTTTTAGTTTCCAAACAAGGGACAATTCAGTTGTTGTTTTTTCAATGGACGGTTGGCAACCCTAGTCACGTGTGTGTGTGTGTGTGTGTGTGTGTGTGTGTGTGTGTGTGTGTGTGTGTGTGTGTGTGTGTGTGTGTGTGTGTGTGTGTGTGTGTGTGTGTGTGTGTGTGTGTGTGTGTGTGTGTGTGTGTGTGTGTGTGTGTGTGTGTGTGTGTGTGTGTGTGTGTGTGTGTGTGTGTGACGGAGGGAGAGGGCAGAAAGTGAAGTACTATAGTTCCGATCCGAAGCGCAATTTTTTTCACTTGTCGGCATTATATATACTCATTCAGTTTCATAAGAGAAGATATCAACATTTGATAAACCCTTGGTATTGACCTTGTAATGTGGGCATTGATATTCAAAAGGAAATTATACGGTATTGCCAGTATTGATACTTTCAGTATCGATACGCCCATCCCTAGTTGACGCCTTAGGCCTGGCGAGTGGCGACTGGCGTCTTGAATGCTGAGCGACCTCCATTTTGCGACGGCATGTGGACACATGAGTTTGGACTGCAGTTCCTATCAGTTTAGGGTGGTAAATATAGCCATGCTCTCACCTCCTCTGTGTTGTGGGTGGAGTGTTGCTGGTTGATGCCGTGCGGCAAAGCAAAAAACTGCGAGAAGGAAAACCGTGTTTAGTTTCGCTTTTTTGACCTCAATTAAACTGTGTCAACAGGAGGGGGCATGTTGAGTCATGCTTCTGGCTGTGGTGTGTGTGTGTGTGCGTGTGCGTGTGCGTGCGTGTGTGCTCATATTGCTATACTTTGGAGGACCTAATGTCCCCACAAGTATAGTAGAATTTGAGAAATAGGAAACAAAACAACTTAAAGGTTGAAACGGATTTGTACAGTTTTTTTTTTACAGGCTTACAATTATGATGAGATTCAGGTTAGGATTAGACATTTAGAGGTTAGGTTTAGGGGCACGGCGGTGTCACACACCAAAAA